>NC_034600.1:14442310-14451685 GCF_900095145.1 Mus pahari
CTCAGGGTTGTTTTGATTTTCATTTCCCTGATGGCTAAGGATGTTGAACATTTTTTCAGGTGTTTCTCAGCCATTCGGTATTCCTCAGTTGAGAATTCCGAAGACTTTTAAAATATTTACTGGAGAAACTTTTTGGTTAATCCTAAAGACCAATTCCTGAGATGGGCCCATACCCAACCATATTAAAATGGCTAAGAACCTGAAGCTAGAAAGGTCATGGGCCCTAGTAGAAAAGCCAACACTATTAGTTTGCTAACGAGCACACAAATAAAATGGCTCCTAACAACATACTGTTTTACTCATTGACCAGTGCGTGAAGATGGACCACACCTCTCCTACTGTCCCTGAGATCCCCAGCACCAATGCCTCATCCCCACTTCGGTAGCAGGAAGTCTTTCCTTTCTTACCCCATACCTAATAAATGAAAATACCTTCTCTACAATCATTCCTTCCCCCATCTCTTGCCATGTTCTCAGTCTCTGACATGAATAGGCATTCCCTATGGACACACCAACAGAGCAGGCCAGGAGAGCAGATAACACACAGCCCTCACAATCTTCACAAACTCATAGAGGAAATAGAAACCAAGGATTAAATACCCATTCACCAAAGAAATTTGCACCTAAACCTATATATAGTCATGCCAAACGTAAATACCAAGGTGCTAACATAAAAGCACAAAATATCCCCGGCAATATGTCTTCTCTGTGTCCCAGCTGCCCTGCTACAGTAGACCCTGAATATTACAGCACAGCTGAATCACAAGAAAAAAAACCTTAAAACCAACTGTGTGAGGATGATGAATGACCTTTAAAAGCAAACGAACAAAACCTTTAAGGAAATCCAAGAAAACATAGATAAGCACTTTGATCAACCTTCATCGTTGGAGTTTCTTCTTATAACAGATGGGAATTAGCAGTCCTCAGCAAGTGGACAATGGGCGAAGTATGGATTACTTTCGAGTGCTTGGCTCTAACTTGATGTCCTTATCAAAGCCTTCCCCTCAGCACTCAGGGATCATTGTGGAAGAATAGATAGAAAGATCCTAAGAGCAGAAAGTAGTGTATGACTCCAAGAAAATGGTCTTCTAGGCACATCAGTGGTGATATATAGACCAGTGGTAATATAGATATATCAGTGGTCACACATCAAATATGACAGTATGTCTAAAAACTGAACAAGTTCAAAGCAGACAAAAATTTCAACATGAGTGTAGAGAAGTACACACAATCTATACCTTGTGGGAAATCAATTCTCTTCAATGGAGTGTTTTTGTGTATATCAACTATACTCTGGGGTAGTCCCCATGCCCAGAAGTGACTATACTAACACAAAATATATTCCATGGCTTTTTGTGTTCTTTTTCTCTGGTGTTGTTGTTGTTGTTGTTGTTGTTCTATTTTATCCCATTAATTTTGATTGTTTTGAATTTCTGTTTTGTTTCATTTTACTAAAGAGAGAGAGAGAGAGAGAGAGAGAGAGAGAGAGAGAGAGAGAACTTAAAAGTATGGTGGCTAGAGAGGTGGGGAGTATCTGGGAAAATTGAGGAAGAGGAAATAGTATGATGAAATATATTCTAAGATACATATTGTAACTAAAAGAAACTAAACAAAACTAAAAATACTTCAAAAGTGAATTCATGTATACTGACTAGGTTGACTATTTCTCAACGATGCAAGGATGGGTATGCACATAAATCAATAAATATAACACAACACATAAATAGACTTAAGAACAAAAATAATACCACATAATCATCTCAATGATGCAGAAATTTTTTGACAGATTTCAAAATTGGCACATAAAAGTCCAGAAGAAACTCAGAAAAGACATAACTCAACAAGGAAGGCTATGTACAATAAAACATAGCTAATATTATACTACATAGGAAAAATACAACACAAGAACGGGACAAGAGAGCCTACTCACTGTTGTGGGAAATATTTTATAAAATGAAGGTTGAGTCTGTAGGCTCCCATGCTTGTCCCTCTGCTGTGGAGTCCTGGCAAGCCATACATTGGCAGGCAATTGCCAAACATTTTTTATCTTGTGGAGGCTCTGACTTAGAACTTCACAGTCTCTCTACCCAGCCTACTAGGTTCCCACTGACTGGTCATTACCATGTTAGCCCCATGCTTCAAATCCCCCACAGCCTTAGTGGTACACATCTAGCAAACCCACACTTTGCCGTCATACCTTTCTCTCTTGAACCTAGACAAGCCACCTAGTGATGGAAAACACAACCAGGAAAAGGGAGATCATTTGAAATGTAAATAAAGTAAATATCTAGTCAAAACCAAGACAAAAACTTAGTTGAGAAACAATGGTAACTCAGTCTCTGGGTGCTGTAACAACTAAAACCTAATCTTGTCAGCCTTATTAAATCTGATTCTTCCAGTGGTGAATCCTTGCCAATCTGCCGTGATACTAGGAAACTCTAGCAGCTACAGCTCATCCCTTTGCTGTTCCATTCCAAAAAAGACCTAACTCTCTCTTGCTTCCTCTCTTGCTCCGTCCAACCTGGAAATCTCACCTACTTGCCCAGTGACTGGCACCTTTATTCATTAGGGGATTGGTTCACAAGGAGCCACTCATTCCTCATTCCAGACAGCCTCTCCCAGGAGAGCAAGCAGTACAGAGCCATCCCCAAGAGCTCACTCCTCTTATCTAATATAGTATGTAAAGTTTTTGTTTCATATTAGTTGACTTCTGGCTAGTTTGTGGTTTGTAAGCACAGGATACAAAAGACATTTAACTGTTTACTAAGCAGAAAATTTGAGTATATATTCATCAATCCCACATAGATAAACATCCTCTAGTTGATGTACCATATTCAGAAATAGATTCAAGGTTTAGATTCTGTATTTTTCAAGATTTAAATTGATTAAACACACTTGCATAAAGTTATTTCATAATATATGTTATGCCTCTATATAAAACTTTGATTAATAGTGTGATTTTATCTGTTTCAAATATTGCAAAATAAACACTAAATTTAACAGAGAAATAAATATATTTTCAAACCAATAATTGATTTTAACAAGCATAAATGGTTAGCTACAATTTTTGTGTTCTGAGTTATAAAAAAGAGATTATTTAGCTCTTCAGATTTTGAATTACACAATGTAGGCTTTATTGTACTAATTATAGCATAAGATATATGATTTTAATTTTGAAAGCACATGTTACCTTTTTTAATACATAAGAGTTAATAATATTTTTTCACTTAAATATTCCCTTTTTACTGGAAATATATTTATTTTCACATAAAAATATTTTTATTTTGGTTCCCCTCCAGCATCTCTGCACTGGTCCTCATTATAGCTATAGCTACATGCCTTCTTTCAATCTGTGTGTAGAAAAAAAAAACAAATAAAGCAAAACACAATAAATTTTCTAAGAGTCAAAAAGTATAATAAATATACACAGAGATGTGCACTTGCATACCCACTCAATTCATAAAACACAAAATTATACACCTTAATATGTAAGCAAAAGATAATAAAAAGGACAAAATAAGACAATATGAGAAAAAATATCTACAAAAATCCCATTGAGTTAGTTTTGTGTTATCCATCTATTGCTGAGCATGAGATCTACCCTTAATCACGACTCATATACTCACTGAGATTGCACTGTCGAAAACTAATTTTTCTTTTTATATGTTGATATCAATTGAGTTGATAGTTATTTAAGGAGAACTTATAGACCAAAATGCAGTGTGTGTGTGTGTGTGTGTGTGTGTGTGTGTGTGTGTGTGAGAAGGGGGACAATTAGTTAAATTAGCTGTATTATCAGTGTGTACTAACACTCAAAGGTTTTTTTTTTTTCTCATTTTAAAAATCCATCACCTCCTTAAAATTTAAAGGACAAATCATAGAATATATAAAAATTATTTAATATAATTAAATGAATTTAGAATCACTGGATTCTGGATATGTTTATACTATATGAGTTTTTTAAATCTCAGGTCTGTCTTCCTAACCACTTCATTTTTAAAAATCTGAAGCACAATATTTTCTTTAATTCAAGGGGAATATCTGAAAGTTTTAGCCTCAACTGACATCTTTGTATTCCACTCTGAAGTTCAAGGTCTAAGCTAATGTCACCTCCTTCTATACTGCTTCATGTAAGAATAATGTGACTTCCAAGAGCAATATCCATGACAGATACAGAACAAAGTAACCAGAATTCGGAAGAGCCATATTGTCCCCTGAGGAAAACGTGAACTTTGGGGGAGGGGGGAGTGTTCCCTCTTGCTCTCACTCTGCTTAAAAAAATCTCATAAGAGAACTGCAACCCTAGAAGCAATGTGGGCTTCCTGGTTAAAGAATTCACTTGGCGAATGACAGTCTTTACACTCCTTTTAGATCTTTGACCTTACTGCCCTTGCTAATATTTTAGAATGTCTAGAAAGAATACACCAGAGCTATGCATGAACTAGAAATTTGGCTAGAAAATGTAGCCTGAAATGAAAATGGAAACTCCATGCAAAGACAGAATATGACTACAAATCTGAGCAGCCAGCTTTCTATAGAGAACATGAAAGGGAAAAAGGTTATAAGTCACACCCCATTCATGTATTAAACCACCACAATTCTTTCTATCCATAAGGCATAAAACATTCCATCCACTTTAATATAAAAGTTATTTGACAAGCAAAAAGTTAGCTTTGGGAATGAAGGAAAATAACTAAGTAGCATGGCTTAATTAATAAGAAGTAAGCAACAGCAATACTCAGAAGAATCAATGCTCCTTCTAGGGTAATATTTTTATTCAGAGTTTTCTACCATGACTTTTGCCTTCATGATTTTATGAAATGTCTAGGAGTAGAGATTTAATTGGATCAATAAAATCAGGTAAATACATGTATCAATGTTATAAGACTCAGACCCAAAAGGACATACATGGTATGTACTCACTGATAAGTGGATATTAGTCCAAAAGCTCAAAATACCCACAATACAACTCACAGACCATATGAAGCTTAACAAGAAAGAAGGCCAAAGTATGGTTGCTTCAATCTTATTTAGAAGGGGGAACAAAATAATCATGGAGGGTAGAGGGAAGAAGGGTCCTGGGTGGAAGAGAAGAGAGGGAGAGAAAATGAGGGGTAAGGTACAGGACATGGAAAGAAACAGGCAAGACGTTCAGAGGACAGGAAGAATAAATACAACTATGGATCAGTAAGGGGTGGGGAACAGAGGGGATCATTAAAATGTCCCAGATGTCAGGGATGCTAGAGGCTCCCCAGTCCCAATGGGGACTTTAGCTGAAATACCCAACAGATGGAAGATAGAACATGACGAGACTACTTCCAGTAAATAGAAAAGGCTGCCAGCTGAGCAGAATTGTTCCTGTCTAAAGGAAATGCAGGGACAAAAAGAAAAAAAGGAGTAGAGATGGAAGGAAAAGGGATCCAGAGACTTTCCCCATCTTGGGGTCCATCCCATCTACAAACACCAAACCAGACACTATTGCTGATGTCAAGAAGTGCTTACAGACAGGAGCCTAGTATGACTGTCCTCTGAGAGGCTTTGCCAGCACCTGGCTAAGAAAGATGCACATATTAAGCTCAGCAACACCAATAGAAGAGTTAAAGAAGGACTGAAGGAGCCAAAGGAGATTGCAACCTCATAGGAAGAGCAACAATATCAACTATCCAGACCCCTCAGAGCTCCCAGAGACTAAACCATCAATGAATGAGTACATGTGGGTGGATCTATGGCTCCTGCTACATGTGTAGCAGAGGATTGCCTTATCTGGAATCAATGGGAGAGAAAGAGTTTGGTCCTGTGGAGGCTTATTGCCCCAGCCAAGGGGAATCCTAGATAGGTGAGGCAGAAGTAGTTAGGTGTGTGGAGGAGTAACCTCTTACAAGCAAAGGAGAAGGGGAATGGGATGGGGACCATTAAGGGTGACAACATTTGACGTGTAAATAAATAAAATAATAAAAAATTCAGGAAGGATGGCTAAAATAATGGGTAAAAATTCTCCACCCCACTGCATAAATCATAGTTGACATAGGTACTTATGTATATACCAGGCCATGTAATATTCAATTCTGGAATTGGAAAACATTCTCCAATATGTTAATGGTCAGACCATTAATATACTTAGCTCTACAGATTCTAAGTGTAGGAAAGCCAATGACCACACAGCTGAACACACATTTGTTTGTCTACTCATTAATTTATGTACACATTATTACAGCATTTATCGTGACATTAACACAATATTAGAATATTTGTCCATTAAGGTCAGTAAATTGCAACTACAACTAGGACTTATGGATTAAAAGTGATAGAACAAAAACCTTTAGTACTTAATGCATTTAAAGGTACTAAACAATGGAATAAAGTTGAAGGAGAACAGAATATAAATTTTCTTAGGGATGGAGAGGGGGCTCAGTCAATAATATGCTGGCTGTAAAAGCACAATAACCTACATATGACCCCCAGATCATAAGAAAGCCAGAATCACTCTCTGAGAGTCCAGGGAGTTTCCACTGCTCTGGATTCCACATTGACTACAAATACTCTCCAATTCCAGTTGTCTCTCCCTGTATTCTCCACTCCATGCCCCTCAGCTTGAGTCCTCCTGTCTTTGTCCCCTGCCCAAATACATCTGTAAAATCTATTCTCTTTCTCTGCCCTGAGGGGATCCATGTATTCCCTAACTCCTCATTGAGCATAGAACAACAACAACAACAAAATCAATGAAATAATTTCTACTTATAGGTTGGTACCTAACCCAGTTGTCATCAGGAGGGCAAGTGAGAACTGAAGGGAGCAGATGCTGAGAACTGCTACAAAACTCTAGGCAAAGCTAGGGGAACTCTAAAGAAGAGAGGGTGGACAGACTGCAGGAACAGAGAGTCAAGGACACTGGAAGAACATTAGCCACAGAATCAACTAAGCAGGACTCATAGGAGCTCACAGAGACTGACGCAACAACTGCGGACCCCGTATGGGTCTGATCTAGGTCATCTGCATATATGTTATAGTTGTATAACTCCTATGGACACTTTAACAAAGAAGGCAAAATCATGGAATAAAGAATCTTCAACAGCCAGGCGGTGGTGGTGGTGCACGCCTGTAATGCTAACACTTGGGAGGCAGAGAAAGGCCGATTTCTGGGTTTGAGGCCAGCCTGGTCTACAAAGTGAGTTCCAGAACAGCCAGGGCTACACAGAGAAACCCCGTCTCAAAAAAAAAAAAAAAAAAAAGAATCTTCAACAACCGGTGCTGGTATAACTGGATGCCTCCCTGTAGAAGCATGCAAATAGACTCATATCTATCACCCTTAAACAAAACTCACATCCAAGCGGATCAAAGACTTCAAGGTAAAACTGGTTATGCTAAATCTAAGAACAGAAAGTAGTGAATAGCTTTGAACTCATTGGTACAGGATACAACTTCCTGAACACAACACCAGTGGCACAGACAACAAGATCAACAATAATAAATGAGACCTCGTGAAACTGAAATGTTCCACTGTCATTAGGAAAAAACAGGAGCCTACAGCTTGAGAAAGGATCTTTGCCAACCCTATATGTGACTACTATCAAAAAAATTACAATGAACTCAAAAAGTAAGACACCAACAACCCAAATAATTCAATTAAAAATGGGGTAAGAAGCTAAACAGAATTTTCAACAAAGGAATCTCAAATGTCCAAGAAGCACTTAAAGAAATGTTCAAAATCCTTAGTCCTTAGGATAATGCAAATCAAAATGACTATGCTATTTCATTTTACACCAGTCAGAATCACTAATCTCAAAAACTCAAGTGATATCCCATGATGGCAAGGATGTGGGAAAAGGTGAGTGCTCCTTCATTGCTGGTGGGAGTGCAAATTTGTGCAACCACTTTTGATTCGAATTTTGTGGTTTCTCACAAAACTTGGAATAATTCTACCTCAAAACCCCACTAAACCACTCCTGGGCATATACCCAAAGATGTCCCACTATACTACACAGACAATTGCTCAATGCTGTTCATAGCAAATCTATTTCTAATAACCAGAAACTGGAAACAACCTAGATAACCCTCAACTGAAGAATATATAAAGAAAATGTAGTACTTCTATACAATGGAATACTACTTAGCTATTAAAGGCAAATTCATCATGAATTTTGCAGATAAATGGATGGAACTTGACAGTACCATCCTGAGTGATATAATGTAGACCCAATATATACTCACTTATAAGTGGATATTATCCATAAAATGCAGGATACGAGAGCTACATTCCACAAATCCAAAAAGCTAAACAAGAAACAAGGTCCAAGCTAGGATGCTTGAATCTCACTTATAAGGGGAAATAAAATAATCATAGGTGTCGGATGAAGCAAGGGAACTAGGTAGAGAGGGATTGGGTAGGGGAATGTGGGGGACATTCAGAATGAGGTGTGGGAAGAGAAAGGGTAGATGGCCATATGGCAATGAGAATGAATGGCCTGATGATGATAGGGGGTTTGGGGCTTGGGGTATCTCAAGGATGTGCCAGAGACCTGGGATAGGAGAGGCTTCAAAGATCAATGAGTGACCTTAGCTGGGACTCACAACAGTAGGGATATAGAGGCCACTTCCTATAGCCAGACATGAACCTCAGTGGAGTGACAGGAACAGAACCCCCCCACACACACAATACACATAAAAAAAAAAAAAAACTTTTGATACAAATTTTATCCTACTTTCAGGAAATGCAGGAACAGGAGATGTAGCAGAGACTTAGGGAATTGCCAACCAATAACCAGCCCAACTAGAGTCCCATTGCATGGGCAAGCACCAATCCCTGACACTATTAATGATAGTCTAACTAGCATAGCTGACCTCAGAGCTCCATACAGTAGCCAACTCAGACAGATTTTGAGGCCCACAGCAAAACATTGAATGGAACTTGGAGACTTTATGGAATATTTATGGGAAGTATTTAGGGCCCTAAAGGAGATAGGAACTCCATAGGAGCACCAACATAGCCAACTAACTTGGATTCTTGGGGGCACTCTGAGACTAAACTACCAACCAAAGAACATACATGTACTGGACTTAGCCCCTGCCCCGCCTTTCATGTATATGCAGCAGCTGTGCAGCTTGGTCTCAATGTGGGTCCTGAGCAACTGGGGCAGGGCCTTTCCCTAAGCTGCTGCCTTTCTGCTGAATATGTTCTTCCAGCTGGACTCCCTTGTCTGGTCTTAGTAGGGGAAGATTTGCCTAGTTTTGTAGAGAGTTGATGTGGCAAGGTGGGGGCTTACCCAGTGGAGAGCCTCCAGTCTCTTAGAGGAAAAGGACATGGAGGATAGGAGGAGGGACAGTAGGAGAAGGGCAAATATTGGGACATAAATTGCAATGAGAGAAGAGGGGAGAGGAG
>NC_034600.1:14451725-14464225 GCF_900095145.1 Mus pahari
GGGGAGGGGAGGGGAGGGGAGGGAGAGAATGTTATGGTACTGGGATATGAAATAAGGTGGATCCTTTGGGCTAGGTCCTCTAACAAAGTTTTGCCTGTTAAAGTTAGCACAACCTTTCCAGAGAGCATCACCTTCTAGGAAACTTTATTAAACACAGGAACTTACAAGTCTATTTCACATCAACCCACCATATCTTTCAGTAATTCTGCTACCAATTTGCTGAATACTAAACTTCTCCCATTGTGACCTAACCCCTCTAGACTTTTAGCTTTTTCTTTTCCACTATGACTTCTTAAAGCAAAAACCTAAAAAAAAAAAAATTCATTTTACTCCACATTTTCAGGAGTTTTGGGGTGTGGTTAGAAGAAGCTATGATAAAGTAATAGCTTTGAAAGCAATAGTAGACAGTGCCACTTGGTTCATGATGGACATGAAGCATAGACACAGATGATGGTAATAGCAACAAATCAGCCTGTTAAGGGTCATTTATTTCTTCCAATGAGGACACACCACCTAATAAACTGCTCTGGTAATAGTTTATCAAAGGATATTTTTCTTTTATGAAGCTAGTGCCCATGTGAGCCAATCACCTTTCAAGACAACAAACAAGACCTTAGCGTTTTTGAGCTTTTAGGATACAGTTTAGATTAAATCCATTAAACATGCTATCCCCGGGATTAGAACAGATCAAAGAGCTCAGTGATAATGAAAACTGTGCTCTCAGTTTCTTCACAATTTTTCTAGGAGCTCTATAAAAGACTGAGAAGTAGCACACAAAGAAAGTTTTGTAAGTTTTCTTATATCTGGGATTATAAGTACCTAAAGCTTATGCAGGCAATAATAGAAGCTAAAACTGAATTATTTTTCTAAATATGGTATTCTCAAATTTGAAAAGGTATTAGGATTCTTTCCAGAAACTTTAATGAAAAAAATTATAAAATACTACAATTTTTTAAAAATGTAATCACTTAATTTCACTTACAAAGGAATGTCCTATATAGTTGACGAGATACAGTTAAATACTTTCTTAGTCAACACATGGCTGTTACTTAATGGCAATTTTATGTATGTAAGATGAGTGCTCCATGCACTAGAAACGTGAACTAAAATTTGGGGTTACATAAAATTATTTTATATCAAAATACTTTCTATGATTTAAAATTAGCAGTATACACATCACATACAAATAACAAACAATATAAAAGTTTAAGTATAAGCAATCCAAAGTTGCTTTAACGTTTCAGGAGAATTAGTTATGAGGTGCAGATGAGAACGTCAGTAGTCAGCAACTACAATGGCATCATTATTAATTAACTATATGATTTTCTCTAAATTTGAAGAAACATCCAGTGAATAAATACAGTGGGTAATTCTCCTACTGGGGAAATTGGGCTTTCTTGTTGGTACTTAGTATCCTTAGTAATGAAAGAATTTAGTGATGTACTTGGGTGTTTAGCAATGGATAACAGCAAGGGACAACACAGCAAGAAGAGAAGGAGGCTGTGGAAAGATTGAGAAAAAGAAGACTGTCCAGAAAAGCATGCCTGGACCCATGGGAAATGCCCAAAAGGAAAAGATGTAAAATGAAGACAGTATGCTTTTCTAACTTAGAACCCCCAAAAGTGGGAAGCTTCATGGTTAAGATTCCATATGTGGCTATGTGGAAAAAGTCACTTTTGAAAAAAATTACACTATTTATTAAAAGAACAGTCATTTTTACCTTGTGAATCAACTTTTCTGGGGTCAAGGGAGTGTCTCCTGGTCAGCCAGGTAATTGACAGGCTGGTTCATCTGGGTAAACTCTATTCTCTGTTTTTAATTTTAATTAAAGTATAATGGCATCTCTTCTTTCCTTTTTTCCTGTCATTTCCTCTTATTAGCCCCACCCTCATTTGTTTTCAAATTCATGACCTCTCTTTCTTTTTAGACACACACACACACACACACACACACACACACGCACACACACACAAACACACCTCTGAGTCCACTTAACATTGCTCACTTGTATGCAAACTCAGTGCTGATCAATTGAAGTTCGCATCCATGGAGAAAATTAAATCTCTTCTCTAAGTGTTTCTTAGTTGGCTATAGATTTTTTTCTGGGACTCCATGATATTTCCTCTTGCCATGTAACTAATGTTGTTCTTGTACAGGTCTTGTTTGGGCAAATAGTTTCCCTGACATTGCCTACAGCAGATTGCCTGGTCCTCTGACACTTATAATCACTCTACCTACTTCCAATATGTCTCCTGAACCCTAGGTGCTAGAGTTGTATTGTAGATGTATCTGCTGGAACTGGGCTCTCCATAGTCAGTTGTTCTATGCATTCTGACCAGCTGTTCCTCTCTGGAACAGTCTCTGTCTGTTGCAAAGAGTAGCTTTCTTTGTAATGGATAAGCGGTACACGTACATGTAGGTATAAGGATAAAATTTTAGAATAGATGTAGAAATTATACTGGAATAGTAAAATGATAGTAAAACATTAATATGATCTGACACCACATAAGCCCTAGGTCTTTGAGTAGGTTTCCTGTATCAGGCATGATTCCTCTCCTATTGTGTGAGACTTAAGTCTAATTAGACTATCATTGGTTACTGTTAAGATATGACTGCCACTACTGTACCTTTATGGGTAGCTTCTCATGTAGGTCATTGCAATCTGTAAGTATCACAGCTGAGTATGGTCATTGATACCTTCTCTCTCTTGCCAACTTCCATCATATGTTTTGTTACTACGCCTTCTCCACACATGTGTCTGAAATAACTAGCTCTTCAGCAATAGAGACTTAGCCTTATCTTTCAGATTTAGCTGCCCAACACAAAGAAGAATTTCTCCTGCCTGGTAATGCAGTATTTGTTAGGCTATAGCTCTGAGGGAAGCACTATGGGACCAAGTGACATGGACACACACACACACAATGTGTGTGTATACATATCCTTCCTTTCTCTTCTCCTAATAAAGTTCCTACCCCATCACCCCATTTTTCTCATTTCTCACTTCGTGTTACCATCTAGAAAGGTAACGTGGGAGGAAGGAGAAAAACGGAATAGCTGGAATATGTCTTAGTGAAGCAGAAAGAGCATGTAAAGTTCTAATCTGTGGAATAGGTCAAAATGCCGTGTCTCCACCGAATACCAGAGGGAGATCCTTTTATCGTGATGAGGAGGCATAAGGAAAGGCAATTATAATGTTTTCTTTGCTACTGATATAAAGAAATGGGAAGTTCATATCATGTTTACCCTGAACCAAGTATCCTTCCTCAATGACCTACCATACCCGTTAAGCTACACAAAAATTAAGTGGAAACATATGGAAATAAATAAAGCTTGGATTCTAAATTATGAGGAACATTTTAGCTTTTATTTCCAAATTTCCTCATCTACAAACACAAATAATCATAACACCCGCATTCTCTATGTCTCATAGCAAACAAATGGACTGGGTATAAAATAACAATATGTTAATTGGAATATATAAATGTAAGCTATAGCAAATATATTCTGTGATCAATTTTGGGGTTCAGGAAAATGGACAATGCATCTCAAATTTGCTATAGTCATCTTATAAAAAAACCTAGTACCAAGCAAAGAAATGCTTTCCTTGAAGTTGTTGATAGGAGTGTACAAGTAACCTTTATCATTGCCTATTATCATTGCCCCTGATTAACTGCAGGAACATGATGATAGATAACATTCCTGAAGATACTACACAGGTCAGCCACAGATATTGAGAGTTCAAGCTTATACTCATGTGAAATTTCCTCCCTAAAGGCTAACTCTGTAATGTCAGAATGTGCTGTGCAAGCTGCCAAGAAAGAAAAACTGTAAAGTTAAGATCTATCTCTGAACTACAGATGAAATAGTTCATGTTTAGATAGGCAGTAACAGATTCAGCTAGCAAACAACAACAACCAAAACAAGCAAACAAAGGAACAACACACAATAAAACACACAATAAAACCTTCAAAGCCATTGCCAGTTTATTACTAGTAGTCTTTCCTGAACCCTGACCATTTATCTCCTACTAGAATCCTTCAAAGATATTCAGTAATGATGAAATGAAACAGATAACAGATATACACAAATTTGGACACTGACTGCAGATATTAACAACCAATCAATATAATATTAAAATGGGAGACCTTTGAAGATACACAGAATTAAGACTATGCTGCTATTGCAAAATACATTTCAGAATGTCTTTTCATGTTCTGCATAAGACAAAGTTGGAAAAGTTACTACCTTACTAAAGCTTTCCCTACATTAGCACAACTTAAAACACAAAATGGAAGCCACCATCCCTCCCTTCCATAGTAATTTAACTTACACTCACAGACACCTCACTCCTTCTTTAACCCCTACTAGAAAAAGGTATCCTGCTTTTAGTACACTATGAGTGCAATACAATTGTTGCCTATTGTTGGATTCCACCAACTTCCAACTACTAAAAGAACTTTTTTCTTTCTCTTTCTATTTTTCCACACATGGTTCTAAATGTACTCATTATTGAAGTAGATAGATGGCTAAAAAAATAAATATGGGTAACACTAAATGGATGCATGTTCATTTCCACTTTTGAATGTCTTTCATATTTTGCCATCTGTTCCAAGAAAGGATCCTGACATTCTGTCTTGCTCTCTTACTTTCCCCATCACAGACTATGTGTTCTAATGCTGCGGTGTCTAATCACCAAAGTTTCTTCTTTTCAAAAATTCTCTTTCTCCCGTCATCTGGACAAATTTTGCCATGACATTAGAGAAGTTCCCATAAAACATGTCTTTTACTCCAGAACAAAGTGCTTTTCTCTCTATTTTTGATCTTGTTATATGTAAGCTTCTCTTCCCATGGAGTATATGACTCTTTGAAGTTCTTCAGGATTCATTCTCCACCATTTACCTACCTACAACTTTCTGTATGTCTTCTATTTTCTAGGTTGTACAGTAACATCAAAAATCCAATTTACCAAGAAATCTTCTAGAGAATTCTCTTAACTCTACCTGTTTTTAATTTATAACCTTTAATCTAACATATTCTAATTCACCTATGTATTTTTATATCGGATTTATATCTTTCCAGCTCCACAATAATTGACTTGTTTTAAATCTATATTAACACCCAAGTAGTCTACTTCAGTAACATTCCAATGTATTCATCATGCTAAAACTAATACTGAATTACATGTTCTTTTAAAGTATATTTTATTTCTGGGAATATAACTTAATTTTATGTCTCCTTTTCCTTCCCTCCCTCCAAACTTTCCTACATATACTCCCAACTTTCCCTTGACTTAATAGCCTCTGGTTATTCACTTTTGTTATCCCATGCATAACTCTTGATGCAAGTTCTATTCAGTCATTGTTAACTTTATCATTTTAAAATTGAAACTTTCAGTCAACAAGATTTCAGTGACCTCATAGATCCTCATCTGATTCTTGTCTGTTGTTGATACCTTAATGAAGTAACCACTTCTCTTTTTTTTTAAAGATTTATTTATTTTATTTATTTGAGTACACAGTCACTGTCTTCAGACACACCAGAAGAGGGCATCAGATCTCATTATAGATGGTTATGAACCACCATGTAGTTGCTGGGAATTGAACTCAGGACCTCTGGAAGAGCATTCAGTGCTCTTAACCTCTGAGCCATCTCTCCAGCCATTTCTTCTGGTTCCCTTTCCTCAGTTATCCATTTTGACTGTAAGAGGTCACTTCTTTCTGTTTTATTAACATGTTTTTGTATAAACATCTTCATGTTTACACCTAGAAACTGATAAAGCTAACAAATTCTCATGCAACAATTCATTTGGGTATCTCTCTTTTCATTGGATTGATACTCCTTTTTATCAGAAAGACTACATTTTGCTTGATGAACTTTGCTCTGCTCATAAAAATGTAGGGCTGCGCGAGAAATCGTAAAATACATAGTTCTGAGGATGTGCTTCATATAAGCCTATCCTCTAGGGGATGTGAATACACTGAAGAAACTGACGAAGGTCCTATCCTCAGAAAGTTTACAGTCTGGCAAATAAATTAATATACTTTATTCTAAACAGCTACAATGAGAAGACACTTAAAAATCTCAGTAAGATTTTAACAATCAGAAAAATAACTCTTCTTCAAGTTGTAGATTCCATTGGAGATAAAGTATAAAAACTTGTACCAGTCTAGGTTTTTTTTCTATAAACCTCACGCTAAACTCCAGAATGTCTCCAAATGTGTATGATTTAATGTTAAGTATGATGATCATCTGATAAAAGCCACAGAAAATTCTGTAAACAATCCCAATTACATTCCACTTAAAACATTTTAAATCAAACTTTGCATATAAGATTTCAGAAATCTCAAACCATAAAGTATGCAAAGGAAAAATGGGCTATGAATGGATGAGAGTCTAAAAAAGTCTCTAATTTCTAATTCCAGCTGCATGGAGAAGAATGCCAACTATGCTAGACTGTGGCTGCTTCTGAGTCCACAAACTGATTTTAGAAATGATTGAATTCACTTACATGCCCAGTTATTTTGACAAAACCAACAACCCAATGTAGCCAAATATAGTCAATACCTGGTTGTTTGCACTCAGCCTCCTTGCGCCCCAGATGGGTTCTTATGTGTAGATAGTCTGTGTACTCAGAATGCAGGGTGGGCCACCAGTATCATTTTGTAAAAACAGCATTTTCACCCAGACAGAGTGGTTCTGCCCATTTACTATTGGCCACCCATGTGTTTGAGAGTGCTGTACATGGCTGAGTATCTGAGGGTCTCAGATTTCTCTCATAGTCTCTGAGAAAAATAGCTTCATTGGAAAACAGTCAAGCTGGTGGCCATGGAGACATAGTTACCATTAAGGTCTTTATCAATCCAAAGAGCAAAGTATGGACTACACACACACACACACACACACACACACACACACACACACACACATTGAAGTGAATTGACTTTGATTTTGAATTGTACTTCTTTTTGTGAAATTTCCTCGTTTTTAGTTTTTTTAATTAGATATTTTCTTTATTTACATTTCAAATGTAAATCCCCTTTCCTAGTTTCCCCTCTGAAAATCCCCTATCCCCTCCCTTTCTCCCTCTGCTCCCCATCCCATCCACTCCCATTCCTGGTCCTGGCTTTCCCCTATACTGGGGCACAGAGCCTTCACAGGACCAAAGAAAAAACAGCTAGCAGTTTTCTAAATACAAATACTAACAAATATGCTCACTGCAATGTCTATAGCTGCCTTCACTATTGTTATATGATATTGAAAGACTTCATTGCTTATGGTTCTTTTAAAGACAATTAAAAATAAAAATTGCAGTCATACAATTCAATGAGGATCATGATTTTAAAAAAATGTACAATTGATCCATAGCCCAGGCTATTACAATATTATCCTATAATAGTATAAAATTTTTATCAAGAATATTTCACTCCACCACTGCAGCTGATTTTCTGTTCTTTGCACTGAATTCAACTATCTTATTGCACTATGCTTCAAAAGTAAAACAAATTTTATGCGTGATTTTAACTGCGTATTGCTTCCTCCACTGGACAGGTTGAAAAAAGAAATGGAGTAAGAACAGTATCATAAATTTAAGGTATTCAGAGTAATCAAATAGAAACCTGATAGAAATAATAGAGATGCAAAAAATCATAGGATCGAGTTCTAGTTGCCTGGCTAACTCTTCCGCAGTTGAATAGACTAGAATGGCTGGGACATAATGCTGATTTTGCTTCAGGACATTGGAGTCAGCCACATCACCTGTGCCACCACAGAAGAGCCCTTGTAATGCACACGTTGTGTTTGGTTTTTAAGGAGAACTCAAATGCCAGAATACAGTAGCTGTGGATAGCGTTTATATTTAGTAAGACTGCAATGTACTCATTTGAAGTTGGGAGATGAGTATTTATTGAAGCAGCTGGCAAATCAGCAGGAAAATGCTGATTTTGAAAAAACGATTCTTCTTCTGTGGAATCAGACCTACTGTATTTAGCAACACTATTATAATTGAACACAAAAACTGCATTAAAGTACCATTAAGATGGAGACAGAAACCCAGAAAAAAAAAAATGAGAGAATTCTAAGTTAAAGGCTGTCACAGCATTCCTGAGCCAGCTCTTTTAAGCATAAATGCAGCAGCGGTCTTTCAAGGATGACATGAAATGGCCACAGTCAAATGCAAGCAGGATCCTTTCCCAGGGTGACCTAATACAGTCCATCTATCTCTGTACTAAGAAGTATCAGTTTCACCCTTCATGGAATTAAAACACCTGAAAATTAGATGAAATATAAATCTCAGCTTACCAGGAACAGAGTCTAATCTTTCCTTGAAATAGTCTTTGGGTTGGTGGGAATACTCTCTAATTTCAATGACCCTTTAGCTACCACTTAGAAGCACAGAAATGGACTTTTATAAAGATATAAGGGAATCAGGTGTTTCTGTAAATATTGTTGTTCAAATGAGAACATTGCGAACTTATAATTCATACAATTTGCCCAAAGTTACAAAAGCATTTCTGGGGGGAAATCTTATCTCAGGGCTTTGAATCCAGTATCCTTCCAGCACATCCCTCTACTGCATACTACTGTAGTCTTCCCCACACACCCCTGTACTGCATACTACTGTAGTCTGGCAGGAGCTCTTGTACTGATGCATGAAATAAAGACAGACTTTGTACCAATTCTAGGCTGATTTAAAGGCAACCAGGAGGGAAGTAGCTATAAACAGTGGGACATTTTGTGAAGCACTTAATGGTTACTATTTTCTCCTCCTGGATTTTATAATGACAGCAGTCAAGTAGGATTTATCCACCTTCCAAGCAAAGCCAAGGAGTCCTGTGTCAGGCCACTGTTCAGGGTTTCCAGGCAACAGGCCACTACTGTACCTTCTGCTGCCCTAGACAGGTCAGGAAAAAAAATGCCATGTAAAAAAGACAAGTGTAGATCCATCTAAAGTCTCCTCATTTATATTAGTTCTGGACCTTAATAATCCAGAAGTCTATCTGACAATTTCTTCAGAAACGGGGTAATAATTTTCCTCATGAAAGAGTAAGAAAATCCCCGGAAATATACCTGGGCTTCCATTAGTCAAATAGCCTAAGGTGAATTAAGTGCTTGCTCCAATAGATTCTGGAACAAGTATTATACAAAGTGTATGAACTTAGCTATTAATAACTTTCTGCTGGATTGGATTATGTGAGGAGAGTTGACTTTCAGTTGGCCTGGTGGGAGTGGCAGTGTATAGACACAGCAGTTAGATCTTACCACCAGCCAGAGCTCAGAAGGTAAAGAAGAAAGGGCAAGATGTTCCAACAGGCACCATGCTTGCCTACACCTCTGTTCTTTGAGGACCGTTTCATTTCTTATACTCCAGTCACTTTATGTCTTTAAAGAGCTTTAAATTCATTAGCTATAACCTTTTTCATTGCCCTTACAAGATTTGTAGGTAAAACAAGAAAACTAGAAAACATAATTCTCTGAATTGAAAACCCAGAAAATACTTTTCTGGTTGAAATTTTAAACTTAAGTGTTTGAACATTAAAGTTCATACCTTCCTGTCAAAGCATGACCTCTTTTCTTCATGGAGAGAATTCTGAAAGCTTCAAAAGTTACTTTTTAAATCATTTTAATTGCAAATGGATTAGAAGCAGATGAATAAAATAACTCTGAAATTGTACATAGTTACTAATACCAAAAGGACAAAGATTAAAACTATTCTATACTTCATCAAACCATATATATACAAATCGTGCTTTTGAAAAATTGTAGAGTTAGTAGTATATATATGTATGGTGCCTTTCTATGCATGAAGATAATTAAAGAAAAATCATCATGAATATTTGTCTTGGCCGTTATAAAATCTGAAATCTGATTTATTCTGTTTCTAGAGGGACTTTTTGTCGTTCTTTCATGATCTGATTTATACTAACATTTTTATTCTTTTTAACAGTTATATTACCAAGAGGATTATGAAAGGTGATAGGGGGTGTACAATTCATTTTATATGATGTTGGAGATAAATTTATGATTACTTGCTGATTGTATCTTAGATGTTTGAATGTTTTGCCTGCATACATGTCTCCGTACCACAGCCATGTCTGATGCCCTTGACCATGGAGGCTAGAAGAGGGATTGAATAGACTGCTGTGAGCCTGTGGCTTCATGCTATGAGTGGAGGCCAAATCTAAAAGAAAATCCAGTCCTCTTCACAGCTAACCATATCTCTAGTCCTTGTAGGTGTAATATTTAGAATGAATGTTTAGTATGGATTGCCTGAAAAATATTAGGTCAGAATTTCTTAAAAAGTCTAAATCATTTAGAGTCATAACTGTATACATATAAACAGTCCAATATTGGTGATAGTGAACATTTTCACATTTTGAATTTTGGGCCTGCTCATTTACAAGAGTCCAATGTGATCTGCCAGTGCATATTTTAATAAGGTCTTCTGCTTTTATTTAGATTCATCTTTTTGGCATCTCATTTTTCTCCTGGAATTTCCTTTAGGGGTTATTTTCAAAAGGAAAATTTTTAGGAAACTCATATCTCTGTAGTCTGCTTTTTATTACTCCTTTCAAGGAATACTTAATAATTATTGAACATACAAACATTTTATGTCTGTTAAACAGTTGTATACTAGGATTTTCAGCACAGAATTTTAAGCATGGTAATAAATAATAAAATTATATACAAGGGCAAATGCTCTACAACTTTGAATACTTCTTTTATTTCTTTACCTTCTATCTCACTACGTACCATTTTCCACAAATTTTCCCATGATTCTTTTATTAACCATATAGTAACAATATGGCAGGACAGGAGGACGCAACCCCTTTAGTGATGCTGTACTTCTCTTTAAGACATGCCTCTGTACTTCATTTGATTAAAAGTAGAAAACTATTAAAGACACAGGACATCTTTATTTTTTCTTACAATTTTTTATTGTTTATTTTATTTACATTTGAAATGTTATCCCCTCTAGCAGTTCCCCCCTCAAGTCCCCTGTCCTATCTCCCTCGCCCCTGATTCTATGAGGGAGCTCCCCACATACCTGCCCACTCCTGCCTCACCGTCTTAGCATTCCCTTATGCAGAGACATTGAGCTTCCACAGGATGAAGGGCCTCCCTTTTATGCCAGATAAGGCCATCCTCTGCAACATATGCACCTTGAGCCATGAGTCCCTCCATGTGTACTCTGTGGTTGGTGGTTCTTGGGAGCTCTGGAGTTGTCTGATTGGTTGATAATTGTTGTTCTCTCTATGGGGTTGCAAACCCTTCAGCTCTTTCAGTCCTTCCCCTAAATCATTCACTGGAGTTTCCTTGCTCAATCTGATGGTTGGCTGCAAGCATCCACATCTGTATTGGCCAGGCTCTGGCACCCTCTCTCCACAGACAGCTATATCAGCAATAGTGTCTGCATATGGGATGGATCTCCAGGTGTGGAAGTCTCTTGATAGTCTTTCCTTCAGTTTCTGCTCCACTCTTTGTCGCTGTATTTCCTTTAGTCAGGAGCAATTCTGGGTTAAGATTTTTGAGATGGGTGGGTGGTCCAATTCCTCAACGGTGGCCCTGCCTAACCTCTGGATATGGTCTCTACAGGTTCTCCCTCCCATTTGTTGGATATTTCAACTAATGTCATCTCCACTGTGTCCTGGGAGCCTTCTGCTTTTCTGGCATCTGGGACTTTCCGGTGGCTACAACCAGTTCCCAATTCTCCACTGCTACACACCTCTGTTCAATTTCCTGACCCTTTGTACATCTCCCCTGTCTCCTCCCACACCTGATCGTGCCCCCCTTTCTCCTCCCCTCCTCTCTCCATCCCAAGACCCTCCCTCCCTCCCTCTTAATCCATACCAGTCTGTTCTACTCCCTCTGTATATAAGAGGATCATGAGCACATTTTTTTAAAACTTTCTCCCAAGATCAAGACAAAACAAAACAAAACAAAACAAAACAAAACCAAACAAAACAAAAACCCTACAAATAGCTGTGTGTGGTTATTTACTTGTATTCAATGATTTACTAAGTGACCTTGGTAATGGGGTGTAAGGAAGCCTGATCCCCTGGGCTAAAATAAATAATCAGGTTAAGTGTAGAAGTAGCTATGTAAAACTCGCACTGTACTTCTATGCATTTTCCATTTCCATTGGCACATAGCAAGTGTTTTGGGAGAGTGCCAGCTAGAGTTCCAAGCTTAGGATACAGAAACTCTAGGGAATCATGCTTCTGTAAGCAGCTTCTCTATTACTAAATGTATTGTTTCTTTTCTCAAGAAATTGTGCCTTTTGGGAGTCAGCGTTGTACTCCATTGCTGGTAGGTCATGCATCATGAACAGCAGTAACTAGATTAACTTTAACAAATACAAGTCCATAGTTCAGGGCTCATGTATCCTTCAAATTTGCAATAATATATATTTTATAATCTCATCTTCATGGAAATTTAACAGATGATTCTTGTTATTTCAACTGGCTTCTTTATTTTGTCTACCTATTTGTTGTAAATATCTT
>NC_034600.1:14466725-14491559 GCF_900095145.1 Mus pahari
TGAGGAGCCATCTCTGTATTAGTTACTCTTTTTTGTGTGTTAGCCTGAAAATTAAAAGAAATATAAATTAAGAGGCTAGTGCATGAGAATAAATATTATAAATTTAGGAAAATGCAATTTATTCAACCTAATAATTTCTATAAGAATTATCGCCCCCTCTCCTTTGTGTTATTAATTCACACCAGTAGTAGTTACCAAAACAACAAATTCTTAGTAGATTATCCAGGACACCAAAAAGTCTTTTCTTTATCTGGCAAATCAAGGATTTTTTTTTTTTTCATTTTTCATGGTCTTCTTTTTAGCTTAGAACATGCAAATTGTTGATAGTAGAATTCCAGTTTAGAATTCCTAAACTGCCCAGATTGTGAGTGACATTCGGTTGTCATTCACAATCTCCTAGTTTGTTTGATACTCAGAGTCCCCACCCTAAACAGAAGAGGAGGAATGCAAATGCAGAAGGGATATGGGTGGACCTGGTTTACATTTGCATTTGAGTTTCCTCATCCTGTGCTAGGGAGACTCTCCCTTGTGGTTTATCTTTTCTGAAACTGCTCCAAATATGAAACTCTTGCCTCTCCAACAACGTTTGCAGCAAGACTGTTATGGTTGTAAAATCAGCATTAAATATAAAATATTCTACTAACTTTTGTTATATTTGAATCAATCTGTAATCAGAAGATCTAGCAATTCCAATCCTGGGCATATAACCAGAAGATGTTCCAACTTGTAATAAGGACACATACTCCACTATGTTCATACCAGCCTGATTTATAATAGCCAGAAGCTGTAAAGAACCCAGATGTCCCTCAACAGAGGAATGGATACAGAAAATGTGGTACATTAACACAATGGAGTACTACACAGCTATTAAAAACAATGAATATATAAAATTTTTAGACAAATGGATGGATCTGGAGGATATCATCCTGAGTAAGATAACCCAATCACAAAAGAACACACATGATATGCTCAATTGACAGGAGTTCACCAATCTGATTAGATAAAGAGATTTGGAGAACACAAACATCAAGGTCTCCCCTACCTCCTATTAAATCTAAGTGGTGACTTTACTTGATGAAGTGATGTGAGGTGACAGCCCCCATGGGTAGGAAACAATCTTCAGAGTGACACGTTCTATGTGTGAACATATTAAAAAAATAAAAATATCTTGGGTAGATTGTATGTTTAATTCAAGTACCAGAACTAGTGATATAAGAATGGCTAATCTAGAGGCAAAGAGGTTTTTATTAGATCATGCAACGTCATTAAATTGAGGCTTGCCTTTTTGATATTACTTTATGTTGATTATTATCTAGTCTACTCAAATGTAGACTTGCTCTATTTTCCCCTTTAAGTATCATCTTCTTGACATTTACTATTATCTAAGTGTTACCATTGCTGTGTTGTTGCTATAAAACGAAACTCAAATCTTTTAACCAATATAATGGAAATATAATGGTATTATAATGGACTTCTCATAATTTCTTTTTACTATTGCAATGCTGTAATAATGGCATTGTAAGGAGTTCTCCATAAACATATACTGAAATCATTTTGCCACCATCACAACAGTGAAATTAGTCCCCATAGAGTTCATTTGAAATTGTTTTGTTCTTATAATGGAATTATTAATGCAGCCTCTATAGACTTACAGGGAAATTGTTTGACCATTCTATTGTGGTCTTCATGGACTTACAATAAAATCACTTACCAGTGTAATGTGGTTTCCATTAGCTTGCATTAAAATCATTTTCCTACCATAATGGCATTATAATAGGGTATCCATGAAGTTGGGCTACCAGAGTTTGGTTCTCTTGATGGCATTAGAGTACCATGGTTTCAGAGAAAGTTAAAGTAATGTTGGTGTTCTGTTGTGTTTTAAGCAGAGACTGTAAGTAATCATCATCTACATTTCACACTTAAGTATCATGTGGTATTTCCTTTAAAATTATCATCATGACCACAGTATATTTTATAAACCAATTGACAATCAGTTCTTAAAGAGCAGGATGAGAGGACTCTTAATTCTTGGGATCAAGGATCTCATTTCATGTACCTTTATATAAATTCTACTGCTTTTATTAATTTGACTATTTTATTCTCTTCAAAAAGTGTAAAAAATTTTCTTCATCTTTCCAGGAAAAGTAACAATGCTATCTTTACAAGATGTCTTTAGGCTATGAAATATGATATTCAATAAACTTAGTGTGCAGTATAAATCAGGACCATTAATTCCTTAACTTGAAGCTCACTCAACTTGTTTCCAACAAAAATTCCCAAAACAAAACTTTTTTATTAAGAGGGAAAGGACTCAGTGCCAATGTATATAGTGTAATGATGGATTAGAATCTCATTAGAGTAGATTTAATATTCTCTACTGAGGCAGACTTAGGATTAGGTGCATAGTTAGGAAGTGTAGACAGAATGAAAGTTGTGTTAAGAGAAGTTTATATTTGCTTGTGGTATGGTAAGGTTACCAATAATGCAACTTTACAGCCAACACTATGGAACCCATAATTGTCAGACAGGTAGCTAGGCTTGTTATATTTATATAGTTACAAGTTTTATTTCTGTTTTAATTAGTATTCATTGGGATTTCTGCATGATTTCTTTAGTGATACCCATGAGTTATCATACCTAAAAGCAAATTGATGAACTCAGACATGTGATCAGTGAATTCACACCATATAGTTTATAGAAAACTTTAATTTTAGGATAAAAAGAAGCAAATTGCTATTATACTCAAGCCACTCGCCTTGTCTTTTCATAATTTAAAAAGAAAATTGCCTTGGTAGACTTCCATTTTTAATTGTGGAATGATTTCTGGATTTTAGCCTTCCATTATAAACATAAGGTAAAATGCATCAACTATTGTAGAAGAATAAAAATAGAAAATTATTGTTTCCAAGTAAAAGTTATCTGTCCATATATCTTCTTACTAGGTAGGAAGAAGGTTCAAGTACCTTTTGAGAATGCTATTATATTTTTCCAAGTTTCAATATTAGTATATTATCACTGATGAATTAAGCTGATTACACACTGATTTCATTGCCTATACATATGAGCAGGTTGATGATGGTAATAGATAGATAATAGATAGATGGATAGATAGATAGATAGATAGATAGATAGATAGATAGATAGATAGATAGATAGATAGATAGATAGATAGGTGATTGTCCTGTGTTGGCAAAAAATGTAGTGAGGAGTTTGTTTTGGGTAGGTAGCCATTCCCATTGTTGTGTGCAGTTTTTAGTAGTCACAGTACAAATAGTATTACTTGTTCATAGCTTTTACATAGGTCATCTAAAAACAGCTATTAAGAAAGTATTTTATGATACTAATTTAGCCATAGGAAAACCCAAAAGAAATAAATAAATGTATCCAAGTTAAATGTATTAATTTACAGAGACATTAAATGGACCATGCCAGTTTACTGTGGTATCTATTTTTGCATTTCATTTTGGGTTATTAATCTTGGTGCACATTGTAAAAGTACACAATAACAATGGTTTCATATTCCCAGTATAGTAATCTACAATTGAAGAAGTTATTTGGGAAATAACATTTATTTTATAGTGGTACAAAGTAGTCGTATTTAAAAGAAATCATTTCAAATGTTATCACTTTTTGTGGTTTCCCTTCCAAAAATCCCCTATCCTCTTTCCCTTTGCCCAGGTCATCAATCCACCCACTCCTGCTTCCTGGCCCTGGCATTACCCTACACTGGGGCATAGAACCTTCACAGGACCAAGAGCCTCCACTCCCATTGATGAACGACAAGGTCATCCTCTGTTGCATATATGGTTGGAGCCATGGTTCCCTCCATGTGTACACTATGGTTGGTGGTTTAGTACCTGGGAGCTCTGGGGTTACTGATTGGTTCATATTGTTGTTCCTCCTATGGGGCTGCAAACACCTTCCACTCCTTGCATCCTTGCTCTAATTCCTCCATATATTGAACCATCCCTGCATCTCTGGGATGAAGCCTATTTGATCATGATGGATGATCGTTTTGATGTGTTCTTGGATTTGGTTTGTGAGAATTTTGTTGAATATTTTTACATTGATGTTCATATGGGAATTTGGTGTGAAGTTCTCTTTCTGTGTTGGGTCTTTGTGTGGTTTAGGTATCAGAGTAATTATGGCTTCGTAGAGTGACTTGGGTACATGTGTGTTTTTAGACAAGCCTCAAAACAGGGAGGAAAGCAGAAAATGGGAAGGCTCCTTCTATTCCATTGATCAGATTTTCCATTACTTTCCCCAAAATATCAAACAAACTTTGTCCCTTAGAATGAAAAAGTTGTAGAGTTCTTGAAATATTCAGAGCGTTAGAGGAATCCCAAGGGAGAACTCTAGTTCTTGCTAATGGGCTTTTGAGGGCTCTAGAGACTAATTTTAATGCTAATAATAGAAATGATCTCATTTATACAACAGGCTCATGAAACAGACTGTTTTGATTATTATACAAAGATTGCAAGATTAACATATACCAGCTAAATTTCAAAAGATGAAGTGTAATCTACGATGACCTCAGAATTATTTAATGAAGCCTGGCTATGTAGCTTTATGAAGCCCTTGCCTGGCATCCACAAAGTCTGGGACTTCACCCCACAGGACAACAATAACAACAACAATTTGCTTAATGAAACTCACTAGCATTTATTGCCCAGCTTGGCTTATAGTTATGAATAAAACAGAAATCCTAATCACAGTGGTTAGAAGATAGTACCAAGCAACATCAAGACAATTTTAAAGAGTGTCCAAAATACATTAGCACTTAAATGACATTTAAAATGCCAAAAATAGGCACTTAAGGTTTGTACCATTTTATCATTTCATTTCTGTGGGAAAAAACTATAAGCATTAGTATTAAGAATATCACCATTTCCCAACTTTCACAGGAAGAAGATAAAAGGTAAATTCAATGTCAGCATCAGCCATTGGATGTAATAGAACCTATTCCAGATATTTGATTTGGGAATTTAAATGAAATAATTCACCTATAGCATTTACAGAAACACTGTAAACAGCCAAAGGACATTGGCTCTAGAACAAACTTTCAGTATTGTACTCTTGCTATTTTTTGCCAACAAATGATGTTCCACATGAATTACCTGCATTTTAAGTTCCATATCTTCCAAAGAAGAGAGTCAAATTTGATGATTTCCAGTTGCTTATGTATTCACAAGTTTCTTTTTTTTAAAGATTTTTTTAAAGATTTATTTATTTATTTATTTATTTATTTATTTATTTATTTATTATAGGTAAGTACACTGTAGCTGTCTTCAGACATCACAGAAGAGGGCATCAGATATCATTATGGATGGTTCTGAGCCATCATGCAGTTGCTGGAATTTGAACTCATGACCTTCAGAAGAGCAGTCAACGCTCTTAACTGCTAAGCCATCTCTCCAGCCCCTACAAGTTTCTTGAACATGTACCATAGGTGAGAAAAATATAGATGGCAATGTTTGCTGAAAAACACAAATTAACTCAAAACTCTCTGTGTTAAGGGAACAAAATTTGTGAGAAATCTAATGAGCTTTTGACTCAGTTGTGTACTCCACTTGCCAGAAAGCTGCTGAGTGACCTGCTGGACAGTCAAACATGAGCACTTGAATGTGTGAAGATCATTATACTTCTTAAGAAGAAAAAGCCTGGTGGCTAAAGGCAGGAATTAGAGGCAATCACTGGCTACTTGTGGAACAAGTTACTCACTTAACCTCTGTCATATGCAGGGTTATTATCTGTAAAAGCCACTTCAAAAGAAATTACACTCAGTGAGAGATACCAGCCACTGCATTCACAAGCTATAGATGGCAGTTTTTTAAAAAAACTGAGTGAAGAATTTTGTTAGTTAATGTTTTCCTGAGATTGTTTATGCAAGGTATCAGAAAGTACTCCAGAAAAATAAAGCTAAATTTGATCAAATTTGACATAAAAAAGAGATATCTCAAAGGCTAAAAGCACTCCCTATTCCTCCAGAGAATCTAAGTTCAATTCTTGGCACTTGTACCAAGTGCCTAATAACCACCTGCAGGGTGTTTCAATACTTCCAGTCTCCAAGGACACTTGTACTCAAGCAAACATACCATCACACACACACACACACACACACACACACAGTCTCACACACACACACACAGAGTCTCACACACAGACACACACACACACATACATACTTACATACACACACACATACACACAGAGAGACACACACACACACATACACACAGAGACACATACAAACATACATACATACACACACAGAGAGTGGCAGAAACAGAGAAGAGAGATAGAGAGACAGAGAGATCCATATAATTAAACACAAATCATCTTAAAATTATGTCTTAATTGAAAGAGAATTAGATCATTTCCTCACTTTCCTCATCCCAACCCCTCCAAGTTATCTTTCCACTCTCAAGTTGATAGCTTCTTTCTTTTTTTCTTTTTTCTTTTTCTTTTGGTTTTATTTGGTGTGTGCGTGTGTGCATGTGTCTTTATATGTATACACATACACCAAAGACTCTGTTTGTACCCACAGATAAATGTAGTTACTGCCCTTCATCAAAAAGCTTCCTTTCACAGCAAATGAAGACCACCTCAGCAAACCACTAAAGGAGAGAATTTACAAATCAGTGGATATGGAGGATCCCAACATATTAAGATATTACTTCATCGTAGTCCATACCTCTATGGCTCAGTGCCATTGTTAATGGCCATGTTAACATATAAGGGGATCCAATTTTGTGGGTTCTCATTCCTCAGAAAAAAACTACAGACATGACTGAAATGACAATTATCCTCTCCCAGAGATTAGCCACATTATTGTTTATTCAATGCAGAGTGCCTTGAAACTAATACAAACAAATCTTTTGTTTTATAAGATGAGATTAACATACTAAATTAATTAAAGAAAAATTGCAAATTGAAGCTACCTAATTTTAAAGAGGAAGACATGAGCTACATAAAACGTATAGTCACAGTTCCAGTCATGGTAAGTTCCAGGATTCCTGGCTATAGTGGTTTGAAGACAATGGCTTCCATTTTCTCACAAAGAGTGCCAATATTAGGAGATATGCCTTGTTGGAGGAAGTGTGTCATAGCAGGTGGACTTTGAGGTTTAAGAAGCTCAAGACAGCCCTAATGGCTCACTGTTTCTTCCTGTTGCACAAGGATCCAGATATAGTACTCTCAGCTACCTGTACAACACCATGCCTGCCTAGCATCAATGGACTACACCTCTGAACTGTAAAGTCAGCATCAATTAAATATTTTCCTCTATAAAAGTTGCTGTGTGGTCATGGTGTCTCTTCCCAGCAATGAAACTCTAAGATAATGGCTGAGCCACTATTTCCTCAGTCTGATACAAACTAATTATTTCAGAGGGCAAAGCAAACTTTGGAGAAAATTGATAGTTTTTCAGTAAATTGAAAGTTTAATCTGTTCATGAACTCTAAGAAGTTATACGAGAGCTCTATACATCTCTTCATGCTTTTATACACATAGGGATTCATGGAGGAAAAATAACAAGACATAGCTGAATGGTCTGGTAGTGTTAACAACTCCAGCCCCACACTCAAAAGTCCTTTATGTTACTCTTTGCCCTGTAGTGTTGGTTTTTGATTTATTCTTTGATCCATAACAGCTTACCATGCTTACATTGTGATTCACAATAAAAATACATTAACTACTAATGTATCACCTACCCATATTTCTCAATCTTGTTAGTCATTTAATCTTTAATCTGTTCATTTCTTCATCTCAAGTATTATAACTCAAATGGGTGCTTTCTGAACAGAAGGAATTTTAGATATTTTAAGAAATGTCTTTTATAGAGTTTGAATGTTTTTCTTAACAACTGTTTTTAACAAGGACAATTTTGCTGTCCACCCTTTTTTTTTTTTTTTTTTTTCTGAGAAAGTGTTGCTTACTTCTCTGGAACTTACAAACTAAGTGAATCTCAACAGATCCTACTGAATCTTCCTCCCCAGGTCTGGGATGACAAACATGAGACACGATGTCCAGTTATTTTTGTTTCTATATAAGTTACAAGAACTTACTTGACTAAGATATCCTCCCTCCTCTATATATTTAGTTTTGACTCAGAAATAGTATATACAGTTAGAGACAGTTAAGGGATAAACCTGAGATCCACAGTGCACTTTATGACCTGAGTGTCAAACCTTATATGCCATACACTGTGGTCAGAATACATCTCTATCATCATAGCCGAGAGTCATCTGAATGATGATATTTATTAGCAAACCAATTTCCCATACTTGTCTAAGAGGTTTTTGTATGAATACAATACAATATATTGATCCAGTGTACTGTAAACCTTTTACCTAGTATAATTCATTTGAAGCTTCCATATGAAGATATGTTTTCATTTCCTTTAAACCTATAGTTTAGAATGGAATTCTAGATAACAGAAAGTTATATAATTACAAATTTTAAGTTAATTTATATTGGGAAATCATTTTAGAAATTATATCCTTACCAGCATAGAACATTTTAATGTCCTCAAAGCTAATTATTCTATTTATTTTACCTTTCTAGACACTGAATACTGGTTTATATGCCTATGTACATTTCGTGCATATTTTGTGACTCCATGAGAAAGATGATTCAGTTATTTACAATGAAACCAACATTTTAACTCATCAAATCTTACAGTAAAGAAGTGAAAATTTTATTAGTTATACTCTCCCCTAAAACCGACAGGGTGTTCTTATCTGACTATTTCCTCATTTGGAAATTAACAGTTCCACGGTGTCATAATTGTGTCTCTGTTTCTGTCATGTATGAGTTAATAGGTGTTCTAGTGTCTAAGATATACTAAAATTTCAGGAAGGCACCTATACCTGTATCCACTAGAAAAATCACATATGAATAAAAAATTTTCTCATCCAGATTTTATTTTTTATTTTTTGCATTCATTTTCCTCAGGAGAACTTGGAAGGGTCTAATGATCTGAGTTAGACTTATTACTCTATGATGTTGTCCTCTCAGATTCCCCAAACATTACTCAGTTGTCTTGCATAAGAACTTTTCTATGGGACAGCCAGCTTTTTCTCACTCATGTTGACACAGCCCTTCAGTCAGATCTAAGTCTCAATAAGGGCTATGCTCTCATCAATGTTAATGCTTTCCCAATTGCTTTAGGGATGTCCCAGAGTTCTTGAGTATCAGAACACATTGTGTACTTACTGTAACAAAAACATTTTCTTCATATATGTAGCAAGTATAGTTTGTATTCAAAGTAATCTTATGGTCTTCCATCTTTTCTGTATTTCAAGGAAAGCTACAAAATTTTTCATATTTTCTTGCTTTATCAAAACCAAAATAATTGTGATCAAAGGTCAAAGTTATGCCTTTTGTGTTATAATGCTTTTCCTTCTGCAAGCATTAATGATTCCACTGGCAATCACAATTCATATTTCCCAAATTCCTACCAAGTAAAAAAATTATTCTCTTGTAAAATCTACACCAACCCTCCAAAGCCATCAAAGTTCTAGTTACTATACTGAAGCTTTGGTTTATATTGAAATGCCATTTAAATGTATTTTAGAGAAAAAGTATTGTGGCAAAGGAGTCTTGATTCACAGAAGAACTGGGCTTCTTGATTTTGCTCAATATATAGGTTGATCAGTTTCTCAATCACGTTTTAGAAGGAGCTATAATTAATACAGGTTTTAATTCCCAATGGTAAAACTTTGGAATTTCTTGGTAAATAATTGCAACATGTTTCTCAAGAAGTAACAGAAACGTACACTGGATACTCTACTTGCTAATGTGAACATGATTAGTAGTACATTAAAGCTTACTTATCATGGTGCCATTGATAAATGGGTTTAGCAGACATTGGCATCTAGGTCAGACACCAGTGCACAACAGCAAAAGCAAATAAAAGGCATCTTTCTCTGTCACCATGAATACAGAAATATGTGCAATGAGCAGGTATCAACCAGCCAACGATCGGAACGAGGTAGCCTAGCAAGACTCATGGATCTCAAAAGGTGCTTGAAGCATAAGAGAAGAAAGTCTTGCAAGCATCCCTCTCTTCTTTCACGGTATTGTGTCTGTTTGTTTGATTCATTTGTTGTAGATGGAAGTCTGGAGAGAGCAAAAGTGGACAGGTGGGTGTGGCTGCTGCTCAGTACTTCTTTTACTTTTTTCTTTACTTCTATTGAAAAAAAAAAAAGTTTTTTCATGCAATATATTCTGACTATGGTTTCCTGTTCCCCAGTTCTTCCCAAATCCTTCGCATCTCCCAATTCACCTAACTTGACACCCTTTTACAAAATCTTTTTAGAAAACCAACAAACAGACAAAACAGTTATTCATTCCTACCTTATACTTTGTTCAGGCTATCCCATGCACACAAATTTAAAGATTCTCTGACTAATAAGTTGTTAGTATCATTTAATCTACATGTGAAGGTTAATATTCATAAGTATCTTCTTCCAAGGAAGTCAAAATCATAGCTCTCAATTTTCTCCTAGCTTATAATCATGGAGCTTGTGGGTAGGTGTGTATGTGTGTGTGTGCACGTGCGTGCATGCGTGCGTGCGTGCGTGTGTGTGTGTGTGTGTGTGTGTGTGTAGACAACTTAGTTGGTCAGGACTGTAGAACAGAGAGTGAAGAAAAAGCATCTCTGTATCTTTAAATGTGTTCTTCCAAGTTAGTTCCCAAGTGTCTTTTTCAAAGATGCCTTCTAAGGTAAGCTTCTCTTTAGAAACCGGAGCTGGGATTTCAGCTTTCACAGACTATATGTAACCTTACCTGGTTTATTTCATGGTTCTGAGGATGAAGTGCTATATTTTAGAAAGGGATAGTAATTTTATATGTTGCTTAAAATGTTTTAAAGAAAATTGAATCATACAAGAGCTTCATGATAACTATTTTAATTGTGTAGTAACAAGGAATTTATTTAACAGAGAAGCTAGTACTACAATTGTATCTCATTATCCTGGATGGTAACAACTGCAATAAAAGAAAGGAATGTTGTTCATAAACATTTATACAAACTAAAAGAACTGTTATCTTCTCTATTCTTTGCCAGTCATCATTTGGTCAAAACACACTTATTTCTTGCCAGGAATCACGTCATGCTTCAATGTAAATACAATTCTTGGGTGGGTGGGTACCTTTGCTGAGAAATACTCTTTAAATAAAGTAGAAGGAGAACTCCACAAAACTTCCTCAATCCTGCTTCACCCCACCATCAAATGTTTTCTTTCCCCGTGGGTCAATTATCCCATGTCACTAATGAGGCATGGATAAACTGAGTAATATCACTCAGGCACAAATGACAATAAGATGGCAGAGCTGGAATTACTACCCATTAGCTTTGCCTCCAGGTTTGTTTTCATGTCATTGCACACAGCATGGGTTCTACTGCCTCTCACCAGAGTGGGTTCCACTGCCTCTCACAAGTGTGGGCTCCACTGCATCTCACCATGGTGGGCTACTCTGCATCACCTCACCAGTGTGGGCTCCACTGCATCTCACCATCATACTTCTTTATGGTTGATGTTTTTTTGTCTAGAATATCAGATTAGCACTCAGGCCTCTTAAAAACAGGTTTAAGAATTGTAATATTCCTGCCTGGGTGAACTTTTATTTTTGTTCAATCAATTCATCAAGACGTTTTATTGTTAGAGGTAAAGGCAGAGACAATAGATTTTCATGACAGTTACAAATCCTCAATTATTTATTGGATATTTTACAGACTCCAAATAGATATACCAGAACTATCAGGATTTAATTAAGTCCACCCCTTGGGGCCTGAGCATGGCAGTCAGGGTGCTAGAGTCTGATGCTGTAATTCTGTACTTTTCTATGTGCACTTTTATTTTTCACATGCATCTTGTCTACCTATATTAGTTAGTACATAATTCAGTTTTATATTATAAAAAGAATACAATACAAAACAAAATAAAACCAGCGATTAAACATGAAGTGAAACACATTGATTCAAATAAAAGTCATCTTTAGGCTGTGTGTGTGTGTGTGTGTGTGTGTTAACTGCTGCCACCAAACCAAGAAAAAAGATACTGTGGCTTTGTATATTCTGTCATTCTTGATATACAACTCTGATGATCACTGTCCCCTAAATGCTCAAATGTCATTCTTTTTTTTTTTTTAATTATTTTATTAGATATTTTCTTCATTTACATTTCAAATGCTATCCTGAATGACGCTTATACCCTCCCCGCCACCCTGCTCCTCTGCCCTCTCACTCCCACTTCTTGGGCCTGGCGTTCCCCTGTATGGGGCATATAAAGTTTGCAAGACCAAGGGGCCTCTCTTCCCAATGATGNCTGACTAGGCCATCTTCTGCTATATATGCAGCTAGAGACATGAGCTCTGGGGGTACTGATTAGTTCATAATGTTGTTCCACCTATAGGGTTGCAGACCCCTTAAGTTTCTTGGGTAATTTCTCTAGCGCCTCCATTGAGGTCTCTGTGTTCTATCCTATAGATGACTGTGGGCATCTACTTCTATATTTGCCGGGCACTGGCATAGTCTCACAAGAGATAGCTATATCAGTGCCCTTTCAGCAAGTTCATGCTGGCATATGCAATAGTGTCTGCGTTTGGTGGCTGATTATGGGATAGGCTCCGGGGTGGGGCAGTCTCTGGGTTGTCCATCCTTTTGTCTTAGCTCCAAACTTTGTCTCTGCAACTTCTTTCATGGGTATTTTATTCCCTATTTTGGGGAGGAATGAAGGATCCATGTGTTGGTCTTCCTTCTTCTTGATTTTCTTGTGTTTTGGAGATTGTATCTTGGGTATTCTAGATTTCTGGGCTAATATCCACTTATCAGTGAGTGCATATCAAGTGAGTTCTTTTGTAATTGGGTTACCTCACTCAGGATGATATCCTCCAAATACATCCATTTGCCTAAGAATTTCATAATCATCTCGTTAGATGCTGAGAAAGTATTTGACAAAATCCAACACCCCTTCATGATCAAATGTCATTCTTACAGGCAGAAAGAAGATGCAGACTGAGAAGCCAGAGGGTGTGCACAAATGCCAGTGCTCATTGAATGGAGTCAGCCTGCTGGGCCACAGAACTGCTTCTTCATTTGAGCTACATTGTATTACTGTGACCATGCTTAGGTAGCTGGATGCTACAGCACCTGTTTTGCTTGGTTTATTTTATTTTCATCTTTACTTTTGATCTCATCATTTCATCTCTGCAACTATTGAAATGCTTCCATACAGGAATGAAGGATGGAGTATGTTTGTTAAGTGGAGAATTTATAGAAGCTTACAGTGTTAATCATGTGTGGAAGAGGACACATGCCTGTCATCCAAACTCTCATAAGGGAAGGGAACTGAGTTTGGTTCCTGAGATACCTGGATAGCCAGACCCTGTCCCAAACACACAAATAAACATCAACCATGAATCTAGCAGCAAAAATTTGAATTATTTTGGGACTATCTTGGAACAATCTTTAAATCAATCCTCACGAAATTGTGTTACTATAAAGGTATAATTTTGTATAATAAGCATAAGGTAGCCAGCTTTTCAATACTTGTCCACATTGTTATTTAAAAGAAAAAGAATGTGTTATTTCTATAACAAATAAATTATATAGAAATATATAGAACAAGTTTAATGATTCTTCTTAGTTATTCTGTCTACTCGCAGTCTTCAGAAAACTAAAGCTAATTATTAAGCATACCTTAATACTTTCTCTAGTATAACACAAATAAATGTATACAATTTTTGTCAGCAGTCATAAAGGATTGTGCTATAAATAGTATTCCACTGCTTGACTTGTTAGTCTACTTCAAATTCAATAGCCTTCCATGATCTCATGCCTTTTAATGGCTATTTAAAATCATAGAGTATAGATATATTATAACTTTCACAAAGAAGACTACTTATATGGGATAAAATGTATAAAATAACAAAATCATGTGATTAGAGGACTGGAGACTGTTAAAAACTGAAATGTAGAGAGATTGGGTGGCTGAACACCTCAAGTGAGTTCATGAGCAAGCTAAGGACACAGAGCATGCTCAGTCTGAGACTATACTGTGTACAGGACAGAGCAAGCACATTTCAGCATCGCTCCTTAGACCACGAAATCCCTGAAGATGCCATTTATGCCATCTGGCTTTGTTGTTCCTCTTAATCAGCACTTTAGATATTTTATAGTATTCATTTTTTGCCTTTTCAAAGCATCTCCCCAATCAAAACACCATCTAATTTCTAAATTCTGAAAAAGTCTTAAAAATTTATTAAACACTTTGCCCTTAATCTTCTCTTTCTCCTTACTTATCACACATGTGTAACTTTTCTTATCGTCTTGAATTTGAGAATTACTCTTTTGAATTTGAGAATCATCCTCTTGTGTACTGTGTTCATGTACCCTGTCCTTCCCTGATCTTCCATCCTCCCTTATGATTTGCAAAGATCTCTACCTTATTCATAGGTATCCATTCTGAATTCAGAGTGGGTACCTGAATACAAGAACAGGATTGAAAAAAGTACATACTATGAACATGTTTCATTTATAAATTAAACATTTCAATATTAGCTAAAACCAAATGAAATGATAATACTGCACTAAAATCACAAGAAACGGTCTCTGTCCTCCTCCTTACAAGAACTTGCGATCCTATAGTAATTGGTCACCAGAGCCAACCTTACTGTATTTGTTTTCTTTCCTTATTGGAATGCTTACTTTTACTTTATCCTTAAAAGAATTTTACATCTTCCTCTGGGCAGATCTGGGTTGCCAGCAACAAGGCTCTTGTGTTTCACAGACAATAACAAGTAGAGTGTTACCAGAACACATAGTCTATGACATCACAGCAGCAGATCTAGGAGTAGAGCTACCAAGCAACAACAACAACAACAACAAATAGGTATTGTAAATGTGCAAATATGATGGATGAATGTCTAACGCCTATCTTATGAAGACAAGATGAAATTTGATCATAGCACTTAGACTGTTGTCTGATGAAAGGTTCTGGCCATTTGGAGGTGGGAGATCGTTTGAATCCTTCCTGTTTCTGTGTGCTGTAGGGTGCTCTGTCACCCCTCCCACCATGCTGTGATGCACTGTCAGAGACCTTCATTGCTCTGGATTTAGATACACTGTGCTTTAGCTGATGTAACATGGCTGTAGCAAAGAGGAATTTTTCAAAGGAAAAAAAGAGTAAATTTGTTGGTTGTTTATTTGTTTGTTTCAAATCGTTAGGAATTGTACCTAGTTCCTCTAGTTCCTCTATATGCAGGCAAATATATTGACTCATGTCCAGTCATCTTTCATGTTGTTTTACTTTGAGATATGTTCTCCCTGAACCATATTTGCCTTGAACTCATTCCACAGCCCATACTGGCCTTAAACTTCTGGTCCTTCTATCTCAGCTTCCAACATAGGTAAGATTACAGGCCTGACTCAGTTCACATTTTAGGTAATGTTGATAGCATAGCAGACACCAGCTCATGAGATGTTTTTATATAATTTACAGTCATGCATCCATTGATAGTCATGTCTGACATGAGTGTGGGCACTATAGATAAATCAAAGAAAAGAAATCAAAGAAAGCTCATTTCCTAATGTAATCACTCCCCCATGAGTGTGTGTGCTTCCAGACAGTAAAGATGAAGAGTAAAATACAATGTACTTGCACATACCCACATATACATAGATGTATATTCATATATACATACTTACGTATTTAATTGTGTCTGATAGCATTATATCACTGTCAGAGATGAAATACCAATAGGCTGTAAAATGAGAGGAAAGTGCGTTGTTCATTATCACATTTAATTCTAAAAGGCAGGCCTTGTTACCATTAATAAACAGATAATAAAATCAAAGCTCAGATAAATTAATTATTAGTCAGTTCCTCAAGTTCATGAAACTTGATTGAGAAAGGTAGGCACTAAGACCCTGCCTACCTTATAATGCTGTTATTCTATATTCCCTATGCCCAGGTGCCTCTAACACAAAATATCATAGAAAAAAATACGTGAATTTTCCTTCAAAGCAGGAATTGTGAAATGCAAAAATGCAATTGGTAAATGCTGGTGATTAAGTATCTGAACAGTTGCGCTGAGTTGCTTAATAAGGTTAAGGTTTATGGCAGAGAAACTTGAATTATTTCATCTTGAAAACTGGAGAAAAGAGGCCAAATAAAAATATACTATTGGATTCATCTGGTTTGTATTTTCAAGGATCAAAGAATCAGCTAATAGGTACACAATTCTTGAAGCCATGCTATTCAAAGCAAGGTCAACAGCTAATAAAGACATCCACTATTTAATCATGGATCAAACCACTTGACTTTGCTTGTCTCACTGATACGAGCCATTACTGGCTGAGGACCAGCAGAGTCCTCAGTACAGCATAATATAAGAGAGACTTGGAGATCTGTTAATTGCATCTTGTCTCAGCTGTAGGAGGTATATGACTCCAAAATCAGTCCCTTCCAATTATTCCAGGTTGCAGCTGGCATGGTGAACCCTGGGTTGTTTTTGTCCAATGAAAGAGTCTAATTTTATCTATCACAGAATCACAGGACTTGCAAGACCTTGGGAGGTCAATGGAGCTCCCAGCAAAGCTGCACTGACTGAATATGTCTATTCCTATGTTAAAAAGCACCCAGAAGGGAGACTCCATGATTTCTCATGAAAGACAATATTAGTGTTAAGCAACCTTTTCCAAACTGGAGATATTATTTTCTAATATCTCCAGTGATGGATGGGGTTTAAATTCATCTTCTGCAGGCTTTGTAGTAGTAGCTCATACCATGTGCTTTCTCCCTCCACCTCTTTGTTCTTATAATGAAATAATAATGAAAACAATCTGAGTTTGCTTTAGTGGCATCAATAATTTTAATTATTACTTAATAAAAATAGTGCATTGGTTCTTTAGCTTATAATGTCTAGGTAACACATCAGTTCTCTGAACTCCAAAGAAATGAAAATAACTGATAAATTTTCTTTGATCTTCCACTTTCAGAGTGGTTCCCCATGTACCAGTACATTGGCTTTTTGTCATGTCCTGTAGAGACCAGATGGTTTCTTAGAGATGTTGTACATGTTAATGGAACCTCCAGAGGAGGGCTCGTTCTTCTGAGCAGAGCCTTTCTATTGTCAGAGTCTAAATTATCATCTCTACTTGCTAGTTAGAAAGATCTAGCCAGCAGATGACTGAAACAGATGCAGATACCTACAACCAAACATTGGACTGAGGTTGAGGACTCTAATGGAAGATTTGGGGTAAGAATTGATTGCTCTGAAAGGGATAGAAACTCCACAGGAAGATCAACAAAGTCAACTAACCTGGACTCTTGGGAGATCTCAGAGACTGGGCCATCAACCACAGAGCATACTCGGCCTGGACAGAGGTCCACAGCACACATGAGGCAGATGTGCAGCAGCTCATTCTCTATGTGGGTCCCAAACAACTGAAACAGAGGTCTGTGCCTGAAGCTGTTGCCTCATTTTGACTCCTTTTCCCAACAGGGATGCTTTGTCTGGCCTCCATAGGAGGGGATGCCCACTAACCCTGCAGAGACTTGATGTGCCATGGTGAGAGCATACCCAGAGATGTCCACTGTCTCAGAGGAGAAGGGGAGGGGGATGAAAAGAGGTACTTCGGGATGGAGGACAGCTTTGCTGATGTAAATCAAAGAACAAAGAAATACAAAGAAAACTTGCTGTTTTTCTCTCTCCACCTTACAGTGGAACTGGTTTGGGGGACTTTGCCTGACTGCTGTAAACATTTGTAATCTGAACCCTTTCATCAAAAATGAGCACCTTTTAAGTATTCAAGGAATCTTAGTTGAAGCTATGAATAAACATTTGAGATCCATACAGTAATGAAATATTTCCTGCCTTATCTTTTTACTTACAGTAAACCCTTAGAGTGTTTTGCTGCGAGAACAACACTTGCATTCTTTGTCTACAAGAACTGTAATCCCGACTGACCATGAGGCCTTACATTTGAGATCCAGTCTTACCGAGCTGTAAACATAGAATATTTGCTTCAAATCTCTGTGGCTTAGTTTCTTCACATGTAAGGTGATTGCAATCAAAATAACTTTTCAATTACTATGAATGGGTTAGTTTTAGTTCAGGCAGCTTTGATGTATCATGAAACTATTAATTTTTTCGAGCAGTACTACATCTTGGTCTAGGTGATAAAAACACAATAGTGGCTAATGCAAGGATCTATCCTCCATGCTTAGATTTTCCGGCAAGTTCATGTGTCACAATTTGTCTAAGAATAAGTTTCTTAATTTAACTTGTATGGAACTTCAGTCTAAACTCTAATTGGTGTTCAAATAAATTCTTTCTATTTATCCAATATGTTCATTATTAAGTGTCTATAAAGTACCTATTAGACACTACAGTGTAGTTATCAGCTAATAATGGCATGGTAGGAGAATTTTGAAGGAAATTGTTCTATGAGGTCATGTAACCAGTCTCATCTTTCAAGCAGACTACTAATATTTGAACCCAACTATAATGCATGTATATATATATATATATATATATATATATATATATACACACACACACACACACATATATATATATATACACACACACACACACATATATACACACACACAAGAGAATCAGAAACAAGAGAAAAAGTATGATGTAAGAGAAATAAAAACAAAGATTAATGATATTAATGTATAAAAATGCAAATATCACAATGAAATCTATTTATTTATATGAATACTAATTAAAATAGTATTAAATAAATATATGAAATTCTCAAAAAATAAAAATGTCAAAAATAAAAATCCAAAATAGATAGAGATACAAAATAGATTATTTAAGATTGATCATATGTAATTTATAGAGAATGAGCAAACAAAAACTTTTAAAGATAAATATTTTTGGTCTCAATGAATAAGAAAAATATTATATAGAAATAAGAGTATTTATCAGTTTCAAGTCCCTGGAAGTTAGGATTGGAATGAGGTCCTCACCCTTAAAAAAGGAGACTCTTCTTGCTACTACTACAGTGTTCTCATTGAAAGGTGGTTGGTTTCATATAGAAAACAAGGATTCTACCCATGAACTATTTACCAACCTGTAATGATTCTTAGAAATAATAGATATAATTTTTGGCCATTATTAATAAAATACTAATGAACATGGAGGAACAAGTATGTCTGTATTAGGATGTAGTATCCTTTGGCTAATGTCCAAGAAAGCTATAGTTAGAACTTGAGGTAAATCAATTCCCATCTTTGTAAGGAACCTCCTATTGATCTGGATAGTGGCTGCAAAAGTTTGCACTCCACCAGCAGTGAAAAAATGTTGCTGTTTCCCAACATCTTAACCAGTATGAGCTCTTTTGTTTTGTTTTGTTTTGTTTTGTTTTAATTGATCTTGACCATTCTGGTTGGTATAAGATGAAATATTAAAGTGATTTTGATTTGTATTTCCCTTGATCCACTAAGGATAGGGAACACTTATCTGTTTCTCAGTCATTTCTCTTTTATCCTTAGAGGCCTCTTTCTTAGTTTAGTCATGCATCCCATTTTTAATTGGGTTATTTGTTTTCTTGATGTTCACTTTTTAAGTTATTTATATATTTTAGACAATGACCTGTTGTGCGAAATATCTAGAACTAGCCCCTGCACCAGGTGATCTCACTCGCTAGGTCTGTCAGCCCACCAACTCCCCAGCCCCTGCTAGGTCACATGGCTCCCACCAGGCCATCTCTCAGATGCCCTCCACCCCAGAGTTCCCCTCACTTTTCACGAAATACCCTACACATTCCTGCTTAGCCAACTCAATATCTAATTACCCTGTAGAATCAAGACTCTTAATGCTTAATTAGCCAATCAGATTTATGTATCAATAATAACACAAGTTACAAGATGCCAATACAATAATTTCAGAGCCAATGACTGTTGCCTCCCCCAGCCTTGAAGCAGGCTGATTCAGACCTTGTTGCCACTAAGCACAGAACCACCTGGGGTGGAACCTTCCCCCTTACAAAGCAGGTTCTATTGTCTACATCTGCCACTGCTTTCCTCTAAAACATTATCGATACCTGCTGAGACCCTTGAGACCATCTGGAGACAGCATCCTCCAGATCACCTTCAGCTGGCAAAGGGCATCAAGAACTAACTGGTGGGGGATGGGCCTCCTTCCTCTATATAAGCTCAGAATCTCAGTAAACTCGTGGGCTTTGATCAGCTATGTTGTCTTAGCCTCCTCCCTTGTTAGCAGTCTAATCTCTTAGCCCCAGGCCGCCTTTTAGGAGTACCCAGTTCTAGTGTGGCTTTGAGTGGTCGCACTCATGGAAATGATAAATAAAGCTTTAACAAAAATATTTTTTTATTTTTTTTATTATTATTTTCTTTATTTACATTTCAAATGCTATCCCAAAAGTTCCCTATNCCCCCCCCCCCGCCCCTGCTCCCCTACCCACCCACTTCCACTACTTGGCCCTGGCCTTCCCCTGTGCTGGGTCATATAAAGTTTACAAGACCAAGGGGCCTCTCTTCCCAATGATGGCCAATTAGGAGGTCATCTGCTATATATGCAGCTAGAGACTCGAGGTCAGGGGGTACTGGTTAGTTCATATTGTTGTTCCACCTACAGGGTTGCAGCCCCCTACAGCTCCTTGGGTACTTTCTCTAGCTCCTCCATTGGGGGCCCTGTGTTCCATCCAATAGCTGACTGTGAGCATCCACTTCTAACCTTTTGATAACACCACATCATCATCCACTCTGGATCTCCCTCTCCTCCTCAGACCTCTTTCTCTGTCTCCTCAACTCCTCACCCCACCTCCCTTCTGTCCAATCACAAGCCTCCCTCTGCCCTAATGTGATTAGACAAGGAAAATCCTGCAATAATAACCCTCTTTTAACTCTATGAATGTAGCTAGAAAAGATCATAAGTGAAATACTGACACCCCAAACCAACATACATGTTTTCTTTTATATGTGCTTATTAGTCTATAAGTATTCCATTGTGGGACCGTGAAAGGTTTCTGGTTGAGCTAGCTTTAGAACCCTGGTGACCCAGCAGGTGCTTCTGCACATTCCTAGACACCAGGCTCCTGACAGGAGGCCTCACATCCCCATAATTCTGTGGCCATTAGTCACATAAAGGCACAGATCACACAGCCTCAAGACAGATCTCCATTTTAATGAGTACCTAAAGCCCTGATGGGCTTAGCCAGTTAAGATCTCCTTCCTAGCCACGCCTCCCTGCAAATGGTATTTAACCTCAGGTTCATCCCGAGAAAGAAGGGTATGGATTTACTAATCACAACTCTCCACCATGACAATAAATGCCTTAAAGTGATGGACTGTCTCTGTTCATCGCAATAAGCAATGGGGAGAAATCGAGCAGGCCTTCGTCTAAAGAGCCACGTATAGCCTCCCTCAGAAGACCTCTCGGTGCTCCCAGCCACGGTCTCCACCAAGCCAACTCGCCTGCCAAGCAAGCAAAGGAGTCTCTCCTCTCCCTCGAGGTACCCAGCCAAAGCCCTCCTCCCACCCTGAACCCTGCAGTCCAGGGCTAGAGTCAGCCTGCTGCCCCCATTCCATTCCCAGCTCTTCCACAACACCCAGCAGCGCCTGGGATGCCCAAGAGTCAGAGAACCTGATTCCTTGGCCTCCGTGCAGGCCTGGGGACCCCAGAGCCAGTCTGGCTTTCCTCGAGGACCTCAGACTGTGCTTCCCCATCCTGAGAGCAGGTCCTGAAGCTTATCATAGTCAAAAGCCACCTAGCAATGGTGTGGTGAATGAGCAGTCAAAACTTCCCACCTCCTGCCTCACCAATCAGCCCAAGCCCCAAGCAGGGGAACCCATTTTAACCCACATTCCATAGGCATGCTACATCATAATAGCAACAGAGTTTAGGCATTAAATAAGGAATGGACGTGAGAGGAGAACCTCCTAAGAAAGGGGAAATAGAATATATAGGAGTGAAGAGACAGGTGGTAGACTGGAGCAGGAAGATAAAACAGGGAGGAAGGAAAGGAATAAGAATGGAGATATGGCAAGGGGCAAGTAAAACTAAGGGCTATTTGAGGGGCCATATGGAAACCTACAACTGTAGAAGCTTGTAAAGATATATAAGTATATGAAATAAGTCTAAATGGAGTCGCCAAATGATTGGGAAGACAGTGGCCCAATTAGCTTTCTCTCTTCTCACCTTGCCACCACGTGAAACCTCCAGCACCAAGAATGGATTATATGTAGTTTAATCATGGGACAAAGGGAAACTCCCCATGAAAACTCCCCATTAGATCAGACTTTTGCCAAAGATAGTGGTTGCTCTCCACAAACTGATTGTAAGGCCCTATTGCTGAAGGAAACACAGTCTCATTGATTGATTAGAGCTAATGCTTAACTAGAGCCTTCACCTCTACTGACTATGTTCTTGGTACTAGAAGGTACTGTGCCCACTACCAGAAGAGAAAGATAACCTCAAACATAACTACAAGTGCTGGGATCCACACAAAGGTCCTGCCTGTGTGAAATGCTGGTGTGATAACTGTAAGTAGCACAAACACTGTGGGAAAAACCAACAATGCTCTGATTGGATTTAAGGTTCATTCCACGAGATCAATCTCATACTTGGCACTGCTGAGTTGGCCAAGAGCCAAAGACTGGACAGGTCATGAGTCTAGAGAAAAAAACAAATAGTATTGCTCTGCTAAAGGAACATAGCATTAAAATGAGTTCTAATGATATTCTTTAACATTAGTTGATCAGTGCCTCACTCAGTCAACATAAGCAAAGCTTACAATTGAAGTACCTGAGAACCGACAGAGAAACCCACATCTAACAACATGCACAGACAGAGAATCTGGAACACTCAGCCCTAAATAGAATGTCTCGGTGAAACTCCTCCCTGGGATGCGGGAGTCATATGCAAGAGAGCAGAGGGAAAATAAATCTCACAATGGAGTTTCATTGGGTTTATTAACCACAGGTAAAAATAGGATCCATGCCCAGGAATAGTTGGATAATACAAAAAACAACACAATAGCATTGTTTTTTTTCTTATACAGTTTGTTTGAACAATTTTTATCTTACTAGTCTTTTGGTGTGTTTTGTGGTTTGCAACTGTGTATTTTTAAAATCTGTATGTATTTGTGTCGGGGGTAGGGTATATATATGTTGTTGGTATGTATCTGTTTCTTTTGCTTTTTTCTTTTTTAAATTGTTGTTGTTGTTTGTTTGTTTGCCTGCTTTTTTTCTAAAAAAAGAGAGAGAGAATGAAAGAGAATGAAAGGGCATGGAGTTGGGTGGAGGGAATGTGAAGACGATCGGGAAGAGTTGAGAAGAAAGAACTGTGATCAGAATATATTATACAGTTTTTTTTTCAATTAAAAAAAGTAATACATATATAGATACAAATAATGTATGAATAGATTGAAATTAGTGTACATTCACATATATGTCCTTAAAAATAAATGAGTTCATTTTCTCAAGAATAGTTTATATGCATCAATGAATGATGGCTAAATTCTACAAATAAATACAGATTCATCATTCTTTTAAGGACTGAATAAATTATCCTGACATTATCATAATTTAGTTTATCAGTTCTCAAATGTTGGGCACTTAGGTTGCTTACAGCTGTTAAATAATACACACATCTAACTAATAGAGACAATTTGTGCAATTGATTTTCCAGATCATATTTGGACGGGATCTCTATATGTAGATATTCTACTAGCAAATTTGCATATGTGAAACCTAGTTTAAATACAAATAGAAAAACAAAAAAATATAAAAGTTAGGAAATACTTACAAGAAATATGGCATAAAATCATGACTGCTGGGGAAAGGGTTTGACTCCTGAATCATTATCTCAGTGGCCTAATGCAAAGGGCTTTAAACTCCCTGTGGTGGTTTAAATGAGAATGACCTTCATAATTCATATATCTGAATATTTAGTCTCCAATTATTCTATTTGGGGAGAGTTAGGAAATAATGCCTTGTTGAAAGAGATGTGTCATTAAAAATGGACTTTCAGATGTCAAAATCCCTAGAACTGCCAGTCCTGTTTCTGCCTCATGGTTGTGGATCGAGATGTAGACTCGCACCTCTAACCCCCTGAAACCATAAACTAAATTAAATGTTTTCCTTTATAAGTTGCTTTCATCATGGTGTTTTATCACTGTCATTAAAAAGACAGAAGTTGGTACCAAAATAAAAGGCTGTGAAAGACCTGATCATGCTGTTTCTTGGAGGGAAATGGAAGACATTGGGACGTTGGAAGAGGAAAGTATAGAATACTTCACATGGAACTTAATGGGGCATTCCAGCAAGAGCTAGAAAGACAGAGTTCTGAGAAAATGGAAATTATAAAGCCCAATTCAAGACATTTCAAAGGGGAACAATATTAGAAACTACTATAGAGAATATTTTGGCCCAAAAATGTGGTTGCTTTCTGCTTGAGTCCTAAGATTTCCCTTGAGGCTAAATTAAAAAGGAAATGGGTTAATTTCCTGGGTGATGGAGATTTCTAAGCAGCCCAAGTTTGACTCTGTCATGTGTAATCATTTTATTCAGGTCTAAAATTAAAAGGTGGAAGTGGGCCCAAAAGAAATACAAAACAAGCAGTTTAAAGAAAATGGAGATTCGGGGCCTTTTCCCGCCCGAGGAGAGGTGTCTGCACAGAAGCAGTCCCCCAGGTCTGAACCTGAAGGTGAGCCATCTTTGCTCCAGTGCACTGCCGGGGAGAGCGGACTGCTGAGGAGGGACCCGGGTCTGGTCCCGGTCGTCCGGCGCCTGTCCCGCCCAAGGAGGGGTGTTCGCCTGGCGGCAGTCCCCAGGCTGACCCGGCACC
>NC_034600.1:14491570-14516063 GCF_900095145.1 Mus pahari
TGGGTAGGGGAACAGAGGTGGGGGGAGGGGTATGGGAAACTTTCGGGATAGCATTTGAAATGTAAATAAAGAAAATAATAATAATAAAAAAAAAAAAGAAAAAAGAAAATGGAATCCCAAGAAAATTTACTGTTGGATCCAATATTTGTGCTGAAGCAGATGAGATGGGAAGCCTTTTCCTAAATGGAATAAAGAGAAGGGATTCCTTCTGGGCAAGACCTCACTCAGCTATGCTTTCAACTTGTGAAAAGAAAATATTCTGCTCCTATAAATCAATAAATCTAACTGCTATGAAAGTGACTGAAAGTTCCCAGAGCTGGTAGTCATACTTGGCTGTGCCATCCATATGGCTCTGGCTTTAGAGTCAGGACATATCTGAGTAAAAAGGTTGTGTAATCTTCCTCTGTACCTCATTACAGCCACTGAAGCCAGGCATGTGGCTAAAGCATACCGGACGAGACCCTGAGAGGCTATTGGGTAAAGCTATGAAAGTGAAGTCTGGATTGCATTAGAGTCCCAAGTTGTTAGAAATAACAGAGCTATGGTTTTTCTACTAAGAAGAGCTATACAGAGAGTAGAACCAGCCCCAAAGAGAAAAGTAAGCTATAGTTGGCAAAGCTTTAAGGATAGAGCAAGCTAAGCCCTCTGGCCTCAGACATAAACCTAAATAATTTAGAGTTTGCTCTCCTGGATTTTGGTTTTATTTAGTCAAGTGTTTCCTTGCTAACCCTCTATTCTTCCCGTTTGTATTGGTAATCAATATTTTGTAGCACTATATGTTGAAAATATGTAATTTGCTCTCTTATTTTAAAAAGCATTACAATTAAGATATTGTCTTGGTCTCAGAGGACTTTGGACTTTGGACCTTTAAACATTGCTGTGACTGCAAAAGACAATGGAGACTAATAGCACTTTGTAGCAACATATAGCCACAAACCTATAGGGCCAGGGAGTGAAATGTGCTTGCTTGAGTGATATGCTCAATATGCTCCTTTGTTTGAATAATTGGGCCCCACTTGGTGGAATTGTTTGGGAAAGGTTTGGAGATATAGCCTTGTTGGAATAGGGTGTGACTGTGGACAGACTTTGTTGTTTCAAAGGACTTGTGTAATTTCTTGTTCTCTCTCTCCCCCAACCTCCTCTCTCCCTCCCTCTCTCCCTCTGTCAAGATGTGAGCTCTGAGCTACTTTTTCACTCCACCATCATGAATTCTAATACTACAAATTCCTAAGCCAAATTAAACATTTTCTTTAATAAATTTCCTTAAGCATGGTGGTATTTTGTTTGCTTGGTTTGTACCAATAGAAAATCAAGTAAGGTACTCTTTGTGTTTCAAAGTTCTACTCTCTAAATATAAAAATAATACTAGAGCATATATCTGCGAACCAAAAGTACCCTGAACTATATCAGATACCTAAAATCATAAACATAATTTTGCCTGTAAATGTATCAAAAATTAACTTCCTAGTGTGGCTAGAGTATAGAGATCAATATGATCAACATCTAGCCAGCAAATAAATTAAATGATATAACAGAAAAGTTACAAAATATACAATAATATATAGATTGCAAATTTAAGAAGTATTCATGTATACATTTTTAATCTGAAAATTAAATCCATTAAGTAAGTTTGGAACTATGCAAAAAATATTACCAATAAATATTATGATCCTTTAAGGTGGGATAACATTTGATTGTCTCATTCAAGTAATAATTTGGGTATACAAATTCTGAACCATAACAAGACCACCCTTTTTGGATATACTTCTGTTTCTTTGAGTGTATGTCAAGAAATAATTTAAAATGTTTTAATTCTACACCATAAATATTTTTACCAAGATCATATAAAACATGCAGATCCAGAATATCAAGGCTAGCAGTTAGATTGAAATTTTTAATTCTACCATGAACAGTAAAATTGGGAAAAAATTTTAGCTTCTACAAAGTCAAATATTTTGACTAAAATAAAAGATAATATCTAAAACTACAGATTTCTTATGGAGATTAGAGTGTTTTATACCGAATATAATATCATGTAATAGTTGAAATCACTAATTTAAAAAAAGCCACAAATTAAGTATTCAAAATGATTTATATGTATAAATTCCTTTTTTATGTTATGTTAAATATTTCATGCCATATGTAAATACTGTCAAGTGCATTCTAGTACATACTATTAATCATAGTGAACATTGTTTTGGTGCTGGCAATTAAACAGTGTTCTCCACATGTACCTATTTCTTATGGAATCTTATTATCATTTATTCTTCTTACTTTTGTAAATAAATATTTCTATGATTTGTTATATTATTCTACTTTATTTATTTGCTTGTTTACTGAAGACAGTTTTTTTTAATGAAGGCAGGGCTCAGGCAAAAGACCTTGTACATATTAGGCAAGTACTCTACACTGAGTTACATACCAAGATTTACTCTGCAATTTCTAAGTTTGATACAGTACATATGTGATATATTTATAGAATACAAGTATTTGTATTTCATAAAACCTGTGAGTCTACAAGTAAGATATTTCTATACTTGTAAAATTATATACACATAGGAATATAATGAGCATAATTTCTTTGGGTGAGAATCTGTTTTTTCCTCTTAGTCTACAATCTTCCCATCATCAAATATTTATTACATGTTCCCAGGCACTTAGCACTTGCTGGAGGCAAGCCTGAATCAGTTCCTATCCTTGAGGTGTTGACACACAAGGGATCTTCTCACTATTAGCATTTCTAAAGCATAAAGAATATGTACATGTGTACAATGACTCCTGGATAAATTCAAAATGGCCACCAACTTTATAGAGGAAATAGTTATGTCCACTAGTAATAGAGGGAATCTGTTAAAAAGTGCTAACATCCTAGAGGCTCACATTTTCTATTTTTTTTTAAAAAAAGAATGTAACAAAAATGAAGCCAACAAAAAACAAACAACAAAAAAACTGCAAAAACAAAAAACAAAACAAACCACAACAAAAGCAAATAAAGCACGCATATGTTCTAAGGTATGAAGGGTACACATGAGGCAGAGAAAGAACATTGCGTGCTGTCAGTATAAATACAAGTAGTGTTTTCTAGGAAATAAGCAGCACGCTGTCCCTATACATGCTAATTTGGTTTTCTTACTTACTCTGTTTTTTAAGATTATAAATTAATTACACCAATCTCCATTCACTTTCTTTTCCCATATAATCTTTCTTTCACTTTCAAACTCAGAGCCTCCCTTTTCACTAATTTTAGTTACATGGATGTGTATGTGTGTATGCATGTGTGTATACATATATGTTCCAATATTCATAGATACAACCTTCTCAGTCTATGTAATCTTACCTGGACTTACATTTTTAGGGTTGATCACTATATTAGACCACAAACTGGGTGTGCTCTTCCCTGAGAAAGACTTTTTCTCACACTCTATTAGTTTTAGTTCCTGTAGTCCTTTGTGCAGGGCTGAGGCCCCATGGCTCTGTCCTCTTTAGCAGCTCTATTGTTGATGTCCTTGTTTAGAATCAGTGATACCTGTACTATTTTACAACCTTCTCTAAACCTTCCTCTTGAAGGTGAGAGATTGGGTGACTGCTTAAATCTTACTAGCTATTGCACAAATCATTTCAGAAAATAAATTATAGCATGACAAGTAATATAGCATGAAAATGTACCATTCTCAAAAAAAATTAATGTAAAAATGCCAAGTGATATGAAAGATCTTTATTGTGTTCTACAATAAAATATTCCCCAACATCTAACAGTGTTGAGATGGTAGGGTGGCTTTTGTTCTGTGCTCCATCCTCTGTGTGTCTAGCATAATACAACGAACTCAGAAGTGCTGAAATGCATCATTTTTAGATAATAGATAATCAGGAGTCAGGAGTTACTCTAGGTGCATGAACTTGCTAATTTAAATATGAATGACCGTGAAAGTATGTGGGAGCACATTTGGCATATCATCCTATGTTACAGTCAAGATCTCATAAAAAAATATACAAGATTTCATTTAGCCAGACTTCCCCACTCTATGCACAGTTTGGACATAAACCATTTTATTGTCCTTTCTGGGAAAGAACAGAGTAAGGACATGGTTGTTTATCACGCCAATGATAGTAAATATTTAGAAGTGTAAGGTTTTACCATTTAGACTCTTTTCATATCCAGCATATCAACTATATAACTCATACATGTTTGATATAAAATGGGAAAAAATTTAAAAAAAAAAGGAATCCTCCCACAGGCCCCCACCAATAGGCAGTCACTTAGACAGTTCAAAAATGCCCTCCTCTCCACTCAGATGACTCCCCCAGATGCATACAGCTCAACTCCTCCAGACGCATATAACTCAACTACGCAGATGTATACAACTCAACTCCCCCAGATGCATACCACAGTACCTTTATTTGTGTTTAAGAGATTTAAATAAAGTATCTTCTTCTTGTGCTTCAGGTTCAACACTTCTGAATTCTTCATTTCAACTTCAGCAGTTTGAAGCATGTGACAAGCCCTCTGCTCTTCTGCTTGATGGGTTCTTAATACATCCCCAAATTAAACATCCTATCTATTCTCAAACTGAAGTGATATATGACTCACAAAAGTCCAGTGATCACAATGATTGGATTTTTCAGTAAATCTAACACCCTTCTGTTTAAGGGTCATTGACTCTCATTAAAACAGGAAAAATAGCATTCCCTGAAATTTTAAAGACAAGAATTACATATATGAATATAATTAAAAGAATTAAAAAGTTGGATATCATCCTAGTGAGGCAACCCAATCACAAAAGAAGTCACTAGATATGCACTCACCGATAAGTGGATATTAGTCCAGAAACTTAGAATACCCAAGATACAATTTGCAAAACACAAGAAAACCAAGAAGAAGGAAGACCAACATGTGAATACTTCATTCCTCCTTAGAATAAGGTATGAAATACCCATGAAAGGAATTACAGAGACAAAGGTTGGAGCTAAGATGAAAGGATGGACTATACAGAGGCTACCCCACCCAGTGATCCATCCCATTATCAGCCACCAAACCCAGACACTATTGCACATGCCAGCAAGATGTTGCTGAAGGGATCCTGATATTGCCGTCTCTTGTGAGGCTATGCCAGTGCCTGGCAAACACAGAAGCAGATGCTCACAGTCAGCTATTGGATGGAACATAGGGTCCCCAATGGAGGAGCTAGAGAAAGTACCCAAGGAGCTGAAGGGGGATGCAACCCTATAGGAGGAACAACAATATGAACTAACCAGCACCCCCAGACCTTGTGTCTCTAGCTGCATATGTAGCAGAAGATGGCCTAGTTGGCCATCATTGGGAAGATAGGCCCCTTGGTCTTGCAAACTTTATATGCCCCAGTACAGGGGAACACCAGAGCCATGAAGTGGCAGTGGGTGGGTAGGGGAGCAGGGGTGGGGGGGAGGGTATAGGGAACTCTTGGGATAGCATTTGAAATGTAAATAAAGAAAATGTCTAATAAAAAAAAGTTGATAAGAGTGTAGAGTAAGCTCATATTGGCTGTTATGATTGATATCATTTTTATAATATTTAAAATGCTTTCTGTTGCTTTTGTTTACTTGTTTTTGTTTGCTTTTGTTTTCTGTTTGTTTTGTTTAACCAAGAAACAAGGCAAAGGCAGTAAGGAAATTCAGAGCTATAACACTATCAAACACAGCAAATAAAAACAAGTTCTTTTGTTATTTAACTCATCAGACCTACAAACTACCAGATAAAAACTGTTAAGGATGACTGAAGACCTGGTTTGGGCTCAGAATTTCAGAGTAAAGTTGGTCACAGCAGAACGGGCATTGCACCTGGATGTTAACGCAGTGTGTCACATTTTATCTACAATCAGGAAACAAGAACAATGAAGACTGGAGCTCACCTTACATCTCCATTACATTTTGGGAACCCAGTCGATGGAATGGTACGATAACAGTTAAGATTGATTTTCTCATCTCAATTAACCAATCATAAAAAAATCCCTTGAAAGTATGCCTGGAGATCAAACTGAGTCAGTTCCCCACAGGTATATCTGGAAACTTGCCTTTTAGGTAACTCTGAATCCTGAAAAGTTGACAATGTCAATCTTTGCAAGGGTTGCATTGTTCCTTGTATTTGTATGTAGATAAGGATAATATATTATATCCAGGCACCACGAAACATGCCTTAACTGTCAATAGGCATGGTATAATCGGGCTCTATGACTACACAGTATTTTAAAATATTATGTAAATGCAAAATAACAAATTATCATAATAAATATTGTAAAACTTCTCATGTAATTATTTCTCATGTTCCTTGTTTAACCAAAGCTAATATTTACTCTTCAGCTGAAAATTAAAAATAAATAACATCGTGGGATTTGTAGTATCTTAATTAATCTAATTTCATCCATAAAATATATTACTCAACTTGGCAGGAATCAAATGCAATTTTATTATCAATTTAAAATTTAAAAATCTAATTGACTAATTTTAAATCATATAAGAGTAAAAGGAAACAAAAAAAAAGAATTATTGCTTTCAAAGACATCCTTTCTGCTTTTTCTACTCAAAAGGACTCTGATTAAAATTTTTAGCTTTGGCAAGCAGTTATCCAAAAATATGATCAAGTGATAAATAGATGAGAAATTCATGACTAAAGCCCAGCTTTCTGCTGTGCTTTACACATATTTTTTCAACCAAATTTGAGTAATTATTTTTACAATACTGACTGATGTAAGTCATTTCTGAGCAGTATAGAAAAATCAAAATGTGAAGAAACGTTTATATTATGTTGATCCATTGGATAAGTTAATTTCCCAAAAGTTCTTCAATTTAATGTGTTATCACAAATTTAGCTTCCCTGCAAGTAAACTCAAAGATGGAGAAGATGGATATTTATGAAGCTGGACACTTAACAAAGAAAAGAAGAAGAAGGAAAGTTCCTCTTAGGTTCAATGTCAACCTTGGCTGAACCCAAAGGGAGTCCTAGAGCTAAAATAGACCTCTGTGTTTCTCAGCATTGGAACCCAAAATAGCCAAGTCTTTATATTCACAGCCCCATTACTAATGGGTGTGGTCTTGGAGGAGTTGGCTCTGTCTAACTGAGGCGGTTTCTGAAGGAACCCAGAGTTACAGATTAACTGCCAATAGCATCCTGGATATTTAGATAACAAGTCCTTCTTTGAGGGAAGAATTGGGCAAAACTGAGGGATTCAGCTAAATGTTTCCTGAGAGCTCTCTAATATTCATTTAAACAAGTAGAGCCATTTCTAAGCAAGCCTACAAGGAACGTTCTGTATGCATTCTTCCTCATTCCTCTCTCCAGCATGACTTTATTACTGCTTTTTTATATCAAATCTGTATAGCTAACTTCAGCAAACCTTTAGCATCTCTCTAGAATTGTTCATATTCCTACTTTTAAATGTTTTTTATCTCTTTTAATGTGTCAGTTTCCTTCACATGGGTCTTCTTAGAATAATGACTATCGGAATCATCTTTGGATCTTTACTGTCTTCTATAGGATCATCATTATAATAGTCACATAATTTAATATCTTAAGTATTGATTTTCAATATCCTTTTGTTGAAAGATAATTATATTGCTTTCCTCAATCCTTTTCCTCAATCTAGCTCACCTCTCTTGAACCCCTCACATCAGCCCTACTTTCATTTGGTAGGTAGAATCTTTTTATTTGATTGTTACTATTATATACAGATATGTGTATGTTTATGCATGTAAACAAATATATATTTGTTATTATATATGCATGTGTTGTGTATATAACACACACATATATATGTTAATATATTATCTATATATTAGCTAAGTACATTTTTGCTGTTTGTTTTATATTTTCAGAGTTGAGTGTTATTCATTGGGCAATCACGAACTATTTTCATGCCTTGGAGAGACTAATTCATTCTCCCAGAAATCATTACCCATGTGTAGCTCTTTGTCTAGTGGTGGGACCCAATGAAATTTCCCTCCATCCATGTTACTCAGATATCAGGCTCAGTCAACAAGCTATCTAATTGGATTAAAAATCCACTCAATAGGAAGAAACTTGTTTGGCACTAAAAACCTACCCAGATTCCCAGGTCTTGTGAAGTTATTAATGAACCTTAGAAAAGATTCTACTAATGTCAAATTGCTAGACTATCATTCTAAATCGTATCCTTTTCCCACCAATAAGAGTAGCTACTGACCCTCATCAAAGAAACCTCCCTGTATTCCACAGCAAAAGATGTCTGGACACAATGCCGAGATTAAATTACACAGATGCAGACAAGACTGATCTTGTCTGTGATTTCCTTCTCTAATTCTTGAATTTCTTGAAAATTTGACAAGTTTAGAACAAAAGGCATTATTTCCTTCCCTTTCTAGAGGACAGAAGGCAGGCAGCACAACACAGGAAAGAGCCTGGGACAGAATCCATCCTAAGAACAAACCTCCAGTGACGTGTTCTATTCAACAAAGTCCTATCTCATATTTTTAGTCCTCTTAGCAATGTGATCACACATTGAGTCTAACAAAGGATTAATCCACTGATTATGCTAGAGCTCTGATGCTTTAAGTGTTTCTAGGCATGGCATTGTAGATCCAATGAGAGGTATGTTTTATTCCCTTTTTGTTTCTCAAAACCACCATTTGACAGTTAAAATTAACCATCAAAGTACATATGGCAATACAGACAGAAATTATATGCAGTTGATTTAAACTATATTTATTATGATAAAGGAAACTTGACTTCGTTGTTATTCTTTAAACTTACTTTAAATGTAGAGTTTTTAAAATTAAATACATTACTTGAGAGTTTCATCAGTGTGTATAATGTATTCTGATCACAGTCATTCCTCAACCTCTCTTGTCCCACATCCAATTCCATGTGCTGGAGTTTGCAACCAACTGAGGGCCGCCCATGTAGGCATGGGTTTTAGAAGTGGAATTACCCACTAAAGCTATGGGGACTCACCAGTAGCCACATTACTACTAAGAATCCTCCTTCAGAAGCCATCAACAATCAAAAGTTGCCCAACATTTGGCAGGGCCTATGGGTCCCTCCTCCATCCATGATTGTTGACAAGCCTATTCTTGTACAGGAAGTATAAGCTGCTCTGAGCTCAGGACTACAACTTCTGTATCAAGCCTAGAAGACAGTGGTCCTCCATAGCTTCCAAGCCTTATGTCCTTCCTGCTTCATCTTGTATGATGAACTCTGACACTCAGAGGAGGTAATAAGGATGAGCATTCAACAGTTACTTATTCTCAGCACCATGAGACTAACATTAACTACCATTCACTGGGGAAAAAATAAAATGAAACTTTGTTGAACCGCTAATTGTCCCACTTTTGCTTATAGAGTGATAGGATGGGCCACGATTCTTGACTACTATGTAATTTTTAAAAAGCCAAATAATACACTGAGATTTTATCCTGTTATCTATTTCTAGAAGTAGAAAATATCCTCTTATTTGCAGTATCATATTGGTATTCCAACCCCTGTTCCTCCAAAACCTATACTATATGCCAAGGTAGAGGTTATAGTCTCTGGAATCCGATGTTCTTTTAAAGATAGAATATGGTATATTTCCACCTCTTTTTGTTTATTTTGATTTAGTAAAGTAACTGTACTGAGTGTAAGAGAAAGAGAAGAGCTAAAAATATGTGAGGTTTTAAAGAAATGCTCATGTGTACTATTCCCTAAAATATGTTTTTCCAGAATCCCCTTTTTCATTGTCATCAACACTTTAGACTTGTACATTTGATCTTTTGTACATTTGATGAACCCTTGGATTCTACCCATAATTCCTTCCACACTCAGACATGTTATATTCAAATATGAATATGTGTTTATACATGTATACATTGAAATATATACAAGTTTTGGAAATTATACAGTCAGTATGACTTTATCCCCAGCTCAATTTCAGAACTTCATAAAACACATTGGAATAGATACTAAAATTCCTCACTGGGGTCAATGTAGATTTATTAAAATTCAATCACATTTTTATTTGTCATTTTAAATTTAACAGTATATTTTGTTTATATAGATATTTTATTATTTAATGTCCAAGCACAAGGCCAATGAACAACTTTAAATATGTATATCTTCTGTTAGTAAAACCAAAACAATCACTAAGTAAACTGTATTCACTTTGCTTTATGTGTACAGCTTCTTGATTCTAACAAGAGGCAAAAATTATTCTTGTTTCTTTTTCCCCAGACACAAAGAAATCATATTAAGAAATTAAGCTGATGGAAGTAAGTCAACCCTGGATATAGTTAATATTCAAATTAAAATGCCAATTTGGTAATTAATCTTTCAACAGTGAAAAAAAAAGACAGGAGAAAATTCAGGGCCTGGAAATATATTTGCTTGTTCTGAAAGCTCATTTTCAAGTGTGTCCAGTTCCTAGCCCAGGTTATATCTGAAGAGATGGATTTCCCCTCTCCATTTTCTACTTTAGCACTGGTATTGTCTGAATCCCAGAGTGAGCAGCAATACATCATCTTCTTCAACATCTGCTAGAGCCTCCTCTCCTCCTAATCTGCCCAGATCCCCAAAGCCTTTCCCACCTGCTCTAGTTCCAAACGCTCATTATAGCACACAGCTATGCCCTTCAGTGCCCGCATTCCCCATCCTCAAGGTTAAGGCAGAACAATGACTATTATTAAGTCAGGCCTTAGGAATATGAAAGCAAACTGGGCAAGAAGAGGGGGATGGGGAGTGGAAGTACTGGGTAGGATGCCAGAAGAGCTGGCAGGAAAGATCTGCTAAAAAACTGTGGCCAATTTTCCAGTCGAAACATGAGTCACTGAACAAAGATGCCCTAGAAATAAATAGCTTCCCTGTTCATTGCCTAGTCCAAATGAGGACCACACCCTTCAGTGGTTTTGTGTCAAGGTATTTACTGGTATGGCTTTGAACAGCTAGTGGTGAAAGCAAGATTAAAAATGGCCAGTTTGAAAAGCCTGGCAAATCAAGACATTGTGTTTACTGCTTGGCCAAATGTAAAGTGTAAGCAAATTGGATGCTGTCCTGCCTTCCATTTTTCTCTTCAAATCACCAACCTGCTTCTTTGGCTTGCATCATCAGACCAACTACCAATGGAAAACTGAGTAAGGATAGATTTGACTTCTTAGGAAACAGGGGGATTGATCATTCATCTGAAACTATAGATTCATCCTAAAGTTTCATGATACATTTTTTTTAAATTGAAGACATGTAATCAAGGGTAAGAGAAGAGATGAGAGGATATTTATTTTAGATGCCCTGCTTGGGAAGTTTATACACTTGTTGGCTTCTGCCAACTAGGTGTAATTTCCTCTTCATTTTGTAGATGTTTTAGAAGTTAAATGTCATTTCCTCATTAACACTCATAGGAAAAATCTTGCAGAAGTTCAGGAATGTGACTCTCTTAGAAAGAACTGGACATTGCTTCCTGACCTGACTGCTACGGCGTGGTCCAGAGTAGACCACTAAGCAATGTTCCAATACTATCAAATCCCTCCCTGTGGTTCTTTATCTCCTTGAGAAAATATAAAGCCACAGGTTTCCCAAAGCCCCCCTAGTAAGACTCCACTTGCTTTCATCACTCAGGTTACCAAGGAAACGTGTCACTACAGCCAAAGAGTGCAACAGTCTGAGCAAGTGACAGGCCACTAAGTCCCATTACTTCTCTCCCAACGATGCTGAAGGGACCGAACGTGGTATCATCAATGAATGATAATGTTTAAACCACCAGAGCCAGCTAGAGCTGGAGATGGTTGCTTTCCGTGTTGATGACAGCATACTTGTACCGTCACATTACACTTAGAAGATTGCTGTATTGGCCTTTCATTTTCTTCCATTCCACGTTTGAAAATTATATCTGATTTTGTGGAGACATGTTTTCCTTCTAAAGTTTTAAACAAAAATTGTTTTGGATAAGACAGAAATAGAACCATAGTTTTAACTGGATAGTGGCCATTTGAGGAACAGAATTTTAAATCTGTCCATCTTTCCAAGACATTTTGCATGTGATCATATATGCATTAGCCTATCTCCCTGCTTGTTGGCTGTCTTATTGATGAGACTGGGATGTAGTAAATAGTAATAGGATGAAACATCATATACACATAGATTTGAAGATATGTAAGAAAATTGATAAAAGCATGTTTCCATTGAGGTGAATCTCGTGAAGCCAAGTGGTGCCACAGTTTGGGGATCCCAACCTGCTTTCTTGCTTCCTGATTAGTCTTCACCTGTGACTTTGGATGAGTTTAATTTTCTTTCTGCTATTTTGATTGGGTTATATTTCAACTTATAAAAGGAGGAGGGTGGTAATCATTGTTTAGCTTCCTAAGAAGGTTAATATAAAAATGAATGACAGAGATTTCAGAATTGTTTAATACATAATAGGATGCCATTAATTTGTTGGGGGTCATCTACTGTATAAAAATTAATTAATAAAACCCAGTAGCAGATGGGCTACCTACCCACCTCAATGATTTGGGTTCCCAAACAAAAGAGACACACACAGCCTTTATATTTTAATATGCCTTAAGTATCTCAATAGCTAAGCTATTGCCTAACCTCCCTCCAATAATTCTGAGCTACTACTTACTAAATTCCATGCTCTAGCTTGGCTGCCCTGGACCCAGCAGGCTGCCCAATTGGGCTGAGCTCTGGGCGGTGCTCTCCTGGCACATGGCAGCCAATTTTTATTCTACTTTACGCCCCATCATTTATACTTACATGATTCTTACTAATGAGCTTGATTTTTGTTTTTCTTTCCTTCTTTTTCTGATTACTTAACGTTTAATCACGTTTTACCAAGAGTACCATTCTGCTTCATGTATGCTAGATCACTTCAAAATCTTAAATAGGGTTGTATAATGTGGTGCCACAGCAATAGGGACCCAAAGTTAGGAATACAAGAAAATGGCTAAGTTTTATCTTGTTCTTTCATTAAAAAAAAAAAAAAAATACCACAACACAGTGACAGAATGACAGATATATGTATCCTTAAGGTTTTGGAGGTTGTGTGTCCAAACTCAGGCATGAGCTATAATGAGTTCTAAGGCCCTATCCTGACTTTCACAGAGATGCATTCTCAAAGAGAAGGACAACTAGTTCTCTAGATCTTCTGGTTCTGGGAGCCTTACTCTAAGGGAATCCAACTTCCTTGATCCCACTTGGATCTATTTATCTTCTGAAGGCCCTTTATCCAAATATCAATCACACTGGTGTTGAACATCAACATGAGAATTTTAGAAGACAAATTTCAGTCCATACCAAACATATTGTAAAACGTGAGTCCTGATTTTAACAGCGTGCTGTGAAGGTTTTTAATTGAACTCATACTTTTTAAATAACCAATATTTCAGCATTGTCACCTGTGAGAAGATAAGCCTGTTGCATGACTTTAACCAAATCTCCTTTGTTCTTGAGACACTCCCACCGATAACCTCTCTGAGCACTATTCACAGCTGAAAGTGTGATGAAATTCTAATTCTTCCACTCACTATAAATCCCCATTACATCTTACTCCATCTAGTTTTACTATATCTACCCTCATTCCCAGACAAGTGTCTACCTTGGTCAGCCTTCCTCAGGACAGTTTCTGATTATTCCTTCTATGGTATAGAAATTCTTACCATACGTTTTCTATGATAAGGTCTATCCAAAGGAGTCTTAAAAGTATTTCCGGATGTTGTGATGATGCCCTCTCACTTTAGAGGTAGGAATACTTTCCTGACAATTTCTTCCTAGATTCCACTTCAGTGTGCTGTTGGAGGAAAGGGGTTTCTGATGCTTTGATCAGGAATCTGTGTTTACTGATGCTGATGGTCCTTGCCCACCATTGGTTTTTGATCTTTCAGTAAAGATGACAGTGGCCAGTACCTGGGTGGAAGTAAGAGGCATGACTTTGAGGTTCCCATGGGCTAGGAGAGAGCAGGAGGAGAATCAAGATACCTGGGGTGGGGGACGGGGAAGAGACAGAGCAGATTCAGACCTGCAGGGGAGATCTTCCAAAATATAGGCAGAAAGGGAAAGTGGCCCATGGGCTTCACAGAAGGGTTTCACTGAGCAGCTAAGTTGAAGACAGATTTAGAGGTGTTGAGCATGGAGTAAAGGTAAGGGCACATTAGCTATGAGAGGCTTAGGAGAGCCCAGCCAAGCAGGTAAACAATAAGCTAGTGTGTGTGTGTGTGTGTGTGTGTGTGTGTGTGTGTGTGTGTGTGTGTGTGTGTGTGTTTCATCTTGAGGATCTGAGATAGCTCCTAGGTGGGTGTGGGCATGAGACCATCCGGAGCTTAAAGCAGTGTAGACCAAATACACACTAGAGTGTGCCTTATTATACTTGTCTAATTTCCCTGGTTTCTTTTTATAGAAATGAATCTCATATGCTTCTGCTCCCAGGATGTCCCATGACTAGTTCCCACATTCCCGTTGAGTGCCATGGTGCTCTTAACTTCAGGCTTTACTTCTCTATCTGGAAAGATGATATCCAACTTTTTTTTAAATTTTTTTTTATTATTATTTTCTTTATTTACATTTCAAATGCTATCCCGAAAGTTTCCTATACCCCACCCCCACCCCTGCTCCCCTACCCACCCACTCCCACTACTTGGCCCAGGCCTTCCCTTGTGCTGGGTCATATAAAGTTTGCAAGACCAAGGGGCCTCTCTTCCCAGTGATGGCCGATTAGGACATCTTCTGCTACATATGCAGCTAGAGACACAGCTCAGGGGGTACTGGTTAGTTCATATTGTTGTTCCACCTACATGGTAGCAGCCCCTGTCAGCTCCTTGGGTACTTTCTCTAGCTCCTCCATTGGGGACCCTGTGTTCCATCCAATAGCTGGCTGTGAGCATCCACTTCGGTGTTTGCCAGGCACTGGCATAGCCTCACAAGAGGCCACAATATCAGGGTCCCTTCAGCAGAATTTTGCTGGCATGAGCATCTAGGTTTGGTGGCTGATGATGGGATGGCAGGAGTGGCAGTGTCGGGGAACACTCTCTTAGAGGCAAAGAGGAGGGGGATGGAGTGGAGGGTTCATGGAGGGAAGATCAGGAAGGGGAATAAGACTTGAAACATAGAAAGGATAAAAAAGAATAAAAAAGAAAGATAAGAAAACCTTATGTTCTATTTGATAGGTGTGAGAACCCAAGTCCCAAAACCATGAGATAAATAATGTGATCAGGACTATAGAAAACTAATGGCTTACAATGGTGATTTTGACGACGAGACAAAATGATTCAGTAAGAGAGTACGATAACTACGGAAAATAAAACAGATATTTGCACAAAGATAAGAACCAAATGGAGCCATTAAGTAATGGAGAAATTCCACAAGCAGGAACAGAGGCCTTAGCTATAATCAAATACAAATACACAGAAAAGAAAGGAGATTTGAACCTGGGTTCCTAGAAAAGGGGTGAACTTATTAACATAGTATGTAAATGAAGAACATAAGAAAAGAAATACTGATGGAATTAACTTTACACATTTGGTAGTCAGCAGATGTTCAAATAGCCTTGGTAAAATTAGTTGGCTACAGCAGTTGGAGTGTCATATAGACACAAGGAGGAAGCATTAGTGTCTTCAGTCCCTCCATCCCCCCCAAAACAGTACAAATACAAAGTGTTCATGGAAATAAAAGAGCAGAGTCCTGAGTCCTCCAGAAAAACCTGTTATAAACAGTAATTATTCTTGAACTATTCATTCTGTCTGTCATTAAACCCTTCTGCCTCTGTCTCACAGGACTGACCTCTCTAACTTGGACTTCCATGAAATCCTAAGCAATAAAGCAGTTAGAAAGTTGGATATCACTAAGAATTTATGAAATATTTGGGCAAATGGATGTATCTGGAGGATATCATCCTTAGTGACAAAAGAAGTCACTAGATATGCACTCACTGATAAGCGGATATTAGCCCAGAAACTTAGAATACCCAAGATACATTATGTAAAACAGAAGAAAACCAAGAAGGATGGCCATTGAGTGGATACTTCATTCCTCCTTAGAATAAGGAACAAAATACTCATGAAAGGATATAGGTACAGAGACAAAATTTAGAGCTAAGATGAAAGGATGGACTATTCAGAGACTACCCCATCTGGGAATCCATCCCATCATCAGCCACCAAACCTAGATACTAATGCACATGCCAGAAAGATTCTGCTGAAGGGATCCTGATATTGCAGTCTCTTGTGAGGCTATGCCAGAGCCTGGCAAACACCGAAGTGGATGCTCACAGCCTGCTCTCTAGCATCCCCATTATCTGGGGCATCAAGCCTCCACAGGACCAAATCCCTGCCTTCCCACGGATGCCAGATTAGGCAGTCTCTGTTACATTTGTAGCAGGAGTCATAGACAGGCCCATGTGTACTCTTGGGTTTGTGTTTTAGTCCCTGGAAGCTCTGAGGTGTCTGGTTAATTGACACTGTTGTTTTTCCTATGGGGTTGCAATACCCTTCAGCTTTCTCAGCCCTTCCCCTAACTCTTCCATTGGGGTCTTCAGGCTCTTTCCAGTGGTTGGTTGTGAGTATCTGCATCTGTCTTAGACAGGTGCTGGTATGGCCTCTCAGAGGACAGCTATACCAGGCTTCTGTCTTCAACCACATCTTGGCATCAGTAATAGTGCCAAGCTTGGTATCTGCAGATGGAATAGATCACACAATGGGGCAGCCTCTGAGTGGACTTTCTTTCAGCATCTGCTCCGTTTTTGTCCATGTATTTCCATGTATGTCTTCTGGTTTCCTTTTCTTTTTTTTTTATTGGATATTTTCTTTATTTACATTTCAAATGTTTTCCCCTTTCCAGGTCTCCCCTTCTGAAAACCCCTATCCCATCCTCCTTCTCCCTCCCTCTATGAGGGTGCTCCCCTACCCACCCACCCTTGATCTCCCTCTCTGGCATTCCTCTGGGGCATCAAACACCTGTAGGCCCAAGGACCTCTCCTCCCACTGATGTCCAACAAGGTCACCCTCTACCACATATGTGGTCAGCGCACTGGTCGCTTCCATGTGTGTTCTTTGGTTCCAGTCCCTGGGAGCTCTGGGGGTCTGATTTGTTGACACTGCTGCTCCCTCCTTGTGGTTTGTCTTCTGGTTTTCAACATCAACTAGACAACCTCTTGAGCCTCAACTGTTTGAAATATTTCTTTACTAAAGTTCAGTCCTGCTTAATATTTCTTAATGAATTTAATCAACCTGGTATAACTGTTGTTTTTAAAGAAGCAACTGTCATGCCCACTTTTTCCATTTGTGAAAATATTCCTTTGATTAAATGACAAACGAAGTGTTAATCTTGCTTGAAGTCTTCTCTATTTCTGGAGAGAATTACAGAGGGTTGAGAAATTGAATCAAAACATATAGCAGTGAGAGATGTGGAACTTGGGGTAGCCATTAGAAAGTCCCAGACTCCAGGGGAGTAAGAGGCTCCCAGGACACAACAGGGGTGACTTTAGCCAAAATACCCAACAAAGGGAAGTCAGAACCTGTAGAGTCCACCTCCAGTAGTCAGTCACAGCCCTCAGTTGAGGGATGGGGCAACCCACCTATCTCACAATTATTAACCCAGAAGTTTTACTGCCTAAAGGAAATGCAGAGACAAAGAGTGGAGCAGTGACTGAGCAAAAGGCCATCCATAAACCACCCTACCTCCTAGGTAGGTGCAGATCCATCCCATCTGCAGACACCAAACCCAGGCACTATTGCTGATACCAAGAAGCGCTTGGTGACAGGAGCCTAGTATGGCTGATTACTAAGAGGTTTTACAAGCACCTGTTCAATACAGATGCAGATACTCACAGTCAACCATAGGACTGAACAGGAGGACCCCAATGGAAGAACTAGAAGGACTGAAGGAGCTGAGGGGGATTGTAACCCTGTAGGAAGAACAATATCAATTAACAGGACTACCCAGAGCTTCCAGAGACTAAACCACCAAAAAGTATACATGGAGGGATCCATGGATCTAGATACATAAGCAGCAGAGGATAGCCTCATTTGACATCAATAGGAGGGGAGGCCCTTGCTCCTGTGGAGGTTTGATGCCCCAGTGTAAGGGGATGCTTGGGCAATGAGGCCAGAATGGGTGAGTGCGTGGAGGAAAATCCTCATAGAGGCAAATGGGAGGGAGGAGACTGGGAACAGGATGAGGGGGTTGTGTAGGGTAATCTGAAAGGGGATATCATTTGAAATGTAAATGAATAAAATGATTAATTAAAAAAAAAAGGCTTGTGTCAGAACCAGATTTTATTTATATACACAACGTTCTTCACCAAGAAGCTTGTCAGTCTGGTTCTCTGAGTATCTGCTCAAATAATGTGGAATAAGTGTCAACAAATATCTTTGGAATAATCTATAATAAAAAATAAATTAATTATCAGAAAAGTTACATAGTTTCATTACTAGACTGTTCTTTGGCTACTTTGGATAGTCATAATAACCATCACCAAAAGTCCCCAGGTATTCACATAAAATATGGAACCATAATTTTGTTCAGATAATCAGACATGATTTTAAGAGGATCTAAAGTTTGAAACAAGTTTCAGTCCTTCAGACAAGAGAATATGGATAACATATTGGTTATATTTAATTTATAATGGTATTATTCAAATTTATGAATATTTTATCTGTGAAAATAATTACATCCATGAAAACTGTGCATATTAAAAAACTATGTACTGATTAATGATTTTTTTAAAAAATAAATAAGATTAAGTTTTAAAGAGGTGACAGTTAATCAAAGCTGCTTATTAGTAATTTACATATTATACATAACACAAATGTGAGGGGTTGTCTCTATTGACAGAAAATAACATTGTGACTGTGAAAAAATAAATTTCTTAATAGAGACTATAAAATCTTTTCATTGCTAATTCTACCAACCTAAGAAATTTTAAGTGCCAGAAAAGCGAAGAAGTAATGTTGAGTCTTTGTAAAAGGAGTTAGTTTTCTGAAGGTATTCAAAAGGTACAGTATCAGAAAAGCATGCTTTTTTTTAGAGAAAAGAGAAGCTTGACTCTGTGAAGACTTGGGTAGGTGGCTATGCTTGGGAGGTTCCCATGAAAGCCTCGGTCCATCACTGTAAGTTACAGATGGGTTACAGACTATTTCTGTGTGTATTTTCTTTCCGTTGACAGCTTCCTGTAAGGCCTCCAGTACTCTGCAGGAGTTCATGCCCACAACACCCACAGCGATGACTCCTTGATTTGAATGAAGTCTCATGGAGTGTGCTCACCTTGCGGAGTGTGCTCACCAGGCTTTTGTTTTTTGAGAATGTACTCTCAGCCCTTGTTACTTAGCTCAAATTCTCCACATTATCAAAAAGTAATTTGTTAATAAAAAGAAAATTTTAAAAAAGATATAAACAGATGTTCTCCTTATAGAAACTTAAATTGCCAGGTATACTTTCTTTCTCTAATTGCTATATGCAGACCAAGAAAGACAGAAACAAAGCAGATATTTAGCTAAGCAGAAATGTAAAGATTCATAGAGGTTCCTGGATTTCATCTATTCACAGATTTTCTAAACACTGTTACCTCAATATTAAGTGCTTGGGCATCACACTGGACATAAAATTTAAAAAGTACTTCTTATTTCCTTCGTATTTTTCAAAAGATCATATTAAAAGTTCAAGATTATACATCAAATTACAAAGGGCTGTACATTGGTTACACATTATTGAATTGTGACAGCTCTGAGAGGAGTCTGCACATCTGTGGATACTTATGTATGACTTCTAAGTGTTAAAATTATAAATTATGGAATGAAACAAAAAAATATGCTTGAATTTTCATTGAAGGTCATGGGGATAAGAATCATGTTCCTAAAGCAATGTCCTTTGTCTAAAAAGTAGCAACTTTTTTCTTATATGTTATTTTCTAGAATGAGTTCATGTAAGGTGAAGAGCTGGTGCAAATTATCTTTGCCTCACACTTGAAAAGTCAGACAAATCAGAAAGAGAAAGATTTAAATGGTCTTTAAATATCTCTTCTAAATGGCATTGTGTAAACATCTCCAGACCAAATGATATGTCATTAAACCTTTATCTTAGTACATAGAAAAAAGGATTTTAAATTCCAGTGTCACCTTAAACTTTCAAAAATAATCATCGATAATTTTTAAAATAACAGTATAATTTATAAATAAAGATATTCAAATAAGTTACTAAAGTTAATATGCCATCATTTTATCAATAATATTTTAGCTGTCAAATTAGTGATCAATATTTAAGAAATTGATGATTAGCATAGTGGTGACCTGTTTGGGTACTACATATCTATTTCAGAAAAAATAATACAGTTCTGAAAACGAATCCATTGTGTCAAATGAAGGCACTAGGATTTGGGAAGAGTTTTGTCTAAATACCTTGGAAATTAATGAGGTGACATGGGATGTTTTAAAAAAGAAACTCAATATGAAGTATGCAGAGATTGGAAAGATGATGAATACCTTTATGATAAGGCATAAGAACCTGAGATTTAAATAAGTGTGAAAGAAAGAACAAAATACCCTTTCTTATAAGGTATAAAATAATGTGCAGAGTAGATATTTGAAATGTTATGAAGTGCAATCCAAGGGGCTCCCTGGGGCTAAAAAAATGTAGAAATGGATATTAAAACTTAGCCTTTGAAGACGATTATAAAAGTTATCTTCCTTATAAATATATATACTCTCTCTCTCTCCTCTCTCTCTCTCTCTCTCTCTCTCTCTCTCTCTCTCTNCTCTCTCTCTCTCTCTCTCTCTCTCTCTCTCTCTCTCTCTCTCTCTCTCTCTCTCTCATACATTAATTTTAACTTCACCAGTCACAGAGTCAAGCTACGTAACTGGAGGTCTTTGAAATCTCAGGGCAATGCAATATTTAACCTATATGAAACAATATAAGAAGAAGCATTGTAAACTTCAAGAATTTAACTCAATTTAGCCAGGAAAGTTGATGAACTATATTTAATCAACTATGCCTTAACTACATATTCAAATATTTTATATGGCTGTAAAACATTTGTAAAATGGAGATTTTACTTTTATTTAAGCAAATGGTACATGGATAAGCAACTGAATAAAAATATTTCTTTGGTTTGAGAAATCCTGCTTTTTTAAAAAATCTTAGTGGACTAAGCAAAATAGCATATTTATACCCACTAACTGAAGCCCATGTTATGGCTGTGCATGTTAAGTATGTATCAGGAGCCATAGCATCAATACCAAATGCTTTGTGCATAGCCAATATTAAGCTTTTTTCTGAGTAAAATTCTCTGAGCTGAACCAAGCAAGATTTCCCTGCACCACTTCTTTTCAAACAACACAAAATATGGGTCCATCAAAATATTTTTCTGAAGAAAAACAATTATCTAAATACAGTGTAATTGTAAAATTCATTGTGCTTAGACTTGAGATTTGTTAAACTCGAATGGAGAGGGCCACTTGGCACTTGTACATTACTGGAAATTCCCCAAACACAGACAACAAAAGCTCAGTCAGTTTAATCAAATTATCAGCTTTTCCTCAGTCTGTGTTTAGTCTGTGTTTGTCTAATGTCCGGGTGCATATTTTCTACTTAAGAAAATCAATAAATCTGCTGCTTTTAAAAAAGGCACATTTCAAATGCAGTATACAGCGTTCTGCACTATCTGATCCAGCAATCTGTCTGCCTCTGCCCCGCAGAAGGAAAGAACAAGAAATATGCCTGATGGTTTTGTGCAATGGTTTGGAAGCTTGTGTTTAAAGTGGGAAATGATGCATTGAAATGTGTGCCATTCGCCACACACAGAAGAGTATAGGATGAGATGCTTCTGTCTATTGAACAGCTATAATGTCATGGAAAATATAGTGAACTCTTAACAAGAACATAGGTTTTGTTAATAGAATATTTATCCTTGTAATATTTTTTCATTTATGTAATTGATATTTTTCTGTCTATCATGTGGTCTGACTGCATGTTCCATTTATTATTTGATTTTGTTCTATAGATGTTTGACCTGTCTTTCCAAGAGATAATATTAACGTTTCAAAGAGGAAAATTACCATTTTGAGATAATGACATTCTTTTCATTTCTAGGTTCCTTTAAGTTTTCAAGTTCTGGGCCTACAACAATAGTTTGAACACAAACAACTTGCTTGTGTGAATAATACTATGGTAAATAAGCTAATAATGTTTGCCATACACAGATTACTAGCTAAAGTAAATCAAAGTACAATATTGTCTTGGATCCCAGAAAAAAAAAACAACAACAACAACAAAAAAAGCTTTGCCAGGAAGGAATTGCTCATCTAATGGACTGAATTCGGATAAGTTACATGTTCTCATTTACAAAGCTAGACCAATTGGAACATGAGAAAGCAGATAAAGAAGACAGACACTTTGGTATCAAGACAAATTTCCATTATTATTTGATATATATATATATATATATACCAAAAATAGATGTTATTCTTCATGTTATTCTTCTTACCTATCTATAAATGATGGCTTGCTAGACATAGGTTACTATATTCATGACTATAATAACCAGAGCTCCTGATCTAATAATACATTCACTAGAAATCCTCAGAAAGGTACTTATAAAGTCTCAGGTCTCCAATTTCAAAGTCAAACACTGTCCAAGTATTGCAGCTCACCAGATTTGGTCACCAGAGAGGTATCCCCCTGTCTCTCTCCTCATTTTAGTAATGAGAAAATAGAGAGAGAAGCAAACCTATGCATCCTGTGGACATGTCAGGTAGTAATCAAGTAACTTTTCAAAATTCCTGTAACTGGCTTACTTTTATGGGGAACAACATGAGCATTTTCTGGGAAGAAAGGGAAATGTCACTCACAACAGGATCTTGGATCTTTTTGGTGTTATCAAAGTTAGGTTCCCTCATCTCCCTCAACATTATCACCTAGGCAAATGCTGGCTTTATTTATTATAAAAATACAGAAGTTATCATTACTAAGTAACTTTTTTCCAGTTTCTAGCGATTTGGAAGAGATGCATTCCTTTGAGAGTTCAGCTCTCCTGGGTCTGGTCTGCTCCTTTTCTCCACTGTTCAAGAATTTCTAGTGGGAGTGCAGAAAGGTGTTCCTTCTACAGAGAATCCATTCAGTAGGACAGGCTAATAGGCTGACCAGTCATTAACTAAAACACAGCTGGGGAGAGGCTATAATCCCCCAATTTCCTTCACAAATGCAGTAAATAAATATTCAAATGAAGCAGTGTGTAATTTGCATATGTGTTAAACAAAAGCCCAGCTGAAGATTTGGTTGTAAAGCCCTGCTCACGCTTCTCCCTCTTCTACCTACAGTGGCTCTACCTGGAATGGCTCTGCTATACCAGGTCCGAGACTCTCCAGAAATAAAATTCCTTTTGGTCTTCAAAAATTATCTTAGAAAATTCCTCTTGCAGAAGCCCCACCCCCCACCCCCTTAGCTTTGTCATCAAGTCCTTCTTTTATTATCTTGAGTATGTTTCATATGTTTCAGATACTTTAAGCTGCATTATATGTATGTGTAATATGCATTAGAAGCACTGTGTTTGGATGGTTCATGGGTAGAACTCTAATTTTCAAACCATAGAGCAAAAAGTACTTAACTAAAACTTGCAGGCTTCAACATTGGTGCAAGTTATTTTTTAACCCCATGGCTTTCAGGAAGGATTCACATCAGTGCAGACCCCGAAAGTCTTCATTCTGTCCTCAGAGGCTTCTATCAAATGCTGTAATGTAGGATGCTCTTTGTTTAATTATTCCTTAGACTGAGCCTCTATATCATTACAAATCCCCACTCTGCCTCTTCTCTCCCTCTCCTGCTCTTGTTCAATGATTGTAATTTCTAGACTTAGATTCTAGGGCACACCTGACCTTAGGCTCTGCTGGGCTGCTTATCCTGAAGCAGTATGAGGCCCTCCCAAGGTGAAGAAATATAATTAGAAGAGAAAGAAATCATTCAGTGAGGAGCCCACGGTAGGACACAAGGGGTTACTTTCTGGGGGAAAAATAGATTGCGAAAAAAATTAACTAATTCTGGATAGTAAAAGAAAAAAGACAGCTCTGCAGTTAAAGAAAGCAGCATGTTAAAAATTAGCAAGGTAAATTGGTTTTCAACACAGCTGTGGTTGTTAGTGATCCTCTTTCTCCAGTTGGGACAGAAAAATAAGAGAATAGCCAAGACACAGAGAATTCCTAGGAGAAGTTGATTTTATTTTCTCCCTCCTTCTACCCCTTTCTCCTCCTTTTACTTCTACTTGTTCTTTGTCTAAGAAGTGGACTATCATTCATGTGTGTCCATGTAATTGTGTGCATATTATGTGTAAATGCCTTTTATTATATTTAGAAAGTATTGCAGCCCCTCAAAAAAAGTGGTACATTAAGCTATGATTCTTATAAAATATAAGTTGGTTATAAAAACACTAAATCAGAACTTTGGTTTTGAAATACATTTAAAAATATATAATAACAGAATTATTTTGCTAAAATGTGTTTGAAAGCATGAAATGAGACTTTGTAAATATCTTCTTTTTTTTTTTTT
>NC_034600.1:14516143-14536996 GCF_900095145.1 Mus pahari
GGATTAAAGGCGTGTGCTATCACCGCCCGGCTTGTAAATATCTTCTTAACATGCCACAAAATACTCATATATTTCAATACAATAATGTCTGAGAACATTTGTAGCTTAAGCAATAAAAGTATCCAGGGCTGAAAATAAAAATCATTACAAAGTGTATCTATAGTAAGAAAGCCACTATCATATAAATAAAAATGGTTTGGATTTGAATAAAACTATGTCAACATCCTTTGCTGCTTTCCTTTTACAAATTCAGTTTTTCCTTGAAGAAAAGAAAATGTTAGATATGAGAAAGCTAATTCCAACATATGTTCTCACTAATCAAGGTGTATGACATAACATTTATGCAGGAACATTATTTTGAAAGGAGGCTTTGGAGAAATCAAAATGAATATTTGCTATAGCAAAATAATTTTATGGGTATCTTTGGATTCATTTTTTTCTTTCTCAATTCCTTATTATACTACTAAAATCAAGACTGTATGTGCCTGTCAAATATATTGGATCATGCTACCAGGTAACTTTACTCCATCACACATAGATGTGACAACATAAAGTATCCAGTGATACCCACTAACTTCAGATGTCATTCTCTACCCATCCCCCAGCTTTCTGTTTTAGTTGAAGTTTCTGTGAAAAAATGGCTACTTCTCATTTGTTCTATTATCGTAAGAATTTCGGAGGCTACTGCTAGACAGTTCTAGTGACGTCCAATCACGTGTGCCCTCAGCCTCTTGGATGTACTTTGATGAAAAAGGAATGCTGAGGATGCTATGTTTAAAAGCTTCTTGTTGAAGAAGCAGAATAAATATTTTTTCTAACAAGTGAAATGAGTGAGCTGTTTCTCTTTTTTTAAGTTCTATTATTGTAGATTGAAACAGAAATGTTCTTTATAACTACTTTTTAAAACTTTGTTATTTATTGACAATATTTCAAACAATCAAAATTGTGCTGTTGTGTGGTAGTGTAACACTTTTCTGGCCAGGATCACTATGTTACAGGCTCTTCAGCTCATTCTCATAATAATAAAGGGTAAAGTGACAAAACCTAGTAAGGACAGGAGGAGTGTCTGTCACACAGGGAGCTTTTCACCAGCCATTCTTGCTGAGCAAACTCTGGTCCGGTCTGAGGTCATGGCTGTCCCAGAATCTGAGTGGTTAAGGATATTTCGGGATGCTTTCATTAGAAGGTACAAAGTACAGTTTAGCATCAGGCTTGGGGCGCCACTATGTGATTATGGCAAGACGTGCTGACCACTGGGAAATTGCTGAGCCAAGTGGGCAGGGAGTTAGTTTGACCTCCTTGGAGCCAAGTCCGCAGGAAGCCACCACCCAGCACACCTCCTCAGGACAAGATGAAGCATTTAGTGTCCAAAATGTTCATATGAGCAACAGATGTTTTTGTAAAACAAAAGTGTTGAGCATTTCAAATGCTCTGTTTATGAACCTTGTTACTATTCTATTTTTAAAGGATCTGGTATCCAAAAAAGTCCCTTGATTTACTTTAGAAATCCAGCATCCTTTCTGCTGTTTCATTGGAGAAGACCTCTAACCACAGCACAGTTCAACAGGCAGTTTGGTTGTTTCCAGGACCTTGTTCAGAGAACCACTATAAAACTCAGGAATTTTGTTAGATTTAATACTTTGAGATAAAAATCTTAATTTCCATTTGTGGTTAAGAAATACTTTCTTTTCTTTTTGCATTTCATGTTTAAGACTTCCTTTGCTACTTATAAATCCCAAACTTGATGGTTATTTTTTCCTGTCTTCGTTCAGCCTGTTTATATAAAGCAGAGAAAAAAAAAAGTTAAAATGAAGGAGAATTTAGAGAAGGTGTCATTTGATAACCATGACAACTCAGGAAGCAGAAAGAAGAAATGTGAAATCTATTATTTGTTTTAGAAGCAGAGGAGAGAAGCTGGCAGTGGATACACTCGCACGCTTTTACCTGGCACACTCGACCCCTGGAGGAATGGAGTAAAGCTGGAAAATGGGAAGATGTTCATACAGAATGCATAATAGGATATCAATTCATGCCATTTTATCATATTAAAATATCTTCTCAAGCCTTCCAATTTGAAAACACACTGTTATGCACTGACACTCCCAAACTAACACGTTACTTACTATCTTTCCTTCCTCTCCCATAACTAAGATACATAAACCATCTCTCAATAAGGTCTTTACTGAGCTATATTGTATATCTTCTTAAAAATTATGGTAAAGGGTAAATTTTGAGAAACTGTATTGAAACATTGAGTTAAGGTGTCAGGGATTTCAGTATGGTTAATTCAGTATGATTCAGATAAGTCAAGCTCTAGACCTTGTACAATTCAAAATTCACAGTCCAAGCTTGGGAGGCACAAGAAACAAATAGGTATCACACTTTACCCAGGTTGCTCTAAGGTCAAAACAGGAAGGGCTGTGCTGTTCAAAACTCCTTAAACAGAGATCATATCAAGAACAATGAAAATTGAGCTTCTATATAAAGAAGTATGTATATTAAATCCAGTCTTACTGCTCTGAAGTCTATCCTCACCCGTGAATGTATGCCTGTGTGTGTGTGTGTGTGTGTGTGTGTGTGTGTGTGTGTGTGTGTGTGTGTGTGTGTGATTTTCTTTGCCACATATTTGTCTCCTTTTTATGCCCTCTCTCATTGTTTCTTTTTTTTCCCCTCTCCTCTTTATAATATATTTTAAGGTCTTCTCCAGCAATTCCAGGCCATCTGTCTTCACCATTCTAAATAAGCAGCCATGGACACATGGCTGCCTCCTCCAGACTGACAAAGGCTCTGGAGTACATCTAAGAGAGATGACCCAACAGCAGTGGCGAAGAGCCCTAAAAATATTTAAAGGAAAAAAATAGGAAGACTTACTTTTTTCTTCGCTCGACACCTCTTTTTTTCTTGAGTTTATTTCATGGTTTATCATTAGTATATGCCCTTACAGAATGCATTTGCATAATTGCCTGCCAGATAGATCTAAGCTTATTTTAAAGGTAACGGATACTTATAGCATAAAAAGAAATTACAAACTTTAATTTCCTTTTATGTCAAGATTGCATACAGTCCCATGCAGTACAACTGTAAAACATTAAAAAAGCAGGAAGGTGATAATATGTAGCAAACATTACTGAAATTTCTACTTCTGTACCAGATACAGGGAGTTCAGAAATGTATTTTTAGCAATTTAATAAGAATTTCATCCAATGAATAGACATGCTTTTTTAAATAACTCACATAAATTCTAAGACAGTAAGGACACCATTTTTCTTTTTAAGTCAACAAATTAAAATTTTATATAAAAGACATTGGACCTGTTCCTTTTCCAGTTTTCTGCTCATTGATTTTTTTTGTTTGCATAGCAAATTGAGTCATTTTATTCCCAGTGAATACTATTCTCTTATATAAATTTGTTGGTTTATTAAATCATTTTATCTAATGAGAGATATTTTAATTGGATGTAAATTATCACTTTATTTTTTTTACAGCAGATGCTGTGTGAATTACATGAACTTATATGAATTTCTGAGCTACTCATAAGTATTCAGAAAACTGCTGAAACCTGTTAGCAGAATAGAAGATAAGATACTTCTATTCTTTTTATGGGATGAATGCTGCATATGTAAAAATTTTTAGGCATTTTCCTCCCTGAGACTTTATTTATAAGCAAATGTCTCTTCATTTTCAATCTTACTGTACAAGCTTACACCTGTATAGGCTACTTAAATACCTTCAGACTCTTCAGATACAGGAATACTGGACACCACCTGACATGTCCTAGCTCTTAAAAGAAAGATTTTTAAATTGTCCATAGGCCACCCAACAGCACTTCTAGTGTGCTTTTTTTATTTTTGTTGTTAATTTGGTTTTTTCTTTTGCTTTTTAAAAAAAAAAAAAAAAAACTGCTTCTTCAAAATGTCCATCCTATCTTAATTAGTTCTAGTAAATTAATGTTTTACAATATATAAAAAGAGGAGAGTGATATAAAAATTTGTACTTGAATGATACTTATATACAAACCACACTGTGTAGTTGCTACAACAAAATGGCAGCCAGACTTTAGAAATATTAAAATCCTATCCACTTGAAATACATACTAGGATTTTGGGACTGACAAACATTTTTGAAAATGCATAAATGCTACTAAAAGCAGACTCCCAAGCACTGTGTGTTCTGTGGCTTATGTGCTGCATGGTGAGAAGGACGTGTTGGGGAAGGAACTGCACATAGAATGTCATTAAGACACGTGTTCATCCGTGTGTGTCTTGCATTGTTCAGTGTTTTTTATAGAATGTTTCCCCTTTCTAAAAAAGCATGTAGTGGGTGTTCAGTGGGTTCTTTTGCTTTTCATTCTGTCAATTAGAACTTTGCAACTAATCCTAAAAGGGAAATAAAGTACAGTAGAGTTCTCAGCTTAAAGTTTAGAAAATGCGAATCCTGAGATTCAGAGTAAGATTTATAAACATGAATAGAAAATCATCAAACTATTTTATTTAAATTAATAAGAAAAGGCAAAGCACTCCCTGAGACTGATAAAACTATAACTAGAGATATGCCCAGGACATGAATTGATATGAACACAGAAGTTCATATGCAGTCGTTTTCTTTATGACTAATGCTTCAGTATGAATGGCAGAGAGAATAAATTGTGGCTCCAACTCTGATTTTTCCAAAACTTGGTTAATCAGGCCCTCTTTACCTACAAGAGATAAATTCCCATGGAAAAGAAGTAGATGAGGAGAGAGAGAGAAGACTCACATGGCTGGTTCCAAAGCCACACGTCTCTCCAAACCCCAGACTGTTTCATATACGTTTCTCTCAGTGATGATTTCTGTCTCGGTAATTCTTTTTAGTTGACCATGTAAAATTCCTGATAATTTTAAAGGAATAAAGAATCTAATCCAAATACATGTTTTTCAGTATTGTACATTAATCTCTTAGGAGGAAAGTAACTGGGCAATTACTTTTAAATAACTCACTGGGAAGCAGCACAATAATGGAGTGACAAGATAGGCTGATGCTAAACACACACACACAGTAAACCTACTTCCATATCTTTCTTGGTGGCATCACTCACCTTCCTGAACCTCAGTTTCCTTCTTTGTAGTTTAAGGACAATAATTGCTACATTGCCTAATGATTATTAATGATAAACCTGGTAATATATGCAAAATGCCGCAGAGGTCTGATCCGTAGAGTGTATGCAGAAAATATAGTCTTCCATTTGTACTTGGGTTCACTAGAAGCACATGAGCAACTTAAGCACCAGCAAAATGAATCCTCACACAATTTGTGAAACAATCAGAATGGATCTGAGCTATTTTTAGTGCTGAAGTTAACAGATTTCTTAATAAAACCTCAGAATAACAGAAAAAGTATTTTCATGTTTAAAAAACACATGTGGGTAACTCTGGTGAGGGGGTTTTCTTTTAAAAATCTCCCTATTCAGGCACAGAACCATCACGAGCCCTAAGAAGGTGTCGTACCTACAGCATCGCAACTGATTTCCTTTAAAGTATCTCCAGATTCATGGAGAAGAAATATATGAATGTGGACTATGTTCCATTAAAATCAAACGATAATTGTTTTAGAGTGAAACAAATCATAAGTGTGCAAGCTTCAGTACTAAGTAAACTTTTGTTACATATAAAGAAATCATTATCTCCCTCAGTATTTGACTGTGAAAAATAAATTTAAACTATTTTAACTTGAGGATTTGTTTACCATGGTATGTAATAAATAAAGAATACATAACCTAAAATTAAGTTATAAATTATCTTTTAAAACTCAAAGTAACATTAATTTCCTTTAGACAATTATTTTAATCCTGAAGAATTAATGTGAATTGTGTCTTTTAATTTCTTATAGATATACTCTGTATTGATCCACATAATCAGGACATAACTGATTTGTATCTTTCACATAAAACCATTTTTACATAAAAATTACATTCTGAAAACAAGAAAATTCCAGCTTTGGAAAACTGCAGTAAACCTGAAAGTTTAACATTTCCTTTCTCTACCTTTCTGGTTGAAAAAAAAAATAAAAAGGATTTACAACTGATGAGTGGTATTAAAAATGTATTTTGACTCTCTTTGGGTCATTCTAGTAGACACTATGTTTGTCTTCTAAAGAAGTCTGTAACTGTGGTATTATATTGTAGTTGATCCTGAAAAAAAGTATGAACAGATATAAATATGTCATTGGCAAGAACAATAAAATCAATAAATATCCATCTCTAAGTAATTAGAGTCATTTTTAAGCATATGATGACAAGGTTTGCCAGGTAATTCAAACATTAATGCACATTAATACACATTTGTGAAACTATAAATGTTAGCTTTTCATTCAAGAAAACAATTCGAGAGAAAAGCACCGAGAATTTACTCAAAATTACAGTAGATGACTATAACTAAGAATATTTTCTTGCTATATTTCATGTTCTCTGTAAACACCTGGAAACTTTATGACACATCTCCACTCGTCAAGCTGAAGAGTTCTTGTTACCGGATGCTTTGACACTTTAAGTGAACATGATAGTTAACCTTGGAATGGAGTTACTATAACGAGGAAGAGGGGAAATGCAATTGGACAACATGAGTAGTATTGCATTGTGTAAATGAACTACATTTTCTGTATCCATTCTTCTGTCTTGGGACATTTAGGTTTTTTCCATCTTCTGGCTATCACAAATAAGGCTCCTATGAATATAGTAGAACACGTGCCCCTGTGGCATGGTGTGGCATCTTTTGGGTTTATAGTCTCTTTCCTTGTTGGCCTTTTCATCCTACTGATTTCTAGGAGATCTACATTAACAAGCCCGAACTGACAAATACCTTACCCTTTAAAGCTCACTTCAGGCAACTTCATGCAAGGAAGCAAGTAAACAAGAAAATAACAGAAAAAAGAAAAAAAAAAAAAAAACAACAAACAACCCTCTTCTTTCAGAGACCAATTTCCAGAAGAGCTTTTGCACAAAAAGAGCAACTAGAAGTGATTCACCTTGTCAACAGCAAGGTTTTTGTTGTCGTTGCTGCTGTTGTTTGATTATAGTGAATATCCTACAGCCCTAACATGGAAGCAATGCTGAGCAAAATCTATTCGGTTTATAGACTGTGCTATTTCTGCCTCTCTGTTAGAAACTCGGAGCTTCTGCTTTATCCAAAACTGTCCTTGGATTGACATCGGCATTGTTACTGCAATGAAGTTTGGTTTCAAAGTGGTAACTGGGCGTGTAAGAGGGTAGTCCCTTACACTCATGACTACATGTGACAAATGCCATTATCATCATAGGTCTTATTACCTCGAGCCACTAGGTGCTGTTGGAACAAATGTTTGTCTTTAACAGTCTGATCCTTAATATGTTATATTTTGCTTCGGGTATTTGGGTTATTGTAACAGCTGTTTGTAAACATTTTAAAGTCCACATTAGCAACCGAATGCTTAGGGATATTTTGACCCAAATGTCTGCCCCCTGGACCAAGTAAAGAATGCAGCATGGATGCCGAGGACACTTAAGGGACAGATTTAAATAGCAACCAGGATCAACTTCCTAGCTAAGTAAGTCATCAGGCATTTTCAGTCTCTGACTCCATTTGGGTCAATGTTCTTTGATCAGTTGGTGTAAGAACATTCGTGGGTTCTCAAATTAAAAAAGAAAGAAAGAAAGAAAGAAAGAAAGAAAGAAAGAAAGAAAGAAAGAAAGAAAGAAAGAAAGAAAGAAAGAAAGAAAGAAAGGATGGAAAAAGAAAAAGTAAATGACTAGCAGGTATTTGATGTGATTCAGGCTGGCAGTGTTCCACTAAGAATCAAACATTTCCTCAATGATTGTTCAAGTTGCCAGTATCGAAGCGCAATCACTTCCTTCAGAAACAGGGACATGAACAGCTTTAGAATTCGTCATCCGGTGAACGTTTTCATTCTGAAAATACCCCATGCTATTTTATGTAGTGGTAATGAGCTAGATATTTCTAGTGCTCGCCTGGGTAAGCAGTCACGAGGCTGTTGTGATAAATAAATAGTAAGAGTTACATTGCTCTGATAATAGCAGCTCTCATTGAAGGATGTGAATGTGCCTTGCAAGGGGAAAAAGCAATATAGAATCCCTAGAAAGGCTTTTATTAGAAGAAATGTAATACAACAATTTTAAAGGGGACAGTTATGCAGAGCAAGGAAGCTCTGACATTGTGTTCCTACCAAGAATTGTAATTTGGGACATCTGGCCTCTCAACGCAAGCAATTGGAAAACTAATAGCATTTTTAAGAAAAACATTAGTCCTTAGGATTTCTATCTAGTCAACTCACATAACCACCAGCAAGTTGTATCCTTCACTGCTGAATAAACCCTGATAGTTACACTGAAATTTTACTGAAAACGTGGTGCTTATAGTAATTCTTTATTTCTTCTGTTTATTCTTTACACAACAATTACCTGTGTTTAATCCATGGCCTCCAAAGTTAAAGGCATTTCTCATTAGAGTAATTATAAATATGTTGAATAATTGCTATTTTATGTACAATGATCATAGTATAAGATAAAATACTTCAGATTTATTTCTCAAAAAAATTTTTCTTAGGAAAATCAATATTTTAGATATTCCAGTCATAATTAAAATTAGGACTAAATTAGTAACTGCCAAATTAAGGTATTTGGGTTCATGCTGAGTGACAAAATTCAGTCAAATTTCAAACTGGGTAATAAACAGTGGACAGAATGTAGTCTATAGGTGTTCTTTTATTCTAAAGATGCATGCACATTTACTGATATTCTTTTAGTACAATATTTTAGGGAAATTTAAATTTGTTTTGGTCTCAAGATACATCTGAGCATATACACACATGTAAGCACATGCACACCCATGTGCACACATACACACACAGAACACACACATACACACACACAGGTGCACATACACACACAGAGATAACACACACACACACACACACAGACACACACACACACACACAGTACTACTCACTCTATAAAGGAAAACCTTAAAATGAAGCTGGTAGGGCTGTATTCCTCTCTTTTTGAGTGTGATGGTTGTGACGGTCTTCACATTATTCACATACTTGTTGAAATAAAGATGGCCCTGTCATGAGTCATGCATTATGAATTTACTTATGCAATCAAAACTGAAGTGGGGACCTAGGAATAGATCTTGGGATCTTTTGAGCTTATTTTGATACACACATTCTTTGTAGGTCAGACCCTGTTTATGCTGAGAGAAAGGTGATTTTTATTCTATTGTCTCAGGCATCTCTTCATAGGATTCTGGTACATGTATGCATATTCTAGCATTTTTAATAGTTTTTATTCTTAGCACTTTTTGAAACTTGGTCTCACATATTAGACATGCTTGCCTTAAAATGACAGGTTCAAGGAATGTGACTTTCACAACCTGCTATGAGGCCTTGTCCTTGGATACACACAAGGTTCTTTTTCTGTCTTCTGCATGAGCCTACAGCTTAGTGTCCCTGAAAGGGGTTTTTAGACATCATCTAAGTGATCTGTTTTCCCACATTATCATCTATGATGACAAGTTTTGTAATGTGAGTCCAAGAACATAAAAGGAAGTCAGCACACTATGCTTTCACATCCAAAGAAAGCCAGCATACAGTTGATGTTCCAAGAACTCTCAGAAAACATACTGTTGAAGATGTTTTTAAGAGTGTTTCTAAGTTTGCAGAGGACAGTTAAGAATGAACGTTGAGCCTATACTAAACAGTGAAGAAAATCTTGTTTAAAAAAAAGAAAAAAACAAAAAAAACAAAAAAACAAAAACAAAAGAAACTTCTTTATTGTGGCTTGGTATTTTGAGGCTCCGGGCCTCTTCTGCTGGCCAGGCTCCTCAGATCCCTCAGACTGTCAGTCTAGAACAGTTGACCACAGAAACTATCTGAAAATACAAAGTTACACTGACTGTTGAAAATATTACTTCAATCCTTAAAATCTGCAAGGTGGAGAAGGATTAGAGATTTGTTAGTAAGTCAAGAATTTCTTGAACTTCAAGTCAACATAACAAGGTAAAGCAAAAATATTTCAGTTATTGTCTAAGTTTTTATCTTTACTTTGCACATGAACAGAGTACAGTAAATGCTGCTTCTGCCTGTGGACTTTTTTTTTTTTTTGATGGTGATGATGATGATGATGATGATGATGATGATGATGATGATGATGTTCTTGATTTGCCCATCCTTTCTAGGCTTACTGTTTGCACATAGGTTCTCTATAGATACCACTCCCCAGTGTCTTCACTGCAGTTTCCATTTCATCAGCTATAGGGCACTGGTGTCAGGGAGTGTAGCACGAAACAAGGGCTGTGTACAGTCATTCTAGGCAAATCAAAAACCCTGCATTTGCATTCATCTAGGGACTTTCTTGCTCTAGTGCCTCATCTTAGACTGTGTGGCCTTCTGACTTTGTATAAGACCAGTGAGGAATTACTGAAGTTCCTCATATCACATTATTGGTACTGTTGCTTTTAGTCTTTGATTCGGGATATAAAACCTAGTCCTTGCTCTCCAGGTATGATTCAGGCAATGGGTAGCCCTGTGTTCACTTCTTGACTTTCTGTCCAGATTGTCTCTCTCATAAAACAGGATTGTACTTCTAGATGCACCTTTAAAAGATGTTACTAAAGATGGGTGAACAGACTCAAACAGTCCAACCATCAACTGCATTAGACTCACTTCAGGAATTTTAATCATCAAATTATGAAATGTAACAAAGTACAAATTCAAAATACTTTCTTGAACTTTAAATTAGCACTAATATCTTGTTAATATGTCTCAAGATTTAAAGAAGTCAAAATTTCTTACATATACAGTACTTATTCAGATGTCCTTATACAACTGACAGCCCACTGCTTTCTAAAAGCCAGTAAACACCATAGACTTTTCAGGATTCTTAATGAATAACACTGATAATATTGACTTTTCTAGATTTTCTGGTTCTGTGGGCTATTTTTTTCTTTTTCTTTTTCTTTTTTTTTTTTCTTTTTTGCCTTTAATGAACCAGTTTGCTATTCCAAATATAGGACAAAACATTTTAAGATATGTGTTAAACTAAAGTTAGAAAACTAGAGCTCAAATGTACAAATGTGTCTCCATGTTCTCGTTAAGTCACAGCAAGAAGAACAATATCACCTGACTTAGGAGAAAACTGAGACACCAAGAAAAAATTAAAATGATGCAATACAAAGCATTTCTTTGGGTACATGGCTTTCTTTTGAAGTCGTGGATAAAAACCTTTGGGAAATTTCATATGTAATCAAAAACATATTTAAAAATATTAGGTCCTCTGTTAAATAGGTAAGAAATGAACCCTCTCTATATTTATGAATGGAGTCCATTTTTAATCAACATTTCATGAAGCACTATGGAACAGAGTAGAGAGCCAGATATTTGTACTTCATTTGGAAAAATAATGTATTGAGAAACAGCACATAGGGATGTGAGCTGTTATCTTCATGAGTAGTTAAGAGTAATTACTAATCTCACAGATCCCTGTGGTCGTGCTGACCTGCTCACAATCACCTATAAGAGCTCCAGGAATCCAACACATTCTTCTGGCTTCTACAGGCACTTGCTCTCAGCTATATAGATACAAACACATACAAGCATGTGCATAACTAAAATGAAAACAAAGAGTAAATCTTTAAAAAGCAATTAATTGCAAATCTATTGATTTTGCTTATACTATAGGTCATATCTATACCCTATGTTGGTTTGTTTCTGTCAACTTAATACAAATTAAAGTCACTTGATACAAATATAGTCAAATTAATATAAATATATTTATTATTACATATTCATTACATATATATTGGTAAATAAACTTATATTCACATGCATGTGCACATATATAATGAATACCTTATATTTTTCTTAGTGTTATCCTATCAAAGTCTATTTTTAATTGACTGGTTTTCATTATTTTTAAAACCTTTTTNNTTTTNTTTNTTTTNGNATNNAATGGCNATTNAAAAAAAAAAAAAAAAAAAAAAAAAAAGACGCCTAATCCATATCTTGTTAATCAAGATTAAAATGGCTTGTGTTAAGCTAAGGAGTTGGGAAAGCTCCTTGTGAATTTAACAGGTATGAGGCTACCTTTGGATTGCTGCACTGTTCTGTGAATCAGGGACACCATCTCTATTTTCTCTGAAATTAGTTTTCCCTATTATATTCACGTAGCCTTCCCCAAATTGCATAAAAACAAATATCTGCCATGTTGTCCATTTCTCTTAAGCCCTTAGGGCAAAGGGGTGGGCATGCTCATTTTATCTCTGCCTTTTAGACATTGTCTGTGATATGATTGTTTTTCATCAACTGTATCAAGGTTCTATTCTTAGAGGTCTAAACATGTAAATGATGGACAGGATTGAAGGGAAAATGGTAACTAATACATCCTGTTAGCTTATGTTTAGTACTCATGAGTGTTGTCACCTGACTAGAGGGTTGACTGAGTGTTCTGTGTAAGTTGGGGGAAGTCTGGAGAATGTTTAATAAGTAGTTACTTTGAAGTACCCTTTGCTAAAAGCAAGTTACTGAGCAGGAGCCTCCTACTTGTTGTTATCTCGTGCTCTAAGGCTGAAGGACAGTGTTCTGCTACCTTCCCTTTATGTGTCTGTCTAGAGCATGCTAAAGCATTTTTTACTTCTTTTTCAGGCCATAGCATTGTCTCAAGGAGGATTTATTATAAAGATCAATTATACACACTGGGCTTTGTAAACAGTTTTGGAGTAAGGCCTCAGGGCAAAAGCTTTGATATTAATTATGTTTCTACATAGACAAAAATGAAGAACTCTACTGTCTTACTTTTTTGAAAAAGGTCTTTCTAATGACAGATCCTGGAACACTAGTGTGCTGGGTAGGTTCTTTTCAACTTGACCCAAATTAGAATCACCATGAAAGAAGAAACCTAGATTAGAAACCTCTGTAAGATTAGCCTGATGTCTGCAAGGAACTTTCCTAATTCAGGATGATATGGCAAGGTTTAGGCCACCCTGGGAAAGCCCACACTAAGCCGGGGGGCCTTAGTACCCCGTTTTTTCTTGCCTCTGTTGGTGCTTAACTTGCTTCCCTGACTTCTCTCAAGGATGACTGTGATCAGAACATGGAAGTCAAATAAAATTATCCCTCAACAAGGTGTTTTCATCCATGCTACTTATAACAGTCACATAACGAATACTAGGATAGTCTCCTCCTCTGTATGCACATGATATCATTCTGTCAACTCTGAGTGACTTTTTGAAATGTTCGTACTTTCCCACTTTTTGACGAATCACGTTTCCTTTGCTTCTCAGAATTTCCTTATAATATTCTGCAATGATAACAGAATTATTAATTTTGCTATTCAAACAGACATGTTCTTAGTCATTTTACCTTATCACTTCTGGCAATTGAACGAGTTTGGAGAAAGATACACACTTAACAGGTCAATCTGAAGTAGACTTGTTTATTTTCAATGTTGTTTCTTTTAAATTTGAACATATTCTTTTACTTTGGAGAAGTCATTATCTTATGACTCAGTACTGCAAAAACATTCTCTTAAAGGGCTTCTGGAGAATATATGCACAAAACTGAATTACTAACCATCTCAAATAAACTCACAATAATTTTATTTTCCAATTCAAATATTATTTAAGGCAATGAATTGGTTAATTGTGAATTAGCAATATTCATCAATATGGAAATCACTCAAATGACATGTAATGATATGATATTTGGGTATAAAAATTCAATAGATTATGTTTAGTCAATTTCAGTCACTTAAATGGAATCATAATTACTATGCCAGACTCTAGTCTAATTTCTTGGTGATTTTCTCCCATCTAAATAAAATATTCATTCATCATCCATTTAAAAAAATCTGTTGAAGATTAAGTAATTAATAAAAATAAACTAAATTATAGACTACTGTGAGCTTTGTTTACCATCTAGCCAATTGCTGACAAATGTTTCTATGAAGACTTGAAAACTGTCCTAGAATGCTCATGGGAGAAGGTTAATACAGAAAAGTCATGACGGTAGAAAAGAGAAAGAAAGATGGTCATAAATACGGCCTCCTTCTTCTCAGCTTGCTCTAAGTATTATTGACAGACATCAAACATTTAATATTAACCAAAGTCTAGCCTTAGAAATTAGTCTCTAGGTTGCATATACATTTCACCCAAAGCCATTAATCTGTCTGGAGAAATAGCTCATGGGACCAGAAGACAGAAAAGATGTTCTGTGGTAGGAAATGACTTGTAACTAAAGGTTAAATAATGTTACACTGATGTTATTTTAAACTGATTACCCCAGATTTCCTTGGAATGGCTCCCAGCTCAGTCTTTTCTATGTACCTTTTTACCATTTTTATACTCACTCCTTTTGACTTCTCTGATGTTTATATTTTTATTTGTTTATTCACCATTCCTCATTCATCTCCAAAATCTAAACATGTTTTCCAGAATTTAACTTACCCAACAAAAGTCTGTGTGTACAAAATTCTGCCCTTTCCTTTGACCTCTTTATCTTTGTCATTACACTTTCCGTGACAATAGAATAATTATAAATTATCAGTTACCACTTAGAATGAACTAAGGTTTTTGGAAAAGCAAACAGATTATATGTCATATCATAAAAGTAATGCCTTAAGTGGTGGAATAGAAATTGATGCTTACTTATAAAATAAAAATATACTAATTAATATTTAGACTCTAGATATGTATATATTTCAAACTTTAAAATATTGCCACTTATATAGATTTTTACTGATAAGAAAATATTCTGTTCTCAACAATATAATATAGTAGAAAAAACATTTTAGCGTTCTACTTTAAACTATTCATGCAAATTATGTTTAATTAAAGCAGGTATGATATATCATATATGATATATTGGCAATGAATTGTAATCAAAATATATATTAGTAATACATTTATTGATGTTAACTACTATCTATGCTAATATGAATTATATCATGTAAGAACCTTAATAATATAAAAATAAAACTAGATAATTATTAATCTATACTACTTCTGAGAATGTATATAAGGTTATCATATATAACGTATATTAGGGAAATTTTCATTTTCATGTTTCTCAGAGGATTATTCAAACATGCCCAGTTATTAACTCTGTCTATAAGTTTATAAGTCTGAATGGATAAAAATATGATTAAATCATGTTGTCTGTCTGAAGAGAGATAAGAAATTTGAAACCAGGTTAGGTAAAATTACCCAAACGGAGAAAAACATATATGATGCTTTCTGCTTTATATATTATCTGGACTTTAAAAGAAAAAAGAATAGAAAAGAGAATATTGGGAAAGAAAAGGAAGCAACAAAGGAGAGGACAGGAACTGATAAGATGTAATAGGGAGGTGAATCAACTCAAACTACTTCATACACTTGAACATATGTGTCAAATAAACATATATGTATTTCACAATAAAATCTATTATTTTGTAAGTTAATATGTGATAATAATTTTAAGCTATCACATTTCTCTTTTTCCATTTCTGTAATTTGCACATATTTGGTAATTTCTGACTGCTGTGTATTTTAGAAAGTCACCTTAGATGGTGTCTCTAAATGTGCTTATATGTAGAAGTTTTGAACAAGTTTGTGGTTTCACTTAAACATGATGAGGTGAAACATAAAAAAAGAAACTTTCTTGTTGTCATTCACTGTAAAGCTTTTTAAAATTGGAATTTAATTGGAAAACAAGATCACTTTTTATGAAAAGAATTAAGCTCTACATCAAACTTTGTCATAAGATGTTAGCTCTTAATGCTGACTGAACTTCTCTGCACTTGCGTTTCAGAGTGGTTACCAGACTCAAAGTTTAGGATGCCTAATAACTAGAAAAATTAAAGGTAACTTGAAAGCCTCAGGTGGCCAAGCAATAAAAATATTTAGTTATCATTAAAATGAATAACATTTCAGGAACATAACATTTGGAAGAATCTTTTAAAGTAATAGCCACAAATTATATTGATATGTTAATTTTGGAATTCTGTGGAATCAAGACCCATACTAACTAAGCATTTCAGAAGAAAAATGTCAGCCCTCACATGGAAACCACCATTCAAAAAGATTTTAACATAAAACCAAAGATAAAATCCCATTATATTACATATCAATACATAGGAAATTCAATGGTATTAATAGTTTTTAAGGTAATCTTGTTTGATTCAAATCCTTCTAGAGAAATGCTCCCATTCTTTTAACAGTAAAATATTATAGTCAGGTATAATGATGTGTTCCTATAATCCTAGATGACAAACATGAACTTCGGGTAATTCATGGCCAGCCTAATGTACATAATAAATTACAGGGCAGCCAGGTCTTTCATAGTAAGACCCTATATTAAACAAAGGAGAGAGGGAGTGAGGAGGTGAGACAGAGACTGACAGAGACAGAGAGGAGAGAATAGGAAGAGAAGAGAAGAGAGGGAAGGGAAGGGAAGGAAAAGGAAATGAATATCCATATTAAAACTAACCTTTTTGAATATAATGTTAGACCCAATCTTATTCTAGAATCACCCTGAGAAAAGAAAAAAACACTACAAATCTAAGAAATATTGAACTTTTTTTTTTTTTCTGAGACAGGGTTTTTGTAAAATTCTGTTTGCCCAGATTTTTCTTACCATTTCACACATTAAACAGTTGCTCATATGATTCTTTTATCTGTGAATATCAGCTACTGTTTAGAAGCAAACTTTTATTTAGACAAGATTGTGTTAAAAACTTTGAGGGACACAAAGCAGGTATTTTGAACAACTTCCCTCAGTGTGAGCTTGCCTGGTATTTTTCTTATATTTAGAGTGTGCCAACTGGATTTAGTTAGAGGAAACACAGCAATATTTGCTTCTCCAGCTGTCAATCAGATACCCATAATATTATGGCTATCATGGATGATGTTAACCTTAGTCAATTTAATGATATTAGGTATTCATGATATCATGGTTATCACTGATAATGTTAGCCTTAGTCAATATAATGTTTAATTAAATGTTTGTTGTCAATCTGAAAGTATTCTTTCCTGAATTCTATTAATTGAATATAAATGTATATATTTATTATACACTCAAGTTATGTATATAGCAGGGTGAAAGACAAGGAGTTAAGTAGTTTCATAGACATATCTACATGAAATTTTGGAAATTTTTCTTATAAAGAAATGTAATTTCCTTCCACCTATTCATTTTAAAAGTAGCAAATAGATATGTTTAGATATGCACATATAATTATTTGATTTATTGGACTGTAGACTATCATCATTACATTGGGTTGAATAGTGTCTCAAAATATTCATGGATACCGATAATCTGCAAATATGGCATCACTTAGAAATAAGATATTTGTAGATTAAATCATATTAAAGTAATAAAGGCTTAGGATAGACCCTAAATACAATGTTACTTGCATCATTATAAGAAGATATGGGCACTTCTGTGAGAGAGGTGCTGTGAATGGACAGAAGCAACAATAAGAATTATGCATCCACAGGCCACTAAATGTAAAAGATTGATGTCAATGCCAGAAAGCCAGCAAGAATCAAGGCAGGGTCATTACCTAAGCCTTGGAAGAAGGTCGGCCATAATTTACTTCAGATTTCTATACCCCAGAAGCTTAGGAATTATACTTTTCCTTCCTTCCTTCCTTCCTTCCTTCCTTCCTTCCTTCCTTCCTTCCTTCCTTCCTTCCTTCCTTCCTTCCTTCCTTCCTTCCTTCCATCCTTCCTTCCTTCCTTCCTTCCTTCCTTCCTTCCTTCCCCCCCGACTCTCTTTCTCTTTCTTTTCCTCTTTCTTTCATTCACACAATTTGTGATAATTATATTACCCAGAGGAAACTAGTTAAATCATACTCTTTTATTTAGTTGTTCAGTTTTCTGGATTTGACATACTAGGTTTTTTTCCTTTCAGGCTAGTTTTCTATCATTCTGGCATGCTGTTATGTAATGTTGGGTTACTTTACTCAGTTTTCCATTTTTCTCTCCTATTAATCTCTCCTCTCCTTCCCCCCCTTCCTGATCGTCATTCTTTTCTTCTGTCTTGGGTTCCTTGCCTCTGACTCTGCATCCTTTTCTCTCATATACCTTTTCTCTGTATACTACATATTCTTTCAGGTAGATAACGGTTTAGTTGTGTCCTCCATAGTCACTTTTCTTTCTTACAGAGACTTCTGATAATCAGCCAAGCATGTTTCTCTCCTTATGGACTAGAGTTGAAGAAGGGAGAGCAAAATGATATGAGTGTCACACCTTCTATGTGTATATAACAACTGTCATATAATTAGTACTTTGTATGTAGCTGGATATCACTCCAATTTCTTAATATTTAGCATGATATACTTAGTTTTTCAATACTCCATCTTAATTCTTGTCATCTCCACTTTCAGAAGAGGCATAAATAAATACTACCTAGAATAAAACTTAGACAGTTAAAAGGCATTATGATTATAATATATGAATTTGAAGAAGAGTAGAAAGTATTCACAGGAGGGGCTGGAAGAAGAAAATGGAAGGGATAAAGGAATTTAATTTCAATAATAAATGAAAAAAATCTTTTAAAAAGATTGTATGACCTAAGAACAACAAAATATATATCAAATTGCTATAGACCCAGAGTAATTAGCCAAATAGAAATCATGCAGAATAGAATATTCATACTTTATGAGAAAATCATCTGACGCAATAGTTCTAATCTTCAATTTATTCTCAAGTTTAGATAGCACAATTACCCTGCAGTAAAATGAATAGATAAAATATTTACTTCTTTTGCATTACTGCCCAATTACTATACAATAGATGGCTTTCTTTCAGTTTGCAGGAAATTAGCAAATTAGGCATCAGGGGAATAATCCACACAGTAGATAATTACATAGATTGACTGGGAAAAAAAAAACAAAAAACCTCTCCATCTTGATTCCATCTTGATATACATCTTGATAAATGGAAAATAAATGATTCTCCAAAATTTACCTTCCTGACATAGAAACTAAATATTATGATAGCAATTTTACTCATAAGCTCATGAATATGTTCACATTATTTTCATAACTTTTAGAGATTAGAACAATAACAGACTTAAAAATGAGAAAAACTGTCAGTGAAACAAATTAAAATTAGGAGTGAAGGTTTTACTTACTACAGATTGATTCCACTCCTATAGTAAATAATTCTGTTTGCTTTGTTTCTTTAAATGGGCTCATTTGAGAACCAACCATTCTCTAACCTACCCAGAGGTCTGTCTTATAAATTCTTATACCCTCTAGTAGTCCAATTTGTAGTTAATATCTTCTTATGAATTGCTAAACTTGAAAATTAAAGTCAAATATTTAATAGACTTTATAGTTCTGGGGACATTTTTAACATTTCTTTTTATGTTTTCACCGTTTTGAGTTTCATACAATGTTCTTGAACATATTCTCCCCCCACCCACCCTCCCCAGCTCTTTCTTAATCCAACTACCCTTCTGTGGGGTGGTGAGTTGTGCACAGACAGCCCGGTCCCCTGTCAAGCACAGGCCTTGAACCCCAGTCACCTGGGGGGTGGTGACTTCTGCCTGCATGGGACTGCAGATGTTCTGCCACGCCTCCTGGGCCCCTGGCTCCTGTCTTAGCTATAACAGCTATAACCTCTCACAGCCCTCCGCAGAGTCAAGTAGCCAATGCCCCAAGCTCCTGGTATTCTGTCTAGATTCCACCCCCACAGTTACCTGGCAACAGCCAGGTATAGTCTTCCTCACAGTTACCTGGCAACAGCTAGATAGTCCCAGCCCACTATAAAAGGAGCTGCTTGCCCTCCCCTTTCTCTCTTGCATCTCTAACCCTCTTGTTCTTACTCTCAGTTCTTGCCCTTCTGCTCCCCTCCCCTTCTTCCCTCTTTTCAAGTGGCCATGGGCTTCTCTACTCTTTCCCTTGCTCTGCCTTTCTACAATAAACGCCTAAAATCCATGAACCGCCTCTTCTCATTGGGACCTGAAGTGCTGGAGCAATGGATCAGGTCTCCCCCTAATGAGCCGTGCATCTAATTTCCTGTGGGAGACTTGTCAGCACTCTCAGACACAGTTTCCACCAAGCCAAACAAGTCAAGCACCTCTCGTCCTGCAGGAAGCAGCCAGAGCTCTCTCCTCTATGCCCTTTTCCCTTTGGTCCCCCGACCAGAGTTCACCTGAGGGTCCCCACTATGTTCTCAGTTCTTCCATGATATCCAGCGGTGCGTGAGGTGTCCAAGACTGAGAACCTGATGTTCCTGGCCTCCGTGTGGCCTGGGGATGCCAGAACCAGCTCTTCCAGTGGCTTCTATGGTGCCAGAGAGTCCGACTCCAGCAGCCCAGTGCCTGCCTGGGGGTTCTGTGGAAGTGTGGTGTAGTCAAACTTCCCGTCTCCAGCCTCACCCAGTGGCCCTAGCCTTGGGCCAGATGCAGGACCCCATTTTTGCCCAACACCCATCTTTATTCACAAATCTTTGTGTCCTTTATTTTACCTTTTCATATCAATTTATGCAACTCTAACCTTAAATTCATGATCTTCCATTAAAGCATGATAGACTTATCAACGACTACAATCTTAGAGAAAGCAGACTCTTCCTTTTCCAAAGCTAGCAATTCCCAATCATTCTATGACTAGGTTTGAGACTGTGTGTCCAGTTTCTCTTTCCAAGCTGGTATAGGAGAATACACAGCGGCTATGAGTTCATACATGTAGCTAGCTGCCCTGCTGTATCTGGAAAATAGTGTTCTGTAGTCATCCAATGACTCTGATACTGATATTCTTCTTCTTTTTCTTTCTTTCTTTCTTTCTTTCTTTCTTTCTTTCTTTCTTTCTTTCTTTCTTTCTTTCTTTCTTTTTTTTTTTTTTTT
>NC_034600.1:14537071-14574471 GCF_900095145.1 Mus pahari
GTCCTGGAACTCACTCTGTAGACCAGGCTGGCCTTGAACTCAGAAATCCGCCTGCCTCTGCCTCCCAAGTGCTGGGATTAAAGGCGTGTGCCACTACTGTCCGGCCCTGATACTCTTTCTTATACCTCTTCTCCAATGATCCCTGAGCCTTGGAAGATGGGATACACACACACACACACACACACACACACACACACACACAAACCACATACATGCACACATACTCCCTTTAGCCTGGACCTATATCTAGTATCTACTCTCCATTTTTTTGCACCTTGACTAATTGTAAGTCACTGTGTTAATCACAATCTACTGGAATTAAAAGCATTTCAGTTTAGAGGTAAAAGACACCCTGATCTATAGCCATTAGGAGTCAATTATATACTGCATCCATTTGGCAGCATAGTGTTCCTCTAGGACCTAAAATCTGTCTTGCCATAGGTTGTAGATCTGATAATGGTGCTGGGCATCAGTTTCTTCATATGAAGTGAGACTCAACTGCAATCAGAAAGTGGTTGGTTTCTCTGAGGGTACTCATGCCACTGTTACACCATTTGGAATATCTTGCAAGGGCAGACATTGCAGCCCTCGGAGTTCATAGCTCACTATAATTGATGATTACTTTTCTTATCCAGTAATGTAATGTACATTGTACCATGTAGCATACTGAAAGCTATCCAGTACTTTTGAAGCTTCCAGGTTCATACTAACTCGATTATAGTCTCAATTTGAAAATCATGAGTATGGAGATTGCCCATGGCACAGAGCCCACTAAGCAAGATGTCCAATAAAAGAAGGCTGAGAGGGAAAAAGTGGCCATGCCTCCTGCCATTGTGGAGAAACAAGATACCAAAAAGGTGCTGAATCCTCTGTTTTAGAAAAAGCCTATGAACTTTGGCATTAGTCAGGACATCTGATGAAACAAGACCTCACATACCTTGGCAAATGCCCCTGCTACATCAGGTTGCATTGGCAAAGAACCATGCCTCTACAAGTTGTTCGAAATACTTCCTGCCATTAACCAGTTTATCCAGACACTGGATCTGCAAACTGCTTCTCAGCTACTTAAGCTTGCCCACATGTACGATCCAAAGACAAGCAAAGGAAGCAAAGGCTGCCTGTGTTGAGAAGAAAGCTTCTGGCAAAAAGACGTCCCACATAAGAGACCACCTGTCCTTCTGCCAGGAATCAATACAGGCACCACCTTGGTGAAGAACAAGAAGGCTCGGCTGATGGTGATTGCCCAGCACTCAGACCCCACTGAGCTGATAGTCTTTCCATCTGCCCTGCATCAGATGTGTTTCTCTTACTGTGTCATCAAGGGGAAGGCCAATGTGTCAACTGTTGTACAAAATCACATGTGTTAACCTGGAAGACAAGGATGCTCTGGCTAAGATGGTGGAAGCTCTTAAGACAAATTACAATGACATATACTGTAAGGTCCACTGCAACTTGGGAGGCAAGGTCCTGGGTTCTCACATTGGCATGCTAGAAAAGGCAAAGATCAAAGAACTCTCCATTAAATGAACACTGCAAAGTTTTCTGTATATAATATAATTACAAATTTTTAAAAAGGAAATTTATCTTAAATCTCATCATCATTTATCTATTTTGCTCAATAAGATATGAAATAACATCATCTTAAGTCTGTATCAATCACATATTTTTCCATATACAGAATTTATGTTTAATTTATGTATGTTTGTGTAATGAGAATATTTGGGGTGAAGGGGACTGGGAAAGGTGTGAAAGAAGTATGGTGGTAGAGGGCCAAATGTAAACAAAGTATCAGCATATTTACATATGAAAATGCCATAATTAATGTATTATTTTGTGTAAATATTATTAAAGATAAATTAATATCTATTAAGAGTACTTGTATAGATAATTATGTGGAAAGTGTATGAAATATGACAGTTAACATAGAAAACAAGGAATATTCCTAGAATATTATATATATCTTTATACGCCATTGTATCATATCTGCCTAGCCTTTCATACAGAGAAAGAGGATTCCTTAAAAAAATGTTAATCATCTTTTTTGGGGGGAACATTACTCAGGAATAGAGCAGTTCCCAAATAAGAACAAAGCCCTGGATTCAGCCTCCAACAATCAAAAAATGCATTTTAATATCAGAGAAATAAATAAATATGTATGAGAGAAATTGCAGAATAAAATTCCATATACATATTATATAAATTGGGTGTTTACATTTTATTTTGGATTTTACAAGATATACCTACTGAAGTCAAGTCGCTATAACAAGTAAGTACACAATATTTACCGGTATTGTTCTAACCTATTTTCTTATTACCTAATATCAGGCCCAGTCTACAGAAAATGATACAGGATATTTAAATGGAAGAGATGTCTGTATATTATAAATCAGTGATGGGAAAAAATGACAAATTCCAAATGATAAATTGAAAAGAATGTATAGTGTAATTGACACATGTGACAGACATTATTATTTCTAATTATCCATTCTGATCCTTCTAAGGAGATAACGTACCCCATTCTTACCTCTAATAGGCATGTTTTTGGTCAGGACTGTTCAGGAGAAAAACTTCAGTGAATGGGTCTGGTTACATCCTGTCTAGAGACTCTGCCAAGGTACGTACATAGCCTGCTTGGCCTCTTGCTTCTCTCCTGTGAGAGGACCTTGACATATCTCTGATAAGGGACTTCTCCTTCAGGTCAGATTCTAGAATGACAAGGAATGTGGGGCAAGCGGGGGATAACCACGCAGCCCTATAAACAATCAGGAAGTGAATGTCCTATTATCGGTGATCACGACCTCACATTGCTTATTAAATCAACACAATTTGAGTAGCACAAATACCAGAGGTAATTGCACATTCATTAGTTATAGTTTAATTGTTGTCCTTTGAATATTCTTCTTACTAAATTTTGTTTGAATGAAAGTTGTTTATCAGTTTGAGATAATTATACCTGAAGATTTTACCCTCAGATTCACTTCTTTTGATTCCCTTCCCATGGGTATAGCCAACCTTCCAAATGTGATGCCACATTCTGCCTATGAGCTGAAAATTTAGACTTGAATGAACTTCCTACTCAATCTTATGTGTCAACTGTTCAAGGATGGCAGCAACCCAGGTAAGTTTGAATGTACTAAACTTTTGTGCTTGCCAAAAGCAAAACTAGAATTATACTTGGTCTTTTGTCCCCATATTAACAAAAGTACAAAGGTAGCACAGGGCAGGTGTAAGACTACCTAACTAAAAACAAAGGCCATTTGCAAAAATCTTTACTCATCAAACTGAGAAGTTAGACACATATTTTGAGGAAAGGGTTGACATAATCAATGTCTGCTATTATAATGATTAAGTGTAGTAGCAAAATGATATAAAAATTAAATCAGAAAGGACACACTGATAAAACAAATAAGATTTTTCCCCAATGTTTTGAGTCAGAAGAGTGGAAAGTTCTGGAAACAAAATGAATGAAGACTTGGGTAATCTGTAAAGGGATAACAATGAATGGAATATGTTGGCTAAGTAATATTTCTGGTTTAATTAAACATATTGTACACTTGAACATAAAACAAATGGCAGTGATGGGTGAAATAACTTGTAGATGAGATGATGCTCAGTTGTCTGACACTATGCATGAGGTGAGGGCAGTAAAGGAAAACCTAAAACAGCAGGGATGAAGAGACACGTGAGAATGGAAACAGAAAGAGCAATAAGCACAAAAAGAGCTATTTATCAAATGCACACATAGATACAGTGCTTAAAGACACCACCATTCTACGGATTACGGATCCCATTCTATGTTCTCTGCACTTGTAAATAATTTACTTAACTTGACGTGTTAATTATTGGTAGTGTAAAAAATGAGTGCACCCTCACAAAAGGCTGTGTCGTACCTGATTCAATAAAATTTATGACCAACCTTTCATAAAGGAGTACTTAAATAATAGTAAGACACTCCAGCAATTCAGCCAGTAGAGGTAAGTCAATTTAGAAAAAGGGTGGGTTTTTTTTTATTTATTTATTTTATTTTTGTTTTTGTTTTTGTTTTTCTTATCAGAAGCCAGCAGGTCTGGAAGAAAAGGACATTGATATTTTACAGGTTGGATTGATTCGTCTGGGTTAGTCAGCTGTTTCCCAAACATACTAGGCCGTTGCTAAAACAATCAGTTGCTTTCTGAAAATTGACATCAGTTCCCCTTTATCAGGGACAACACCTACATAACTCTTTGAATATGGAGAAGTTGAGCTGGTGTTTACATGAAGTCTTCACCCCGACATTCTAATCTCTGGTGTGAGAAGATAATCTTCAGGCTACCAAAAGAGAAACATAAAGAGCAACCCAGGCACTAAACGTTTGACCTACAATCTGCCCCTCCATGAAAGATATGCCAGAGCAATAGTAGCACAGAAATTGTGGGAGTGGCCAACCAATATTCATTAGACAGAACCCAGATCTAACATTTCCTGTATGACAGAGAGCCACAGATTACATAGCCCTGAGCCCTGTGGTAAAGCCAAATACTACTGGTCTAAAGAAAAAAAAATTCCTTATAACAATCTGCTATAATCATTGATGCCTTATTCAGTCATTATTAGAAAAGCTCCCTCTTACAGCAGAGAGGAAGAGATATAGAGCCCACAGAAAAAAATCTTTGGGAACACTCAGCTCTAAATGTGATGTCTCCATCAAAGCCATCCTCACAGAGCTCAGTGAATTTCCTGAAGAGGAGACAGAAAAGATTTTCAGAGCCAGGAGAAGAGGGCACACCGAATTAACTAAGCCAAGTCATATGAATTCACAGAAACTGAAGCAGAAAGCAAAGGGCCTACACTGGCCTGCACCAGGTCTTTTCGGTCTATATTATAGCTTTCAGGTTAATATTTTCATAATACTCTGGAGTATATCAGTGAATGGTCTCTGATTCTTGTGCCTGCTCTTGAAGCTCCTTTCCTTCTGTTGCATTGTCCTGTCCAGACTTTATGTGATATGCTTTTGTTTATGTTATTATATTTAATTTTGTTTTGTTTTATTGTTATCTCTTAGAAGCCAGTCATTTTCTAGTGAGAGACAAAAAGGGAGTAGACAGAGAGGAAAGCAGATGGGGAAAGGAAGTGTAAGCAATAGAAGAGGGGAAACTAATCAGAATATAGTGTATGAAAATAAACTGAATAAACACTGATAGTGGCATTTTAGAAAGAACTGTCTATGTTATAAAATGCCTGATGTTCGTTTGTATTTCTCAATGTAGGAGCCTGTGGAGATGCCGGTGAAGGGCATTTTCATGTATGATTAACTAGAAAGGGGACAGTTTCTCCAAAGTACATTGAGGAATGCAAAAACATGTAGTGTATATATTTTATAACGTCCAATTAATGTGGGATATATACAATGAAATGTAAAGGAAAGAACAAAGGTAAATGAACACTTCACTCCTTATTCTGCTCTAAACACCCAAGAAAAGACATCCTAAATAGTTCTAATTAATTCATAAAATAATATCAAATATCAAGCCAAATCTCAAATCTTATAAGAATTTAGAGAACTTCTAACCAATTAGTTAGAAATCTGGTATGGCTTTTTCCATTAAGTGGGCCTGAGCAGGCTGTCTTCCTAGATAGGCACAACAGGAGATATTGGCTACCCAATGATTCCCAAATACTCAGTCTACATCTTAGATTCACCGAAATTCATTTAATATGATCAATTGATATATGTAATCAATTAAGTAGATATTTTAAGAATAGTTCCAACATATCAACCCATAGCATAACTATAACATGGTTAATGTTATAGCAATAATAATAATAATAATAATAATAATAATAATAATAATAATAATAGAAACAACAGATCAGAAAAGATTCCAAAACAAAACAAAAGCAGATGCCAAAAATTTTCTGAGGTAGAGCATGAACATGAAAATACTTATCTTCAGATGACATTACATAGAACATTATTTACTATTTGGAGTGGGAAAAGAAAAAAAATGCATGGATGGTAAGTTTATCTCCTAATAATCTACCATGTGATAGCTAATAATTAATATATGATTATGAAATTGCCAAATAGGATTACAAGTTTGAGTCTTGAAGAAATAAAATAGAGTATTTACATGGTTCTCCAAACTCAGCCTTCCCTGAAGATCACAGATGGGTTGTAAATTTCTTACTTTTTCAAGGCACAATATAATTCTTCCTAATACCAAATAGAACAGCAAACTGAACACTTACTACAGGACTTCATAGTGACATGTCAAAGACCTCTAAGTAAATACAAGAAAAGATAAAAAATAATAATAATTTTACTTAGTGAAACTTAAAGAATCAAGTGGAACAGAAAATACTTCCTGCATCAGCCCTGCCATCCTTGCTGTGCTTTTGCAACAAAGAAAAGAAAGCACACTAAGCAGGAAGCAGAATCTGAACCATCTCAGAAACAATTCAAGCAAACACAAAATGACCTCAGTTAGTCAAACAGAAATTAAACTGAAAGTCTGGGGAAGGTATGGATCACTATTTGTTCGTGTAAAAAGAGATAAGATGGCAGATATAGAGGATCATGGAAGATTATCACACTTCAAAAATGCTTGATGAATTTTTATAACTGTCTGATGATTACCTGTGCCAATTAACATGACAAAATGAGATATCTAGAAATGACATGTCTTATGAAGGGAGCACACAATACCAGCTATTGAGAAGTCTTGCCAAAAATGTATCATTGAATCTAATTAAGCTCGTGTGGTCTAATTCTCCCTCTATTGAATGCTGAAGAAACATATACCAGCAGATTATAGAAAGGAAAATCTGATTGTAGTGAATAAAGCATTGCAGTTCCTGTAAGAGGACAGTTGAATGAGAAAAGCATGCAGTGGTGTATAGATTAGAAAAGAGAGTACCACAGCTAACAAATCTAAATCAAGACAGAACTTAAGTTGCTGTAAACCAATGCCATAATATAACAGAATGCTAGTCTCACCTTGCTTAAAGCAAAATTGTTATAAATAAATGTCATACAGAGACCATTTGTATAATTGATGTATTTCTGGAGTGATGGCTAGAGAGACCTCTTTTCTTTGGGGCTGAATTCTATTTACCCAACATTTCATTTTACCATGCCAACCTCTCATCATTCAGAGGTCATTTGGGTAAAGATTTAACTGGGAGACCAAGAAGTGATGTGGAGCATGGGCAGAATATTGATAGCAATAGACTAAGAACAATATCACTGCATTCTGAACTAAAATCAGATAAGTTTTATAGACTCTGATAACATTCTCATTTAAATTATGATCTCCATATGTAAATGTAGCATGTTGCTTGGCTATTCAAATATATGCTGCATTGTATAACAGAAAAGAAAAGATGAAGAACTGTCTAAAATTCATATAGCCTTACATAAGTCTTAAAAATTATCTTACAAGTTGGTGTGAATTGTTTAACTAACTATAAAGAGTAAAATTTACATCCTAGACATACCTAGAAACAAACAAGTCAGTAATAGAACTCAGTGAATAGTCACAGCATCAGAGAGATGTAGAAATATCCACTCACAGATTATGTGTTTTATGACTTATCTAGCTCAATTTTGCAATGTAGAAACAGAAGCACAAAGCAATAAAAATTCAGATATTTAGAACTTGTTTCTGCTGTGGAGAACTCCATTAACATTCTCATGATAGAGATGGCATGGAAGCATATTTATAATATTACAGAGAAATTTCATGGTGACTCAGATGGAATTCTTTAGGAAATGAAGCATTTTGTATAAATCAAACACAGACCTGCTTATACTAAATACATTCAGCTGAAATTAATTCTATTGACTTCTTTCAATTCAATCAAGTTTGTTTAATCTTCACTTATCTCAACTGTAATTGACAAGGGTACTAAAATAAATCATAGTATTTTCTATGTTAGAACTACTGTGTAGATGAAATGTGCTTAGCTTGGAAGGTACTCAAGAATTGTCAAAAGACAATTCTTAACAAAAATTTCCCATCAGGATGGTATTTTATCACAACCTCCTTCTCCTTGTTTTATATATCAGTTGGCACACAAATGTAGCAGGAACAATAATTCTTAATCCCTAACTTTAGTCTATAGTAATGAAAAAAATGGTTGTAGAAAATTTACCACACTAAAGTTAAATATTCTGACAGGATCATTAAAGGCATTGTCCGTAAATCACTCAGTAAGTACAACATATAAAGGGGAATTCTACTGTAATTATGAGTACAACCATAACAGGAAAATCAAAGATAAGAAATAATAAAAAGTGAATTAAATATATTTATGTTATATAACTGGATTGTCTATATATATATATATATATATATATATATACAGATATAGATCACCTGTTAAGCTAGAAAGAGGGATTATGCTGTTGAATAGGTGTACAGATACCTTCTTCAGGAAGTTTATGTTCTAGTTAAACAGAATGAAAAAATACCAAGAGAGGGGTTAGGTGTGACTGTGATAGTGTGGCCTCCACCAGTGAATGACACTTATTTTAATCCTCAGTACAACAAAAAATAAGCCATAAATGAATAAACAGCAATAAAACAATAACAAGAGAAGAAAGTGTTAAATTACTTTGTATATCTCAATTCAGAAACAGAAACTGTCAAACCAACAAGAAAGGATGTCATAATGAAGACTAGACAGAAGAGAGCTGCTGAAGATGCTTAATATTCCCATTACTTCAACTTGGAAACTTCTGGGCAGTCATTCATTGTTTTCTCTTTTATAGGTTGTCTCAATTCTACCAGGCGTACATTAGACAGTAAGCACCCTCCTTTTGAGCCTTTGCCTACATATTCCAGCACTTGACATGCAGTATGCTATTGAATTATCAACCTATTCAATTCAATTCTTGAACTGAATACCCCCTAATCTTTGGTATGCGTCATTCATTCATCAAAGAATTGCAGCTACAGATGAAACTTTAGAGAAGATGTCCTAAAGGAAAAGGTATAAAACACACATTCTTGCTACATTTTCATTAATATTTAACCTTCGTCAGAGCCGAGATTCAATGCAACTAGCAGCTAGCCATCTTAAAAATAAAGAGCTGCATGTTCATGAACAGAGGTTCTTGCTGAGTGAAAAGTCTGCAAGAAATCAAGTCTTTACATTCATGCAAATGACCACTGTATGTTTCCTACTAGAATATGTGTGTGCATGTGTGTGTGTGTGTGTGTGTGTGTGTTCACTATGACAAAGATTGCTTTTGCTCCAACTGAGTCATTATGACTTGAGCTCTTACTTGTGATGACCTATATTGATACCCAACCATCTGAGAGCATATTTAAGACAGTGAACACTCCTGTATAAACCAATAGTAACCATGATATTAATAAAAAAGACAAAACAAATCAATAACATAAAAATGCCAATAAATCAGTGGACATCAGAAGAGAGAATAAAGAAGTTCCATATTAAAGTGTAGTACCCCTTGAACTCAACAGAAGTCCAGAACAGCATAAAATGGGCACAGTGGACATGGCCCATGCTTATAATCACAGCATTCAATAGTTGAAACAAGTGAATCATGAGATCAAACTCAGAGCTAGCTGCATAGAAAAGTCTCCTCGCGGGCGGTGGTGGTGTGTGGGAAGCCAGATAAATCGCCATTACAGATGGCGCTGGCTTCCTGGGTGCTTTCCTTGTAAATAAGCAATGTGCGCAGGTGCGATTGTGTGGCTGCCAAGTCACTGCTTATCTTGGAGCATGGTAATGAGGTCCTGAGGGCATATCCAATCAGGAGTCTCCGCACTTTCTAAAGCATATATATACTTTATACATTTTCGGCTCGGGGTCTTTTCACTTCAGCAATTAACCCAACAATAAAATGTTTGCGGAAGAATCCTAGTGTTGCGTCTCTTCTTTGCTGGCAAGGAAGCGACAGCGACACTGGTGCATGCCTTTAATCCCAGGACTTGGGAGGCAGAGGCAGGTGGATTTCTGAGTTCGAGGCCAGCCTGGTCTACAAAGTAAGTTCCAGGACAGCCAGGGCTACACAGAGAAACCCTGACTAAAAAAAAAAAAAAAAAAAAAAAAAAAAAAAAAAAAAAAAGAAAAACCCAAACAGAAAAGTCTCCTCACAGAAGGAAAGAAAGGCATGAGGGAGAGTGTTGAGAAGAGGAAGAAGATAGGGAGGGTGGAAAAGTAAGGAAAGAGGAAAGGGAGGAAAATGGCAAAAGAAAGTTTCTAATCAGTATAAATAAATGTCAAATGTGAATATTAGCACAGTGTTTATATTAACAATTCTTAATCATCAAGGTACAATATTAGAGAAACTCAATTAAGACTAGCTTATAAAAATGGGTTGAAGATGAGAAAGGAATGCCTTATACAAAGAATAAAAAGATATTATATTGACCCGAAGCAAAGAATGTTCTCAAAGGAATAAGCAAAAAAAAAAAAAAAAAAAAAAACTAATGGAGAAGGAAAATGGAAACCTAGAACAAAAATGATTTCAAAGAATTTTTTTATATATTTTATATGAGACCATAAAGGGAAAATGTGTAGTAATACTTTTAAAAGTTGATATATCCTAAGAAACACATATAGAAACTAGCCCTTTTATTATTTAAGATTAGAAAGTTATAAAAGACAAACATTAACACCCATTCATCAACTATTTATGGCCAAGAGCATGAAGCAAACATCATCCAATATACCACATTTGCCAAAATATGCTAGTAATAGATTTGTCCCATTGTTCACATACCATAAGCCAACTGTGGGAAAGAGAAGTAACATCTCTGTAGACAAAGAATTACGGTGTTGGCAAATCATGAAGATCTGAGTTTGAATTTTGGATCCAAGGCAAATGCTACATTGTGCTGAAGGCTCAAAAGTGGCCTGTTTTGTAATTTAAAATGAAAGCTTCAGTGGAGATGGAGAGAGGAAAGGAAGAGAAAGTGGAGAAAAGGTGCGGATGGAGAGGAAACTCTAAGCAGTCCTGTTTTGTGGCATCACAGTCAGGAAGTTCACCCTTACATGTCACTAACCATTTCTTACAACAGCAAAAGTGGTTTCCAGGGACACTGTTTACAAGTCATTCAAGCGATTTTGTTTTTTCTTTGATGATATCATAGTTTATTTTTCTGATATGGAAATATGCCTTCCTTAAATGTTTTGAAAAAACTAAGAGGAGAGATTTTTTAAAAATTAGAAAACACAATTTTAAAGTGAGATTCAAAGTTTCTTGGCTAAAATGTCAAAATGGTGTGTAAATTTCCTTAGAAGCCACTGATACACAGTGACAGCTAGTTTACCTTTTAACAGCCAGACAGTTGGGCAAGTGTTCTGAGAGGAACTATTTTTGAGGTTACTCACATTTGTTTCCCTACTTGGAAACGTGAAAAACAGAGGAAAATAGCAATAAATAAACTAGTTCAGCTTATGACAAATTATATGATCTAGGTCAAAATATGTTCCACGATAGGAATCTTTTCATGTTTGTAAAGTAAGTATTTGAAGCTCTTTAAAGCATTATTCTTTTCAAACATTTTGAAACAAAAATTTGCCTTTTGATTGGAACTGTGCGTTTCATTATAGAGATGGAACACGATGTTCTGGCTTACACACTCTCTGCAGAAGGAAGTCCTTTTTTGTACTGAATTTTTAGCATATAGTAAAGATCCAGATTGTAAAAAAAAATTAATTTCAGGCATGACAGACTGGAAGTATATATTGAACAGATCTGGGAACAGAAATGATGCAAATGCCTCTCTCCCAGCTTCTGAGAATTATGTAATGGACCAGAATATCAGGGTAGGCTTCTGTTTGAGTGAAACATGGACTCTCAGTCAGAGTATGGAACCAAAAACGTGTTTGGGAAAGCAAAAAATATAAGACTGTTCCCCACAAATGATAGTTCGTGGACATTTACTCTTCACAGCCCATTATATTTATATATCAGGATATAAATATGCCCTTTAAATATTAGTGATAGTTACAATGATAAAATAATATTTCACACAAATGGCAAAAGGAGTAAAGGATATTGACTCATTAAAAAAGACAACTCGCAATGTACTGTGTTAAAGATAAAACTCAATTAAATAGTTTAATTACTCAGTATGTTCCTATTATAAGATCACATGGTTTGTTCACTCACAAGGGTAAAGGTTACATGTACATTGATTTATATATTATTAAGTATTTCTTTAATAGCACAAATAAGAATGCTGATACAAAAGACTATTAAAAATATTTGTAAGATTTTTACTTTCCTATTTTTAAAATGTTTCAGTATGATGTCTGCAAACAGTTCAACTGAAGACTGCTAGACATTTGCTAGTATGACAGTTTTACTATAATATTTTTAATAATGACAGATATAAATGCATATGTGTATTGCTGTGTAGCATTTGTAAAACTTAATAATTTTAATCTATGAGTGAATGAGTTTGTTTCTATGTATACACCTGTGGTTAGCATTAGGGATCTTCCTAAAAGTCATTCTACTACCTGACCTACTGCTGAAAGAATATACACTTAGTAAGGTCCCTTTAGACCAATCTACCTTTAAATTATCTGCAAATTCAATACAATACAATGCACCCCAGCAAACGTTTTATAAAAGTCGGTTGGGTGCATTTATTTTTTCTCAAAGGTTTTCTAGAGAAAGTAGGAATAAAAAGAAATATGTCTAAAAATGATTTTCCAGTGTGACGCATTATTAACATCCTTTATTAGTATTGTATATTTGTTGTAATTAAAAAACTAGTATAGCTACGTCATGATTAACTAGACTCCACAGTATATTTTCACTTAGTTTTCATAGCTGTTTTTCCTGTCTCGGTCTCTCATTAAGGACTCTGCTTGTCAGGTAGCTAATATGGTTTAAAAAGAGAAATATAAAAAATATGTTTAAAGAGATATATCACATTACTTAGCAAGACTTAAAATGCAGTGAGAATCTTAGACATTCTGAAGCATCACTAACAACTTTGTGTTAGGGATGGGGTCCATAACCATGCCATAGTGAAAGGCAAGAATCCAGCGAGAACCATGAATGACACATAATTTCAAGGTGAATGCCAGCCCGAGTCTACTCTTATTCCACCATATCCTAAAGACTTCAGTAAAGACGTGAGCTCGCTTTGACTTAGTAAGCCAAATCTTGGACAAGATTCTGTACGGTAGAGAGGAGTAACTTAGCTGTGCCCGCATTCAGAAAAATATGAAGGCCAATGGTTTCTCTGTAAATAGAGGGGATCAAATGGATTGATTTCTGTCCCTGCCAGTGAGCAATCAATGTTTTAATCTAGCTATCCCAGCATTTTTATTCTATGGGTATAAAGTAGTGATATCTAATTTGGTAAGAGGCAAAACGGAGAAAGTCCATGTACACACACTGTACCCACAGATCTCTGAGCACACATCAGAGTGGCAAGCAATTCCTAGCCTTTTATTGCTCACTCTGTGACAGCAATTCACTGAAACTCTTCAGAATTTCTCTACAGGAGAGTTTACTGGAGAAAATTTATGACACAAAACTTCCAGTTTAAAGACAGTTTGGGTTATTTGAATGTGATCATGGCACAAGATGTATGCTTTGCAAAAACAAACTCAAAAGTAAAAAAGATAAATAACTAGTAATATGAGATAATGTTAAGATATAGAAAAGAGATACTAATTAGCTAGTTTGATTCTATGAACTATTAAAATAATTTTCAATATTTTCTCATACAAACATATTATTATGTTTTGAAGTAAAAGAAAAAAAATGCTTTAAAGATTCACTGCTTCATGACCTATAATAGATTTTCCTAAACACTTTAGTCATTAGTAATATTTTTATTTCTCTAGTGTCTTTAAAATAGATCCAGGATCACATCCTACTTTCCTGAAAATTTTTACCCTTTAAAGATGATCTTTACCCTACAATATTCATTCGTATGAAATGTACTAATAAAGCTAAGATGTTATGGAGTGGTGATAATTTCACAAGTGTTCTTGAATCGTTTTGCTACCTTTCTTTTTTGAACAGTGGCATTCCTTCACATTCTCATCTCTCATCTATGCTTCTCTGCTCTGAGAAGTCTCCTCATAAAGCAATGGCCATTTCTATCCATCTCTGGTTTATATATCACAGGCCATGGCATGAACCTGCAAAGGAAGCACTGTGGAGTGTGTGGACTGTATTTGCAGGTGAGGAAAAAGGTTAAACATGGTTGTATTACATCTAGGTGAGTCAGTTCTCACAATGCATGTGATTTCATACACTATTTTACCTCTGTAGTTTCCACATGTCTTCTAGATATGTGCAGTTGTGTCTTCACACATGGGCATATACTTATGGATGTATATACACATATGAATGTATATACATGTATCTAGAAATACGATTTCCTACTAATTTTGACTAAAATTCCAGTTACTATTTTTGCATCTGCCTGCCCACTGGAATGTAATGTATGTAAAGGAAAACAAAGCATTTTGTTTGCACACTGCAGATTTTCTATAGTATATTTGCATTTCTTTCACTCAATAACATAACAGGCAAATAGTTCTTAGCAAATTTTCCTTATTGATACCAACTTCTCCACGTTTACATAGAGAGCTACTGGAAGAGTTAAGGCCTTCGATTATTCTATTTTCACTCATTCCAACCCATACTATCTGGATTTAACCAGAATAAACTTTTCGATTAATTTAATTTCTCCCAGTTTTAAAGCACAGTTTAAGAAAATGTGTGTATTAGTAAAAAATAATATGTTTTAAATGTGTCAAATTCGGTTTTGACTAAGCAAAAACATTTACAAATTAGTAATTTTTATCACAAATCACCTTTTGTAGTAAGAAAAATAAGAAAGAAATGTCTTTGGGGATTTTGTTTTTCAGTTGATACTAATTAGATTTAAAAAAAAAAAAAAAAAAAAAAAAAAAAAAAAAAAAAAAAAAAAAAAAAAAAAAAAAAACAAGTTTGAAGCTCATACTGTTCTGGCTTCAACAGCGCCAAATGATGATCCAAAGTGACATACATTTCCTATAGCAATAAAATTTTGGCAGATAAACTCCCCAATGAGAAACAACGATTTGTATGCTTATATGAATTTTGTGATAGAACGCAAATGAAGAAAGAAAAAAGAACAGGATTTTTAAAAAGTAATTGTTCGGTGCCATTAATGCCCTTTCCATGTTTTCGAAAAGTGCCTAAATCCATGAGGATAGCAACATCCAGGACAGGATACACAGTGCATCACTGATGCTCCCCGTCCTTGGAAGCTAGAGAGAAAAACTGATTGCTATTTACATTGAAATTCATTCCTAAAAATCTTGCACCCCTTCCCTTCATTATGCAACGTCGTCTTGGACCTGGGCGTCTAGAAATGTGGAAGCTGTAACACTTTGACACGCCATGTAAATGAGGTATCACTGTAACATGCTATTTAAATGACGTTTGGAACAAACACTCAGCAGGAAGTTTGGAAAACTTATAACGAGATTACCTCATAACTTTTTTTATAAGGGCATTCTTGTATTTCCCCCCAGCCATCTTTTAATTCCAATAAGAAGGTACTGTTTGCCACTCTCGCTCTCCAGCAGCAAAGCTGAGCACTGTGTTACTGCGGCAATTAGTCAGTAGCTGAGCCGGGTGTTTGAGCTACTCTCTATTTCGTTAGATAATATTTGACTCAGGGCGTCTTTGTCTTCCTGCTGGAGATGTTGAAATGGTTACTATAAGTCTGAATCAACATACTATTTCATATTACCAGTTCTGAAATGAGGCTAGTTTGGGGTGGGAAGAAAAAGTTCAAAATTGTCTGTGACCTTCCTAGGTTTTTGTTTTTGTTTTTGTTTTTGTTTTAAGTTTTTTTGTTTGTTTGTTTTTATTTTTGTTTTTTTTTTTAACCTGTCATTTTCATGACTAGTTCGGAGATGTAGAAAGTGGATGCTTATCACAAGTTTCAAGAATGATTCAATATAAAGTTTCTTCCTAAAATGAAATCAGTTAATTTTTAAATACCATGATTAGATGCAGTTAGGAATACCACATGAAAAAAAGAAGAAAATGAAAACACCTTGTCATGTTTATAGGGACCTTTGCATGCTTGTGTTAGAAACAAATATATATATATATATATATATATATATATATATATATATATATATATATATAAATAACATATGAAAGAAAGAAGAGTAATTAATGTAATTAAAAATTCAGATATAATATGAATCTCTGTCAGAGAAGGAATTTTAGTTTATTAAAATTAAATTATAGCATCATCCTTCTAACACTCAAGAGATACTAACAAGAGACACAGTAGCCTTCGTTTTACAGTGGCTACAGCTTTTGAAATCCAATCACATCCCTGATGTTTTACTTTCAAATTTTTCCTGTTATTTCTTTCTCCAAACGTCTTATTGTAGATAAGTATTTCATGTGAAACTTCTTTCTACAAGGAACAAGAAAGTAGAAACATCTAATGGGAAAAAAAAAAAAAGTTTCACCAGGCTAAACACTGACGAGCAAAGACCTACCCAGTGAAGTATCTGGCCAACAAGCCAGACAGTCTCCCTGCAAGAAAAGCCAAGATCTCTCTGAGAACTATTTCAGTCTCTGTGCATGCTCTCTAAATAGCCTTCTGAAGAATTTCCCAAGGAGATTTCTTCCCAGGGCACTTGGGAAAGGTTCCTTGCATTGGGTGGGCTTTGAGGAAAGAGCGGATGAAAGCCTCCATTAGGTCAGGTTGCTAAAGATAGCTGCCACTCTATCCTTCAATTCTGACAAGGGAAAAACAAGAAACAAAAACAGTCCGATGAAGCACTGGAGAGCTTTCTGAATCATTGTAAGAGGTTCCAAATTGAAGTCTGGCTAAGCTAACACCGGTACATAGCTACACAGGATAATAGAAAAACTAAAGCTTGTGAACTGTCGTCTGTTCCCGTTTTCACCTCTGAAATGATTTCTCAGTACAGTGCCCCGTGTCTTTTGAAGCTGTAACCTTATTTACATGGGAAGAAGGACAAAAGGCGCACATTCTACATTGGTAGCTACTAGTCACTTGTATTGGGGAAAGCAGCTTGTCAGTTTTATCAACAGTTTTGGGAGAAAGGCAATAGAATTTGTTTATACTCCCTGTTTGTACTTGTGCTATTTTCTCACAGAACTGGCTGATGGAAAGTGGAAAGGCTTTGATTTAAAGTATTGTATCTTTTTTGTTGTTGTTCTGTCTCCCTGTCATCTCTTGGAGACCTGCTCTTTTCTGAAGAGGAAATGGAGGGAAATGGATCTCAGGAAGAGGGAGAAGTGTGGAGGGAGGAGTGGAGAGACAGAAAACTGTTGCTCGGATATATTTCAAGAGAGGAAGACTCTAATATCAATAAAATATATAAAAATATACATCAGTATATTAGATATATAATTATGTATCTACATACCATTAAAAACACAAAGTCACAGTGTATACTATATACAGTTACATGTTATCAACAGTTTACCAGAAAGCTATTTGATTTCTGATACTTATCAATTTCTTAAAAGGCACAAAATTAACTGGGTTTGCTTGTTTCTTATTTTGAAATTTATTCAAGGTTCACATATATTTTTATGAATCATTCCCCATGGTAACATTGACTAAATCTAAATTTTGGTGATCAATCTTTTAAATTTTATTTTCCCTTTATCCAAGTTCTGCTAAATAGATAACAATAGATTGCCAGAATCTATTGCTTTGTTTCTTTGTGTGCATGTGTCCTAAGCTCTTGATGCTTTTATATTAAGTAATTGCTATTTTCAAACATAAAAATGCATCTCTCATAGCTGCTTGCTAATTTCTAAATATACCTAAACATAACTACAGCACATTGAATAAATTTTACTATAGAGGCTTTAACAAAATAACTTGCTGTTTTAGACCAACAATGATCACATTTTCATGCTTTTTGGGAAACTAGAAGTCATTTACTTCTGTGTGCATATCCACAGTAAGCCCTGTTCTTTCCTGCTTCGTTCCTGCAAATGGTCGTTTATATACAAAGCTGCATCTCAGGTTGTCCTCCGCAGGTCTTAGAGGAGTCTCGCCGACCAATTATAGATTACAGGTTTAGTGGAAGTGTTTTCAGATTGTGTAATAATTTATCTGATTTTGAAAAGTAAAGCATTTTACTTTTGATTTACAAATTCTAAATATATTCTTTACATAATCTTTTATCTGGATAGATTAGAAAGATGTTTTATTATAAGTTATATCCATTTGATTAAACATATTTATTTCATAAAAGCCTGCCATACCCTTAATATAATGGGCAGATTCTAAAATCCTTTTGCAACAAACTCACAAAAGCCAGGCACTGAAAATGATGTTGCACAGCTTGGTTTCTAACAGCTCAGTGAAATGTGTTCTTCCAGTGATACTTGAAATTAGATGAATATTAGATTACCTCTACAAATGTATCTTTTGATAAATTTCAATTAATTAAATCATTAACATTTCATCCTCCACAATAAGCTAATAGTGTGAAAGACAAGAATTAATTAAGATACAAGACCTTTAGAGATCTTAAGTTTTTTGAATTTTACTTGAAGATAATCAGTTGAAAACTGCAGATTTTTAATAGCTGCTAACATTTTATATTTACAACATTTCATTCAAAAAAAAAAAAAAAGGGCTGGGAACTATGTGTGTAAACCTGCTAGACTACTGTGGTGGTTTACTACATAGTCAAACATATAAATGGGCAGGTAATTTTAATATTAATTGTATACAATATAAAAAATAATGGAACTAGTTGGTATTTAAATAAATGTACTAATTTAAATTAAATTCAATAACAAATGTAATTAAAGTGACTAATACTGAAAATACAACAAATGTGATAAGCAGAGAGTTGAAACACTTATGACATTCAGAACTCATAGATCAGTGTCAAGACAGAAACACTATAGAAAAAACACATGGCTGAGTTAAAGAAAAGGCATATCAGTAGGTAAGGATTGTTGTGAACATACTAAGGACACTAGTCATAAGGCTGTAAGACAAATGTATCTGGATGGACATGGAAGAAATAGAAGATACTAAGTTTATCTCCAGCATTTTGTAGCAAATGTAAGTCTATCAATAATTTAAGCTAATATAAAATTACTAATGGTTGTCAAATTTTTCTAGTGAATTCAGGACATTGCAACCTTGCTATTTTCAGACCTTTTAAATAATACTTACTTTTAAAATAATTTTTAATTTGAAAATGATAATTAATTTTACATATGAAGTATTAAAAATAGCCAATAATAAATATAACAGCACAGAATTTATCAACATTGCAAGTAATCAAATAATGCAATTAAAAACAAGATTAAATTAGACATTCACAGTCAGAGCATTTTGAAGGTAGAGATCTCAGTGTTGCTATGGATGGGTGACAGTGCTGCATTTGAACAATACTGGGTGGGGCACGTAAACTAACAAAACCGTCTCGACAATCCATTTGGCAGTAGATATAAGAGCACAACTGTTAAGTTCACTTTGATCTAGTAATGCCATCCCTGAGAAAACACCCTAAAGTCAAAAGAAAGTGAAATATATAAGCACAAATACACTAACCACTTATTTATGTATTTGTGCATGTAGTATTTACAGAGATTTTACCTTTTTATATGTGTAACATTGTATTAACCACTGAGTATATAACAGGTAAATATGCATGTGTGTGAGTGTTTGTGAGAGATTGAGAGAGACAGAGAGACAGAGAGACAGAGACAGAGACAGAGCTATAGGAAAGATGATAAGCTTATCTATAAACATATACTAATTATAACCAGTATTATGTAAATTTAATTACATGATAGGTTTTGATACATGTACATTGTTATATAATAAACTATCCTATATATTTAGCAAACAAAGGTGCTATATTTAGAAGGCTTTTCCTGACTTACATGTATTATCTCATTAAAACACAAGAAATGTTATCTTATTTTCCACTATATATTCCATTGTAATAAAATATGCACTTTATAAGAGTATAGCTGTAACAAAATAGTTGCTAACAAAACAGAGACTGTCAAAATCCAAATAAAAGATGAGAAGGTATGAAAATACTCATGGCCTTTTTACGATTTTATGTTTTGTTTTTTTTTAATTCTATGTTTTTAGGTAATTGTCTTCAGTTAACGTGTCCCTGAACTACTCTCTTGTCATCTTGCTTTATCAGGACATTATTTTTCTTAAAACTCTCTTCCGCTCTGAGATTCTAAGTACTACCTGGTTCTAAATACTCTGGAAAGTGGCAGCAGGCCATTGTTGCTACACTCTTGGCCATTTGCAGGAAGACACAGTGGGAAGAAACGGCGGAGCTGCAGGTGACTCCCAATTTCTCCTTAAATACAGATAGATTCAACCCTGTTGATAACTGCAGTGCTTGACACAGAATCCACTGATACCATCAAACCTCCTGCAACAACCTCACATGGCAGCAGTCAGAGAAATAATGAGCTCCCATGCAGTTCTACACTTGCTGACTTTCTCAACTTGTGTATTTACTTAACCTCCAGATTGACTAGTTACTGCCTCTAGAAACACCACACCTTTTCTTGAATCCCTAGTCCCTTTCATGATTGTATAATAAATATAAATTTAGTAGAAAATTATTTCTAAATTTTGTTATATACCTAATTAAATCCTGACTAGTACAATGACTAGGGATATACTGGGGTTGCACTGCCTCAGATAGAATAAACATTTGGTCTTCACTTTGACACTGTAGACACAAGAAGAGGAAGGAGAATGAGGAGGAACAGGAAGAGGAGGAAGAGAAGGAAGAGTGGGTGAAGGATGAGGAAGTGGTAGAGAAGTAAAAGAGAAACAAACGGAAGAGGAGGAGAAGGGGCAGGAGGAGAGTAGGAAAGGAGACAGAGAAGAGGAGGAGGCAGAGCAGAGGGGGGCAGTGAGAAATGAACAAAGAAAATCACTTGTAAAGACAAAAAGGAAAGCACAAGTATTATAGGGAACCCTCAAAACATGGCAGCCCAGGTTATATATTCCCAGAATTATCAATCTTACATTTGCCTGTGTGATAAATAAACAAGGTAGATAAATAACTGTCTGTCTAAAGTGAGTGCTAGAAACATCAAATGATTTCTCCTAGCTTTCTATGTCAAAATATAGGGAGAGCTGAAGTGATGAAAGCAGTTCTGGGATTTTTAGCATATTTTAGGTCAAGGACAGTGACACGGTAATTATATCTACAAAGTCAGAATTTACCTAAGAGTAATTTGGAATTCAGAAAACTACTATAAAAATAACTTTTTTTTCAGGAAATTTGGCACAAAAAATTCAATCATATAATTCTTTATTTTATACAGTATATTCTGATTGTGGTTTCCCCTTCCCCTATTCTTGCTACTCCATACCCATCTCTCTCCCATCCGAAAACATACCCTTTCTGTCTCTCATTAGAAAACCAACACACATCTAAAAAATAATAATAAAATAAAATGAGATAAAACAAAAAAATGAGAATAGAACAAAACAAACAGAAGAAAAAGAGCTAATGATAAAGCACAAATAATACATACAAATTCAAAAACAAATACAACTTGCACACAAGGAATTCCATTAAAACTCAAGAACCTGTGAGATTAAAAGAAAAATTGAAAAATTTCCTCACTTAACATTGTGACTCAAAGAACATCCATTTGTTCTCTTTTGGTAAGCCACCTACTTATGAGCATAGGGCCTACCCCAAAAAGTGGTTTGTTTCACCAGCGAGACTTTCTTTAGAAAAAAAAACAAAAAAAATACATTTTTTTGTATTGCAAGTCACTATCTGTTGGCGGTAGATCCCGGGTTCGGGTTGGGGACATGGGTCAGTGTCCCCTGTTATCTCTAGGACCCCATTTGATGCAGACCCTCATCACTGATCCCATGCATGCTACCATACATTCTCCGGGAGTTCCTATGTCTGCCATCCTTATGTTTAGAAGGCCTTTAATCCTTGGTGTCCTTTATTTTCTTTGGCTCCTACATTCTTTCTGCCTCCTCTAAAGTACAGATAGATTCAAGAATGCAACTATACATTTTGTTGAGACCACAGATAGTTTATATGGTATGTTTCACAGATCCACTCCATTATACAAGAGAGATGAGTAGGCAGGAAGAAAAAAATAATAGCTTGTTTCTAATATCTCTGCTACAATTTATCCATGGATGTTAATATTGTTGGACTATAGAACCTTGCCTTGAATTGTTTTACAATAGAGTGATCTGTTTTAATAATATGTCTCATGATGAAACCATTAGCAGTACCTTAAGAAATCCAAATGTTGCTAAGACACTATTAAAGAAAACACTGATGAATTATCTTAAATAAAAGAGGACCTGTCTAAAAGGAAAATACCATGCATGCCTCAGATGTCTTTGAATAAAAATCAGACCAAGGATGTTAACTAGGACAGGGATGCCTTGTGAACTCACGGTTGATGCAGATGCCAATGCTTTCATGTTATACTCCCTACACTACCAGTCATTGCTTTATACTTCAAGGAACTCACAGCCCCACGTTGCTACAGCAGGCTTCAAAAAGCTCAGGTTTTCAAGCCCTTGAGACTACTTGTATATATAAATGATCAATATACATGGTTACCAAAGCTTCATTTAAGCCAAATTCAGAGTATGACAAGGGTTCCTAAGAGAAGTGCATTGTTAGTGTATATAGGGGAGCATAGACCATGGATATTGAGGATACAACTGGACTTACAACATTGTACAGTAATGGGTTCTGAACTTCTCATGATCATGGACTCTATGATCTTCATATGGGAAATACTGAAGCACCTGTCAGCATATCTTGAAAGTTGTAAAAACTCGATAATTGTCTGTTGAATACATTATTTGATGGGTTTCCAATTTCTGTGTGCTGCATTGTTAGGGAAGAATCGCTTGATTTTCTTTTGTTCTAGGGTAACAATTTTACAGTGTCTTATTTACTATCAAATTCTGTGGCATTCAAAGATGCATACACATAAAGCCACTGTGACAGTTTTACATAGAGTAACTGTAAATGCATAAAATATTATTAGATTATTTAAAGATGATAAAATCTTATAATAGTCCACATGTAGTGATGATTTTTGCATAGTTTACTGCAGTAGCAAGGGCAAACAACTTCATCTCGAAAGTTCATACAGTTTATTTAAGATAGTTGGTAGCTTTGACATTTTCTCATAATTTTATAAACAGTAATGTTTATAACCATCAGCATATGACCTGACTGAGGTGAAAGAGAACAAAGTAGAAAGAGAAAGGGGATTTAATGCAGGATAAAGGTGTAAAAATACGGACTAGAGAAAGGTCCTTTATGTTGCTGAGATAAATTGTCACACCCGTTTATGTTCTACATCATGGGCTTTTAACACGTTCACAACTTGCATGTGTCATATGGGCATGAGCTGTTCCTCATCCACCCACGCAGACTTCCTTCCTAATAGCAAGTTGTTTCAAAATATCTTGTCAGCAAGCCTAGGCTGCTGCTGGAAGACACTTGATTCTGAAGCCCTTTGTACTTTGTGAAGGAAAGAAATACTCGGTTTCACTCCCAGCATCAGAACATAAATAAGTATCATGTGTAATTTCAGCAATTCATGGGTATTTGAGTTAAATCTATGTGAAACACAATACCTACTTTTCCTGATATTTAAATTTTAAATGCTGTATACATATAAAATATTTTATAAGATACAAAAACTATGCTTTTGGTTTTCTTGGTTTTCTTAAAGGACATTTTCCTTTAAATTTTTTTTTTTGTTGTTGTTGTGGTTAAGCAAATCTTTTAAAATTGTTATACATTTAACATATCTTAGTGAAAAATCTCAGTGTAGTCAATGTGTAACCACTCAGCACACAGGTTAAAAGATTAAATAAAGATAAATTAAACACACCCAACCTCAGAATTCTTCATTTTTTTTTTCAAAAAGAATGATAATAAATCCTAGTAAAGATGATTGAAAAGACTGGCGTTAAACACTGCTCAGACCTCAGAGAACTTTATAACTCTCAAACTTCTGGTATGGAGCAAACATCCCTCTTTGGTCTGATCTTGTTGCTTGACTCCAATAATTTTTCAGAAACATGTACATGCAAAATTAAAGCCTAGAACCAGAGGTCTGACTGTTGCTCATGTCTCACAGTTGCTGCACCAAAACAGAAGGTCTATTACAAGAATATCAACTAACTAGAAACAACAGTCACATCTATGCTGCTTACTGGGTGTGTCCGGTTCACTATGGGGTAGTAGCCAAGTATATGAACCTTCTTGTCATGTGTGGCAAATACTGTTTCACTGAAGAAATGCATTACCTCTTGACCTTACAATCTTCTCAACCCTTCCTCTGCAATAATACCTGAGCATGGGGTAAGAGGTGTCATGTAGAAGTCCCATGGGAGGTGGGCATTTCACAGACTGTATTATCTGCATGTTGACCAGTGGGGCTCTCTAAATTAATTAGCATCTACTGTAAAAAGAAGCTTCTATAATAAATGTTGTGAGATTAACTGATCTTTGAGTGCAGAGATGAAAACAGAGAAAAGTTTGTTACTATTTTGTATAGAAAATTGATAGCACTAGGTTCTCCCTAAGGGCTTACGACCTAGCCATCCAAGAATTTTGTCCAAATCAATTGGACTAGGCATGAGTTCCATCTTTTTTTCATATTTGTAATATTTTATTATTTTTTTAGGTAAAACAGAGTTACTTGATGTCAAATGACGTTTTGTCTTTTGCAGAATGAGATGCACACTACAACTGTTTTATTAGATAGTTTCTTCATTTACATTGCAAATGCTATCCTGAAAGTTCCCTATACTCTGCCCACATCCTGCTCCACAACCTACCCACTCCCACTTCCTACCCCTGTCATTCCCCTGTACTGAGCATATAATCTTCACAAGAACAAGAGCCTTTCCTCCCAATGATGGCCAACTTGGCCATCTTCTGCTGCATATGCAGCTAGAAACACGAGCTCTGGGGGTACTGGTTAGTTCATATTGTTGTTCCTCCTATAGGTTTGCAGACCCCTTCAGCTCATTGGGTACTTTCTCTAGCTCCTCCATTGGGGCCCTGTGTTCCATCTTGTAGAAAAGATTTTAAATTTAATCAGAAAGTGGTTGATGACTCCCATAACACTTATGACACTATTGTACAAGCTAGCAAATCTGGCCACACTAGTTGTCATTATAGTTCAAAGGACACACAACATACATAGAGCATTCTAGAATGATGACAGCTGGCTAAAATAGAATGAAAAATTTCAGGTGGATCCCACCTTGATTTCTCCATATCCTGTTGCTGAATCTTACCATAAACTTCTGGGAGGTCAGCTAATGGCAATAGCTGATAAAGGTTCTATGAGATCTTACTAACAGCTTGGAAAGAATTAACCCATACATGTAACTGAGATTTTGATGTGATTGGCTACACACAGTACCTAGAAGAAATATTGCCTCTTCATACAGAGTCATGCCATTTAAATTTTGTTAATACAAGACACATACACACGCAATTCTGTGTCTGGGTTACTTCACGGAAAATTATTATTTCAATCCTCATACTTTTATATAAAATTTAATAATTGTGGCTTTCTTTGGAGCTAAATACTATTCCATTGCATTATATACTGTGTTTTCATTATCTATTTATCAGTTAGTGGAGTGTACACTGTTTCCATTTCCTGGCTATTGTTCATAGAGTATCAGTGAATATTGATGAGCAAGTATCTCGGCAGCATCACAGAATCCTTTAGAAGTAAGTCCAGAATCATATAGCAGATCTGTTTAAAGCTTCTTGAAGAAATTACCCAAATTTCCATAATGGCTGCACCAGTCTTCACTCACTCCAACAGTGAGGGATAGTTTTCCATTCCCAAATCCCTGGCAACATATTTTGTCATGTACTTTTTTAGAGCACTTCTATACTCACTTTATTGATGTCAAAGAATATTAAGCATTAAAAAAACATGCTTCTCAGACATTTGTGTTTCTTCTGTTGAGAACACTGTTTAATCCCATAACCTAATATTTAATTGGAATAATTTAATTTAATTTTTTACATTTCTTAGGTTTTTGTATATTCTAGAAGATAACCAGTGTAAGATATATAGCTGGTGAAATTTTTCCCATTCTATTGGTTGTCTCTTCACTTAAATTATAGGGCCAATTATTGTATAAAAACTTAATTTCATGAGATGCTATTTGTCAACTGCTGGTTTAATGTCTGTATTATTTGGGACCAGTTTTGAAAGTCCTTTCCTGTTCCAATGCATTCAAGTATATTCTCTAGTTCTCCTCTATCAGATGCAAGGTGTCCAGTTTTATGCTGATGTATTTGAATTCTGTTCAGAGTAAAGGATAATTACATATAGTCATTCTTCTACTTATAGCTATCCATTTATAGCTACATGTAGCTCAGTTTGGGCAGCTCCACTCTTTGTTTTATAAGCACTGTTAGCATCAGTGTATTTTTTTTCCTCTTGGACAAAATTCAGATGGATTCTCTCCCTCCTTCCCTGATTGAGTCTCTGTCATTAGTTCCTTTTCTATGTCATATCTCCTATTTCCTGCTATTCTGTGAAAGCACATGTCAGAGCACACACTGCTGGTGAGGCATAACTGTCCAGGAAGTAAAAAGACTACATTATATATTTTAACTTGACAATATCGACCATTTTAATCTATACTTGGTCAACTACCAATGGACTAAATTCTATCTTTACTCCTAAAACCATTTAAAAAAGAATTATTTGATGCCCTGACTGGTCTTCATGAGTCAAATCCTCCACAGGGGTTTGTACATTTAGATGCTTACCACAGAAGGAAGGGCAATATGTCCCTATGCTTGAATGTTTATTCATCTAAAAGTAGGATTTCAACAAAAGTACGGCATTTGTATACATGCATATATACATAATTCTTATTAGCAATACCTATGAGGAAATACTGGTTATACAATAACAAATGGTCAGCTTTATAAACAAGAACAAATAATCAACATTGTAGAAAATGAACAAGTCGTATTTATGTATTTAGGAATATATGTTTATATATGTATATATTATATATAAATTATATACTATATGTATATATAAATGATATAATATAAATGTATATATGTTTATATATACTATTATATGTAAATCAGAAACATGAAAAAATGTTTAACATCCTTACTCATAAGGGAAATGCAAATCAAAACAAACTTGAGATTTGACTTCACACTAGTAAAAATGGATAAAATCAAAAACTCGGGTATCAGCAGATGCTGGCAAGAATGTGGAGAAAGAGGAACANTCCTCCATTTCTGGTTGGATTGCAAGCTGGTACAACCACTCTGGAAATCAGTTTGGCAGTTCCTCAGAAAATTGGACATACTACTCCCGGAAGATCCAGCAATACCACTCCTGGGTATATACCCAGAAGATACTCCAACATGTAATAAGGACACATGCTCCACTATGTTCATAGAAGTCTTATTTATAATAGCCAGAAGCTGGAAAGAACCCAGATGTCCCTCAACAGAGGAATGGATACAGATAATGTGGTACATTTATACAATGGAGTACTATGCAGCTATTAAAAACAATGAATTTATGAAATTCTTAGACAAATGGACCGATCTGAAGGATATCATCCTGAATGAGGTAACCCATTCACAAAAGAACACACATGATATGCACTCACTGATACGTGCTTATTAGCCCAGAAGCTCAGAATACCCAAGATACTATTCACAAAACACATGAAACTCAAGAAGAAGGAAGATCAAAGTGTGGATACTTTGGTCCTTCTTAGAAGGAGGAACAAAATATCCATGGAAGGAGTTACAGATACAGAGTTCAGAGCAGAGACTGAAGGAATGGCCATCCGGAGACTGCTCCACCTGGGGATCCAGCCCATAAACAACCACCCAAATCAGACACATCTTGGATGCCAACAAAAGCTTGTTGATAGGAGCCTGACATAGTTGTCTCCTGAGAGGCTCTGCCAGTGCCTGACTAATACAGTAATGGATGCTCACAGAGATCCATTGGACGGAGCACAATGAAGGAGCTAGAGAAAGTACCCAAGGAGCTGAAGGGGTTTGAAAGTACCAAGTAACCCCATAGGAGGAACCACAGTATGAACTAACCAGTATCTCCAGATTTCCCTGGGACTAAACCACCGACCAAAGGGAACATGGGGTGGGACTCATGGCTCTAGCTGCATATGTAGAAAAGGATGGCCTAGCTGGTGGGAGGAGGGTCCTGTGAAGGCTCTCTGCCCCAGTATAGGGGACTTCCAGGGGCAGGAAGAGGGAGTGGGTGGGTTGGTAAGCAGGGGGAGGGGGGAAGGGATAGGGGGTTTTCAGAGGGAAAACTAGGAAAGGGGATAACATTTGAAATGTATGTAAATAAAGAAAATATCTAATAAAAACATAAAAATATAAAACAATAATTGTTAACAAAAAATTAATGAACTTTCGGCATATAGTATCTGTCTTATTTTAATATATTCACTTTATTGTTTTAAGTAAGTTAATCATGATCTCCTAAAACAGAAGTTATTCTAGAATTCGCTTTGTAGAGGATGAAGGAGGCAGTGTTTACTCTATGGGATTGATTACTCAGCAAATAGATCTGTTTCTGGATAATGCCAAGCTAAAGGCATTCAAAGACTCCAGTTTTTACCAGAGAAGTTTAAAAGTATGCTTATTGGGGAAATATCTTGTTTAAAGTTAATAGCTTTCATATCAATTACAAACCCCAGTTCATTGATATGTATGTTTGAACACACATGTATGTTGCACATAGTTTGCATAAGTACACATTGTACATTGCTGAAAGACTAACCAAGTTGCAAAACTATAGTGATCACAACAAATCACTTAATAATAAAAAAGAATTAAATGAAGATTATTGTAGAATAATCAACCTAAAACTTGGTTGCATAGCTTTATGAAATAAATTTTTTCTGAAATGTGATTAAGTTTTCATAGTAAAATTAATTTATTCTTGAGTTCAAAAACATCAAAAACATTAACAATCATATTTTCTTTTTTCTTTTCCATGTTATTTTTATTATAAGCCCTACTCTTGATAGCTACACAGTCTATTTACTATGAGGATGTATATAACTAAACATATTGCACATTGCAATTAGATGTTATAATGGGATGAGATTCATAGCCACAACAGGGCTGCAACATGTCTGCTGCAGTGAGCACACAGCCACCAGGTGGACAGCAGGGATGTGGAGATTGAGATGGGAAATGCTTACTATCAAAGGAAACTGTCCTTGGGAGCCTTAAAAAGAAAAGAAACTTCTACAATTGACAGAACGATGCTCAAACATAAAATTACAAGTGTTTTACGTCATATCCTGTTCTCAAAACATGTAAAAGCCACATGTCGATTCTAGCAGGCAATTCTATAAAATCATGTGTAAAGATCCTAAAAACAAAACAAAATATTTTGGTTTAGACAATTCTAATAAGCCAAAAGACCACTTTAGTGTTGTAATAGTACTAAGAGAAAATCTCCATCAAATCATGTTTATGTCAACTATGTTCAGATTGACCTCGCAAATCAAAATATCTTTTCTAAATTTATTTGGATCGTTGGTACCTATTATTCAGACAATGTACTAATTTTTTTATATTAAGTATAGTAATTCTGTCATTTTTCCAAAGTCCCAAACATTTATTGAATTTTATGTTTGAAGTTTCTCAAAACTATTTAGAATTTTTAAAGCAATGGACTTTCCTCATGCTAAGAAATTGAGATGTAAAAAATGGAAGCACCTTCCAGATAAAACAGATCTAAAACCAGGAAGTCAAAAGACTGAGGAAGCATGCACAAGGTTTACACCAATTCAAGCCAGAGGGGACCCCAGCACTGAGAGGGAGAGGTGGAAATTGACGACTCCTATCCTTAACAAGATACTAGCTCCAATTGACACCCATTTGCAAAAACAAAACAAAACAGCACCAACACCACTGACAATAAAAATTAAGGTTTCTTAACGGAGTTTTATTGTATATATTAACCGCACTTAAGGGCAGGCCCCATACCCAACAGTAGATGGCCAACTTAACATGAACTCAGTGATATTCTTGTAGACTTTTGGTCTCATAGTGTTTCATTTGGGCTTGGTTTGTTTGCTTGTTTGTTTTGGTTCAACAGATCTTTTGCTTGTAGATTACAGCTTCAGATTTTGTGTTTTTAATAAGTGTGTATGTGTGTGTTCATGTTTTTCTTTTTTATTCTATTTTTGCAGGGGTTTTTTTTTTGTTTGTTTGTTTGCTTGCTTGCTTGCTTGCTTGCTTGCTTGCTTGCTTGCTAAAAGAGAAAGAAAGGACATGGGTTTGGATGGGAGGGGAGGTAGAAAGAGACTAGGAGGAGTCAGGGGAAGAGAAACGATGATCAAAATATATTGTATGAATCTTTTTCAATTAAAACTATTTGAAAGAATGAGACTAGAACCAGTATTATATAGTTCAGGAAATAACATGCACTTTAACGTTTTTACTTTTATTTATTTTTAATTTCTGTGTCTGTGTCTGTGGGTGGGTATTTGTAAGTGTACCTGTCTGTGCAGTGGATTCCTCTCATGCTCAAGTTACAGGCAGTTGTGAGCCATCTGACTTATGTTGTTTTAATTAAATTCAAGTTCTCTGCAAGAGCAACATGCATATAATAATTAAGCTGCCTCTGGAGCCCCATGCCAGCCATTTTTGTTTACTTTTCTGAGATTGTAACTAATTAGAAGATGAGCTCAAACTTTTAACCATTGTAAGGGCCCATGATTTGCTGAAGAATGATACCCTGGACACAAATGGTGTTTTATGCTGTAGAAGTCCAGCATGCTGAGGTCTCCCCTTCCAAGATGGAAGAGAGCTTGCCCGATTTAAAGCACAGTAGAGGAATTCCAGGATAGGTGACATTGGTCTTGCGCTGCCTCTAGGGACAATCCAGATTCATTGCCTGAGAGTGGGGGCTGGAAACTGTTGCTGCGAGGTCTGGAAACTGTGGCAGACCTATTGCCCTTGCTTCAGGTGCAGCTTCTGGTGAGCTGCCTGAAGCCAGGCATTTTTTTTTCTAGTAACTGGTTTGCCTGGGCTTGAGTGGACTTGCCTAGTTCTTAGGCCTGGTCTCCTAAACTGCCAGTTTGAAGTCTGTCATGGAGTCAGCCTAGCCTATTCACCATATTTCTCACAAAAGTTATTAGTATGAATGCCTTTTGAAAAATAAGCTGATAAATCAATTGTTATCTTTTATAATCAATCAGATTCGGCAGATAGGAATAGGTGAGTGGGATGACATGGACTGGTCTTCAAGCTTAAAAATGCGCCTGCCAAAGAAAAAGAGTGTTATCCTGTAGGCAGATCAGCTACGGAATGGCAGCTACCAGGCTGGAATCTAACACACTGTGTGTTGCTTATGTCATCAACTAGTCCTTCTGTAACTCCTAACATGGAGGGAAGAAAGAGACATGTATATGCATACACATGTGTACTTCTAAATATGTCCTAACTCTGCTCAGTTCATATAATGTTACTTGAATGTATGGTTTCAGAGCTGACCATTTGGTATGGCTTTTCTCTTCCCTAGAGAAGACTACTTCTTTCCGTGTGAGCATTCCCCAGTTACTTGTAGTTATTTGTATAGGGTTGAGACCTCACAAATTTTTTTCTCTATTCAATTTGGCATGTTCATTCCTATCATCCCTGTTCAGCTCACATTTGGGCAGTCATGTTAATGACACTTTATGGCAAATGGAACCTTACAAAATTGAAAAGCTTCTGGAAGGAAAAGAATACTCTCATTAAGACCAAATGGCAACCAACATATTGGAAAAATATTTTTACCAACCCTACATCCAATAGAGGGCTAATATCCAATATATACAAATAACTCAAGAAGTTAGACTCCAGAAAACCAAATAACCCTATTAAAAATGGGGTACAGAGCTAAACAAAGAAGTCTCAACTGAGGAATATCGAATGACAGAGAAGAACCTAAAGAATTGTTCAACATCCTTAGTCATCAGAGAAATGCAAATCAAAACAAACTTGAGATTTTACCTCACACCAGTGAGAATAGCTAAGATCAAAAACTTAGGTGACAGCAGATGCTGGTAAGAATGTAGAGAAAGAGGAACACTCCTTCATTGTTGGTGGGATTGCAAGCTGGTACAACCACTCTGGAAATCAGTCTATCAGTTCCTCAGAAAATTGGATATAGTGCTACCTGAATACCCAGCTATGGAACTCCTGGGCATATCCTCAAAAAATTCTCTAACATGTAACAAGGAGACATGCTCCATTATGTTCAAAGCAGCCATATTTATAATATCCTGAAGCTGTAAACAAACCAGATGTCCCTCAAGAAAGGAATGGATATAAAAAAATGTGATACATTTATACAATTATACATTTATACAATGCTCAGCTATTAAAAACAATGACTTCATGAAATTAAAAGACAAATAGATGGATCTAGAAAATATCATCCTGAGTGAAGTAACAGAAGAACATACAGGTTATCACTGATAAATGGATGTTAGGAAAAGAGTGTGGAATATCTACGATACAAATCATGGACCACATGAAGCTCAAGAAGAAGTAAGACCAAAGAGTGGATGCTCCAGTCTTACTTAGAAAGGGGAATGGTATAATCAAGGGAAGTAGAGGGTGGGAGGGACTTGGGAGGAAGAAAGGAGGGAGAGTGGAAAGGGGGCAGAATCAGTTTTGGGAAGAAATGGGGGAGGTGTACAAAGGGTCAGAAATTGAACAGAAGTGCTTCTTTGTCATTCTATATTCCTCAGTTAAGAGCTCTTTGTTTAGCTATGTATTCCATTTTTAATAGGGTTATTTGGTTCTCTGGAGTCTAACTTCTTGAGTTCTTTGTATATATTGGATATTAGCCCTCTATTGGGTGTAGGGTTGGTAAAGGTATTGGGGGATGGAGAACTGGGTGTAGCAACCAGAAAGTCCCAGATCCCAGGAAAGCAAGAGCCTTCCAGGACCCCACGGGGATGACATTAACTGAAATACCCCACAAATGGAGGGGGAACCTGTAGAGGCCATATCCAGACATTAGGCATGCCCCCCTCCCCGGTTGAGGGATGGGGCCACCTACCCATCTCCAAAATTTTAACTCAGAATTGCTCCTATCTAAAGGAAATACAGGGACAAAGATTAGATCAGTGGCCATACGGAGACTCCTCAACTTGGGGATCCATCCCACATGCAGACACCAAACTCAGAAACTATTGCTGATGCCAAGAAGGGCTTGCTTCCGGGAGGCTGATACAGCTGTTTTCTTAGAGGCTATGCCAGATCCTGACCCATACAGATGGAGATGCTCACAGCCAACCACTGGATTGAGCACAGGGACCCCAATGAACCAGTTAGGGGAAGGACTGAATGAACTGAAGGGGCCTTATATGTTATCAATGGGAAGGGAGGTCCTGTGAAGGCTTGATGCCCCAGTCCAGAGGAATGTTAAGGCAGTGAGGTGGGAGAGGGTAAGTGGGTGGGGGAGCACCTTCATAGAAGCAGGGTATGGGAGGATGGGATAGAGGGTTTGCAGAGGGGAAACCTGGAAAGAGGATAACATTTGAAATGTAAATAAATAAATTATCCAATTGAACAAAAATAAAACAAAATAAAAAATAAATAAAAATATTAGTTCCATTAAAAAAAAAGAACTAGTTGATTATGGGCAATTCTGAATATCCTCCCACCAAATGTATATAGCTAGGAACAAGGCGTAGTTAAGAGACACTCTCTTAGTTTGCTTGTTGTTGTGATATGACACTGGTCGCAAGCGACTTTGGTGGAAAGGCCTGGGTCGTTTAGCTTAAAAGTCCTACATCACAATCCACCACTAAGGGAAGTCAGGATCCACATTCAGGCTATGCATCTGGGGGTAGGTACCCCAGCAGAGATCACAGAACAATGCTGCTGCCTGGTTGGCTCCTAGTTCATGTTCATCTACCTTTCTTACATAGACCAGGTCTACATTCATAGAGATGGCACTGCACAGTAGATTGGGCCTTTCTATATCAATTAGCGATTAAGAAAATGCCACATAGAACTGATCATAGGCCAGTCTGATCAAGGTATTTCTTGAACTGGGGTTCCCTCTTCTGAGGTGAATCTGGGTTGTATCAAGTTGACAGGTGCAGCTAATTATGACAAAAAGTACGTTGAGTTCCATCATAGATACACCTATAGACTAACCTAGGATTTGTCCCATGTCCTAAAAATCTAATGTACACTATGAAAAGTATAGTTAATGATACTGTATTGCATAGATTAAATTTTCTAAAACAGGTAGAAGTAAAAAGAACACAAAAGAGGCAAATTATATGATAGAGATATTACTAACCTAACTGTAAAATCATTCTGCAATATTTATCAAATCAGCATGTCATACACCATAATCACATACAAGTTTATGTATCATATTTATCCCATGAAGCTGAAAATATATTTTAAAAATTTTATCACTGAACTAGAGTTAAGCATATATTTGTTGAGTTTGATATGGCTAAATGTTATTAACCTCCTATTATTTACCGAAAGACTTACCTCTTTGTATAACAAACTGGTAGACTTAATGACTTCGAGACTTCTATTTTGTAACAGTTGGTTTAGCTGTAACTATTTTATTAATTTGCATTTATTCTCGTGCCATTTACAATTCTGGAGAGCAGCTGTGCTAAAGCTGAGGCTGTCTCTTAGTCCATGAGGTCACTAACTCTAAATAGTTCAAAGAGATTCTGCTTCTTCGAAATCAAGATCTGACATTTCACCTGCTATACACTTTAGCACAAATCACAACCTCATTTTATAGAAATATTTTCACATTCATTTTCTGCTATTTTTCTTTCCTCTTTTTAAAAATGAATATATTCCTTATTTTTCCTGATATTTCCACCTCACTTAATCTATCAATAATTAAGCTTTTTTTTTTTTTTCCAGAGCTGAAGACTGAACCCAGGGCCTTGCGCTTGCTAGGCAAGCGCTCTACCCCCGAGATAAACCCCCAACCCCTAAGCTTTTATTTAGTATTCTAAAATGTTTTCTTTATTTTTAGATTTCTTATTTAATGTTTCAATGACATGTTCCTGCCTACAAAGCTCATTGATTGAAAGGAGACTCTAGATTGTATTTAAAATATTTTAGTCTTGTAGGTAGATTATTGTCAATATGTAATTATTTCCACATTTGATCTTTGCGAGTGAAGGGGTTAAATAGACAAAGAGAGACATGAAAAATAAGAGCATATGAAGAACAAATTACTACAATTGATGAGGCAGCAAGCATGGAACCAGTGCCCCCATTTGATGGTCATGAGTTTAAGATCAATTATGGCATATAATGTCACAGCTCAAAGAAAAGTTTATGATCATAGATACATGAGAGACCTCAAACGGACCTTTCTTGTGGTCTTTGTATTACCAATGAATGACACAGGTAAAAAACCAACTCAAGAGGTACAATATTTCCTTTAGAGAATTTTTTTCTGTGAATAATTGGTAAACTGTGGTTTATAATTTTATATTTATATCTTTCTATCTAATATTAAGTTTCTCATGTTTGTTCATTTTTAATATTTAATAGAACATTATACTAGCAAAAATGTTTATTTTGCATTTGCCCAAGCCTACCTCAGTTTTATAATTTGGTTTTGAAAACTGAAACATCAACAAAAGTCTATCAACAATAACATAGCTAGAGAAAGAGCATAGATAGATAGATAGATAGATAGATAGATAGATAGATAGATAGATAGATAGATAGATAGATAGATAGATAGATATGTATGTATATATGCCTTGTCTGGCTACATTTGGACTTCATTTATTTTCATTTATTTTCAATTAAGGAGACTAGTTAGTTAGACTCCAAAAAGAGAAGTACTATTGCCATTTCTAAACTATGATTCTTTTGATTAACAAAATGACATACATTAGAGACTAAAACTTGAACTGGTCGAATGGAAAGCTCCAAGTATATCTATAAAATGCTCAAAGGTTTTATCTTTGCCCACCCTGAAAATGATGTTTCAATTTAATAAACAATCTGGCTGATGGTTTCTAAAATCAGACATTTTCTTTGATATGTGTGTGTACATGTGTGTACGTGTGTGTGTGTGTGTGTGTGTGTGTGTGTGTGTGCCTGTGTACATGTTTGTCTGTGTGTACATGTGTGACATTTAAGAAGTATATTTGTATATAATTCAATATACACATACCTTTTGTAAGGGCTATTCCTGGTTGCCAGCTTGACTATATCTGGAAAGAAATACAATTCAGAACTGGAGGCTGACCAGTGATCCTAACCTGGAGGCTGGGAGATACATGTTTCTGACCTGGATCTTGGCATGGAGATCTCAAGGCCTAGCGGCTATCAATCCCAGAAGATTAAGACAGGGAGATTTCTGAGTTCAAGGTCATCTGGGATTAAAGGCATGGTGGCACATGCCTTTAATCTTGGCTATACCTTCTGCTGGAAACCTACTTAAGGACATTGGATGAAGGAAGATTTACACTCTTTCTCTCCTTTGCCTGCTTGCCTTGTGGGACTAAGCAACTTCTAGATCCTTGGATTTTCATTCACAGCTGCTGCTGACCATTGTTGGGAGTTGGACTGCAGACTGTAAGGCATCAACAAATTCCTTAACTATATAGAGACTACCCATAAGTTCTGTGACTTTAGAGAACCCTGACTAATACACTTCCCATATTTTCTCCATCTACCCATATATATCCTGAATACATTTACTATGGCACAACAAAATGGAGACAATTATGTTCCTGACATAGAATTCAGAAAAATTAATGACAGATAGGTTAAAAGTCATAAAAGCTGATCATTTTGAACAAAACAGTAAAGGTCAAAGTCACTGTTTCTTTTTGCTAATTTTAATTCATGTCTATGTAGCAACCCAGTAGTTTCCTCTTTTCTAGTTGGTAACTGCTTTCAACCCTGTGTTAATCGTTGCCCTTCTTTGTGTGCTTCCTTCTATGTTCTTTATACTAAGCTAGTATGTCTAACTTAACCTGGTTTAGAAGCCTATAAAAATTGTATTTAGCTTCATGCTTTCTTCAATATTATGTCCAACTAAATATTTATCTATATTGTTATATATAAGAAAAATGAACCAGATTTTTGTATACTGAAATATTTTAACATGAAAGACTGTATTAAAATTTCCCTGGTAAGAATTATGTGTTTCACTCCTCCATTGTTGGTGGGACTGCAAGCTTTTAAAACCACTCTGGAAATCAGTCTGGCGGTTCCTCAGAAATTGGACATAATACTACCAGAGGATCCAGCAATTCCTCTCCTGGGCATATATCCAGAAGATGTTCCAACTGGTAATAAGAACACAT
>NC_034600.1:14576276-14608008 GCF_900095145.1 Mus pahari
CTATTGTATGGAACACAGGACCCCCAATGGAGGAGCTAGAGAAGTATCCAAGGAACTGACGGGGGCTGCTACCATGTAGGTGGAACAACAATATGAACTAACCAGTACCCCCTGAGCTCGCGTCTCTAGCTGCATATGTAGCAGAAGATGGCCTAATTGGCCATCATTGGGAAGAGAGGCCCCTTGGTCCTGTAAACTTTATATGACCCAGCACAGGGGAAGGCCAGGGCCAAGTAGTGGGAGTGGGTGGATAGGGGAGCAGGGGCGTGGGGAGGTATAGGGAACTTTCGGGATAGCATTTGAAATGTAAATAAAGAAAATAATAAAAAAAGAATTTTTATGAAAGACACTGTATAACTTCTGAAATTATAAAATTTATGTTTTTAGTTTTACTATATGTAACTCAATTTTATACTTGAACCAACACTTAAGTTATTAAACATTTCCCCAAATCCTTGTAAGATTTGATTTTTAAAATAATAGTTTTTATTAGAGCTAGTAAAGTGGTAGTTTGTATTTTTTAATTTTAAGTTTTCTTAATTTACATGGAGATATTCGAGTCACTGTTGGTTACTTCTTTTCTGTGCAACATGTGTTTATGTTTTTGTCTTTTGTGCTGGTAAGCTGTTTACCTTATCTCAGTGAGTTGAAGACAAATACAAACCACATTTGTTTTCTTGATCGACAGATCTTTTAAATTGACTGTAAATTAAATAAATGATATTTTAACTGTATTTGTTTCATTTAAGGAATCCATTCAGGTCTCAGAACTCATAAACACATCAAATATATCATAGTTTCTTGTCAATATCTTGTTTTGTCTGGAAGACACAGTTTCCTTGAAGTCATCCATCCCCCCATGGCTTTTAGAATCCTTCCATCTCCTCTTCTTCCTAATTCCCTGAGTGTTGGGTTCTCCCACCTCCACTAATCACTCTCCCTCTAAACATTATATTGTGCCCCCTACAGGTGCATATGGCCACCACAGAATTGCTACGGAGAGGACCTCTCCAGATCATGCAGAGTCCTTGGACCTACCTATGATTGCTCGGACCACTTACCAGGCACTCATCTCCGCCTACAGTCCCTTGGACCCTCCTACAGACCTAGCTATCATCAGACCGCTGTGGCAACTTCAAAGAGACTCAAGGGCAGGCTGGGAATCTTTCCTTGTACTTAAGCAGAGTCCAATTATTAAAAATCGAGCCTTGATCAGTGTGTGAATTTGTCAATGCATCCATTTTCCTTTCGCAGCCTATTCCCTTTTAGGATATTCCCGCCCTTCAGTACGAACCCAGACCAGAGTGTTTCTGCCCGCACGCGAACACTCACCTGAGCCCTGAAAAGAGAGGTTTCATGAAGATATAACATTTAGAGGAGAATGTTCCAAAGTCTATCATTCTCTGCACATTTTGTTTGTGGATCTCTATATTAGTTTCTATCTATTACAAAAGAAAGCTTTTGGTATGATGTCTAAGAGAAGGAGAGAGAGAGAGAGAGAGAGAGAGAGAGAGAGAGAGAGAGAGAGAGAGAGAGAGAGAGAGAGAGAGAGAGAGAGAGAGAGAGAGAGAGAGAGAGAGAGAGCGCAATGGATATAGCAGAATGTCATTAGGAATAATTTTATTGCTATAGTCCATTAACAGAACAATTTGGCTTTTTGCCAGGCTCATGGTTTATCTACTCTTTAAGTTCTGAGGTACCTGAGCTGTGCTGAGTGAGTTCTATCTTGTGGAGTGGGCCTTAGATAGAATCAGATAGTGTTTGGTACTTCTACAATGTTTGTGCCATTACAGCACAGTGTGCCATGAAGGCAGGGGACTACTGAAGATCCACGGTTTTGTACCTGGAATGATGGTTAACTTTCCTCTCTGGGAGTGTTCAAAATACTTTCTAGTAGCATGAGCACTAATCTGTGAAAGATCTATTGGGCACCAGTTTGCTGTCTTGATGCTTTCTTTTGTCCCCCTCAAACTTATTATTTTATTTTTATGCTGTAAATGTTTTTTAAAAATCCACCTTAAAATGTTTTATTTAATTATAAATTCTACTTTGTACATTTTGAAGCTTTATTACGTGGTGTTTGTAAATTTATAATTACTTCAGCTTTCTGATGAATTGAAGCATCATATTGTTATCTTTTGCATTTCTAGCAATAACTTTCTTGCCTAAAAATTACTTTGTCTGATATTAATATATATTATTAATTATATGTATATATAAATTGTATTTTTCCATATTATCCTGTCTCAGAGAATAACAACAGTTTTAGGAATCATGTGGAGATGGAGGGGAATTCTTGATGATTTAAGTAATATCTCAATATGCTTTTTTATAACTTTCTTATTTCCAAATGTTTAATTCAACTACAAAATTTGCTACCTACAATGCAGAAGAATATTTATACTCTATAAACATTATTTTAGCTTATTCTTGCTAAAGTACTTGGTAAGTATCACTTATTTCCAATTTACAAGAGAAACATTTTAGGGTAAGTGCCTTTAGCCAAAGCCACACAGCTATTAACTTAAAAACCATGTTTTATCCTACATTACATTAACTTTAAAAAGTGTATTCTTTTATATCATGGTACAAACTTTCTAAACTCCAATGCCTTGAGCTGCTTACAAAATAAAGTTCTCTACTAGCCTTGTTCATCTTTCATTCAGAGGCAAGCCCCTATTTGAGAATATCTCATACTTACATACTCAGAGTGAACTTAAAAAAAAAAATTCTCATGCATTGGTTCCAAAAAATTTTTGATGTAATTTAGGGAAAGAGATTTTGTTTCATGGTAAATCAAAGCATGGGGACTTATTTTTCCATTTCAGGAAAACTAGTCACTAGTTCCCAGGTCAGAAAGTTGATTTGATTTACTGTTTTTAGTGCCAAGTTTCCCATGCTCAACTTTTAGAAAGAAGGAAAAGTGGAAGTTATATTTTAAGAACTTTTTTTTCTTAAGTAAACCAATTTTTAAAATAAACAGTATTTGTCGAATTGCATGTCCTGCAAGATCTCCATTGTTTGAGGTAAGAGAAATGTGAGTTTCATAAAATGAATTATCTACCCATTATATTACTACTTTAGACCTCCACAGCATGTACCCACTTCTGTCCACTTAAGAATATAGATGAAGATTGTGGACACATAACTCCATTTGTATGAGAATATATTTTTAATAATAATACTAGGACACATTTACCAAATATCATGATTCCTAATTTGTATAGACAAAAGCCACAAAAACATTTTTCTTAGTAATAAAATGAAAATAATTAAGAATTAACTATGGACTACAACTTGTTAATTAAAATGTACTACAGTTATACCTTTAAGGTGGACAAATTTTAATCCAATTAAAACTGAAACAAGTCAAACAAAAGAACTACACACTTTGTAATTTCACTTATTTAAACCAGGCAAACTGAGTTATATTATTTAATAATAAATTTCAAGTAATATAACTGTAAAGCAAAATCTGGAGTGTAAAAATAAATAAGTAAATAAATAAATAAATAAAAGATTAAAAAAGAAGAAAAAAGAAAGTAGGCAAATACGAGAAAGAAACTGATTTACAGTTTGATTGGGTTGGTGTTGAAGTTTTGCTTGTAGCCTGGCAATAGTTTCCTGGATGTTTATCTTATTATAATTCAATAAATTATGAACTTAAATTCTAAATCTATTTCACATTTGCATGTTTCATCATGAAAGGAGAATAAGAATAAAAGAAATTCTCACTTGGAATGAGGCACATTTATATAAGTTTCTACTCATAAAAGATGAAGACATACTAATAAAACATGAACCCCGAGTACCCATGTAAAATCTTTATGTGCCAGATGCTGGGGTGAGGCGAGGCAGGGACAAGCAGATTCTCAGAGCTTGGCCAGCCAGTGTAGCCAATCACTAGTCTCTTGGTTCAGTGAGAGTCTGTCTCAAAATTCAATCTTGACCGTGGCAAAAAATTACCTGTCATCAAACTCTCATCCCATCATGTACATTGACATTTTGTAAGTTGAGAATGCATATGTTTTATGTGCGTTACATGTTATGCTCTTTATTAACATATTGCATGACAATATTTCATTTTATCAGATGTAAATAGAGAAATTTTTGACATTTTTATTTCATTAGATATTTGGTACATAGAGAAACTTGCAGAGGATCCATGGCTACATATATGTATATATATATCTTCTCAAGTCTTGGGAATCAAAGATCAAACAGGTTCACTTTTTAAATAATTTTTTTTGTTGTTGTTTTTTTTTCGAGACAGGGTTTCTCTGTATAGCCTTGGCTGTCCTGGAATTTACTTTGTAGACCAGGCTGGCCTTTAACTCAGAAATCTGCCTGCCTCTGCATCCCGAGTGCTGGGATTAAAGGCATGTGCCACCACGCCTGGCTTAAATAAATATTAATCAAAGGGAAATAGTGTAATTTTAAATTTAGGTAATTAGAAATAAAAATACGAAAATATATGAATTTTCAAGTTAATAAGTTATTTCTCATGAGCTATTCTTATAATGTTTATTATTTACAATCATTCACTTAATTCTGTAAAATTGAAAGACATATCAACAACTTGCTTAGCTTTAATTGTTTGCTACATCAATTTCAATTTTTGTTCTACTTCATTATAGCTTTAATCTCAGAAATAGAACATTCTTATAACTTGGTTACAAAGTTTATGAATTTTAAAAATAATTTAAAATTTTGATTCAAAGAAAAAAGGGAGAAAATGCATCCATTTTAAAATGGAAGCCTAAGGAATTATATCTAAGTAGAGGAACGGGATGTATATTCAAGTATATTGAAGAATATTCAACTATATTGAACTGACTAAACTTATCAAAATGACATTAGTTGAAGATTTGTTCCTTTCATTGATTCTTCTTCATGTAGATGGTAAATGAAGCTACCAATATTACATGATCTATCAATAATATTCATCTAGAATAATATATAAAATGATAAGGGCCTAGAGCCTAATAAATAAGTATAAAGACATTAGCATATTGGGGAATGGTGGTAGAAGAGGAATGGTCAGGAAGAAAGAATATGGAACCATGAAATCAAGGCACATATGTTCAAGGAGGAGATACTGAATAAAATATAAACACCCAAAGTAAGAGTACACCCCAGAAATTTAGGAAAAAATTATTCTCTGATGAAAGAAGGTAAGTAACTTTTCAGGAAATTTTTGCATAGATGTTTTATGCCACAGTGGGTTAAGGAGCACACAGAAATTGAATGAAACCTAGAAAAAGAAACTATGAATAAATTTGAAGGACTTTGCACTTGCAAGGGATGGGTAGGATGATAACTAAAGAGTAACTTGCACGTAAAGGTGTTGTTTGTTTGAAAGGTAAATAAATCAACATCTGTTTATGTAATAATTTTAACAAAGAGCCAAGACAAATACATAAAACTGTAAAGAAGAAAGAAAGGGACAAGATGGAGATACTCTCCAAGAAACCATATTAAATGTGAGAGAAGAAAAATCCAGATCAATGCTGAAAGTATTTGCTTTGTGCAGAAGGAGTAATATACTTGTAAAGAAAGCAAATTGGATGGAGAGAGTTGAAAGCAGTCACTGCTGATGACTCTTTGTTTGTAATTTTTGAATGATCCTTGCAAATAGACTATGGGTGAAATGAGGAATGAACTAGTATAGAGAGGAATGTAGAAAAAATTTAATCCAGCATTATGGCTGCTCTGTTTATATCCAAAGACCTTCTAAGTCTGTGTGATCTGACTGGACAGATACATTTAGTACAAACCTTTAATCCCAAACAATGTAGGGAATATTAGTTTGAAGAAGGAAGCAGCCATATTTGAAAGTGATGTCTAATTGTAAGGCATACAAAGTGATGAATCAGAGAAAGATTTGACAGAATGTGTCAGTGGTAGGTTATGCCCAACTCTCTCAAGAACAGCAGAGGAAAGAAAAGCTATTTAGAAACAGAACAGGGACAGACTTAGACTGTTGGGAATTGGTACAGTGAATGCAGAGCAGTGGAGTTTAGTTCTTTCAGGAGTTTACACTGCTTGGTACAAGTCAGCAGAGGTAATTGAAACTAGAGAATAAAAATGCCAGAAAATTAAATCAAATTGCCTGAGTTAGTTTGAAGCATTGAGAAGCTGAGGCTACCCAGAACAGATGAGTTGAACCAGCCAACCAGAGGTCAGAAAGAATGAGCTTTTTCAGCAGTAAGACTCCTAGATGACAATTATATCAGGTGAATAACAGTTACTTTTACAGAGGGATAAAAATGAAAGCCATGCTTTGCAATATAAAAACAAGAGAGGTTGAGAAATGAAAATAAATTGATTCAATATGGGTAATTTCTATTTTTAAGAGGTTTATTTTATTATTTTATACTTACTTTATTTTTTGTTCTTAATTATTAATGTCTGTATGTCTATGTGGAAATGTGCTTGTAAGTACAGTCACCCACTGGGACAAGATAAGCTCTGAGGCTCTGGTGTTACTAGCAACTGTGAGCCACCCAACGTGAATTCTAGGAACTGAATTTCGATCCTCTGCAAAAGCAGTGCAAGATTTCTCAAGGAAGATGAAAGAAGATGAAAGAAGAAATATACAAGGGACTTGAGGCAAGAAGACAAGCAGAAGTAGCAGACCAAAGAGCCTGAGAATTTGAAAATAAATTATTTGGGGCTGATAGGGATAGAACAAAGAACAAAGAGATTGATGGTGTTGATTCATTTAAACAATGGAGATAACCGAGTGAAACATTTAGCACAAATAATTGGAAAGCTTCAAGTTTGACTGTTTGATTGTTATAATGAAAATTTGAAAATCTTTCATATTGGCTTATATATGCCTCAACTTTCTATATGGCTATGGATCTCAGTTTTCAAGTATTTTTTTTCTTCCCATTTACTGACTATTAAAGTTGGAGTTTAAAACTTCTCTCACCCCCACCCCCAGCTCACATAGAACCCTTGGGTACAACTGGTTGCACTATTTTAGAAAATAATGGAAATGTTCAAAGGTGGAGTCTAAGTGGAGAAAGCTCACCAATGACAGTGACGCTTGCTACTGAAGGTTCCCAGCCCCCTCCCTCTGCTACCTATAGGCAGTCACCATGTTGTCTTTCTATCACGTGGGTCCAGAATCAATACAGCCAAGAAATATGAATTGAGACCTCTGAAATCACCAGTTAAATAAATCTTACCTTAATATATTCTTTTTCATTTTCAATATTTTGTTACTGCAAAGCTCACAAACAGTATTCAAATGTTCCTTTACTTACATTTGCAAACTTTATTTCAATTACCTAAATCAACTTAAAAATACCACCTTCAATTATTTCCTCATCAAACATGATAAATATGCTTCTTTCACTTTTCCACATGTGCTACCCACATGCTGAAAGAGATGTGTCTCCAATCTTGATGTAATGGAACAATCTGGCAGTCCTAGCATTCAAGAGTCCAAAACAAGAAGGTTGCAAGTTTGAGGATAGAATGAGCAGGACACTGTGACCCTTTATCAAAAGTAAAAACAATCCATTTCCCATAGCTTCTGATGCTTGTGTCTGCACACATTTGTCCCTGCCTGTGTATGTCTTAGAAGCAGGTCACTTGGTCCTTCTCTACCTACTCATATTAGAATTTGATGCTAAGTAGGGCCTTGCATTTTCATCATTCTGTACTCAAGAGTCAATTTCAGTACTTCCCAAATTATGTTCTTTTGTAATTTTTTAAATTCCTAACAACCAGGCACAATTCTTGATACTAGCTTCTCATTTAGTTTATTTAGTTTATGCCAAGCACCATGTCCTGTACAGAGCAGATGTTCAATATATTTATAGAGAGAAGTTGGATCTTCTTTAGTTGCTCGGTAGCTACATTGCCTGGACAAATGATATCCAATATTTTCCAGTCTAACTGCAGGAAGGGCAACATCATGTTCTGGAGCATTAAGGAGATAGGTGATAAAGCTAATGGAGAGGGAGTTTTCAGTATCATGTGTAACAGAAAACTATAGCAGATTTTACTTTAAAAGTTAATTTTGGTCTGCATTGTGTTGATCTGCTCTTATTTGATATTTAATATATATTTAAATACTAATATTCAAATTTCTATAAGAATGTTTTACCTGATAAACCATATATTAAAGTTTCTTGGGGGTGAGTACTGAATATTACACTAGTGTGTCTCACATTATGAGTAGTTACTATAAATAGGAATAAAACTGAAAAAATGTGTATTAGATATGATCAATCAAATGAACTAATTCCATAGAAGTTGCTTGTTTTGTTTAACATCTCAGACAAATAAAAACATGATTATATTATTATTCTTTATGTGTATGTATATGCTGCATATCATATATATTCATTTTCACAAATACAGAAGAGTAAGTTTACATCATGTGCTACAATTGTGTGATGTATCTTTGATTTTGACATAGAGAGTCTCATTGATTCCAAGTAGTCTATTTTCAAAGAAGTACAGAGTCATATGTAACTACATATATGTGCTTAGCAACACAATGAACCATAAATATGCATGAAGTAAATATGCTGAAAAGTATGAATTAAAATTTCTGCATCATGTGTAAACTACTTTTTCTTCAATGACTACAGGTTAAACTACATACAGTATACTTTGTGTCGTGTGTGGCACAGGAAAATTCTAATCTAGTATACTTAACCACATAAGCTTAGAGGAGGAATGATCTGAATTAGCTGGCACCATATACACATGCAGGTGCCAATCTAATATCTTCCTGCTTATACACACCCCCTGCTTCTAATGCTTTGCTGCTCTCACCCATATGTACTATTCAGCTGAATGCTGTTTTAGAAAGGAAAATATACAGAAACTTTGATTCTAATGATCTATATTAAGTGATAATTCTCAAAAAATGTGTTTCATTAGAGATTAAATTCTTAATTGCTTCGTGATCAGCATTGAAATTTCTATTTCATAAACACTACAGCAGATTGATAAATATCCCATTATACAGAAATAAATGAACCAACAAAGAAATGCCAAAACATTTTTAATAGCAAATGTATAAAAATAAATTTCTTCTGCACTTCCATCACGTGGAATTATGGCAGACAATCTTCAGGCATCAAGTCCATTCCTTTACTGTGTCAATCTGATATGGTACTGATCAGGAAGTTTTGAGTAATATACATGTCACAACCTCGAAGGGGAGAACTGATTTGACTTGTCTATTTGTTTGTACATATTTTGAATTTTAAAAATGACACAATACAACTTGAAAGGGAAACATTTGATTGCAGGAGTTCATATGTAGGCTTTAGATGTTTTCATAAACCTCTTTATCTATATTTGCAGAATTTTTCCCCTTGGACGTCTAACAAACACTGAAATCAGTTTGCCTCTCCATTTACCCTTTCATAATGTTCATGACACAATCCTGTGTGATTTGACACCTTGGAACTTTAAACAGACTCAGAATCTTTTGGACCTTCTAGCCATCATCAATTCACATAGTGTGCAGTAAATCCAGCTCAAAATAAACAACACAGATGGAATCGAAGCTTATAGTACAATGTCAGCAGTATCCACAGATTGACAGAGCTAGTGAGGCTGCCAGATGCACAGAATGTTGTTCTAGCTCCTTGTTCTTTATAACTGGACTTGATGGAGTACATCAGTGTCAAACTCCTTGCTGGTTTCCACACGCACACGCACAGAAACGCACCCGCATAAACACGCACATTCCTGCGCTCTATATCAACGGAACCATCTGCTCTCAGCTTTACATGTGGTAGCTAACTAACTACCCTACTGTGCCTGGTCTTACCGACTGCTTTCCTTGGAAACAAATGACAACAGTTTTTATCTTGTGCCCTCCTTGGCATTATAAAATAAGGCTCTTAACATTTCCATACGCATATATTTTACATGCATTTTTTTTTTTTTAAATTCTCGTCTCCGTTTTATTTACTGAATCACCAGGGAATGGCATTTTTTTCTTTTTTCCTTTTCCATTCCTAAATTGAGGTTTTCTATGTAACTTCATACACTAGATTGATTTGGCCAACTAAAATTTATATGAAAGCAATATATGAAAAACCAATGAGCTATAGGATCATTTTTCTCCCTCAACATTATTGTGTATGTGCTACATGCAACTGGGGTTGTACAAAATGTGGGGAAGTAAGGAAATAATTCATTCATTATCAATTTTGTGTATATAATTTCATGCCCAAGGATGGCCATGCTGGAATTAGGATGAGTAGACTGTATAAGCATAAATTATTTCCATATACAAGGATTCTGCCTGTATCAGGAAGCTTGTGTGTTATGCCTCTCCAAAATACAGGATAGTTTTCTTGAACTCCTTGTTATCTCATGTGGTACCTAGCTGTGAGATAGGGTATTCTGAAAAAGGATAATCACATTTCTAATTCAAAATTTTCAATTATAAAGTATTTAAACCCTGAGTCTGAAGAGGCAGAAGAAAAATACCTAGCGTGAGAGAAGAGAAACATGACCCAGGTTTGGACCACCCCAAATATCTCTTCCTGACCTGTTTTCACATCTGGCATTTGTCTTCATGACAGTTTCTCTAGAAGATCTACAGAAATTATACTCACCTTCTGGTAACTAGGTAACATAGTCTCCTGGAGGCTAGCTAATTGCAGCCCATGATAACCTCGCATACAGTAACTTAAATTTTTCATTTCGTTCAAATTATTATGGATCAGTGGAGAGGGTATTGATTTGATTCATTAACAGATTCCCAGTCTGTCCCAAGGTTAATGATTGCATGTATCTCAATTACATCCTTAACAGGTTATACTGTAGAACTGTTTTAAACTGCGTTTTCCATTGTGAATCTTTCTTAGCTGAAAGGTTTTTTAAGTAATTTAAGATTTAACATGCTTTTCTCCTCCTCTTCCTAAAATGATGAACTTGTTTGACGGAACGTATCAAGATGTTACAAAAAGAAAAAAAAAAGAAAGGAAGGAAGGAAGGAAGGAAGGAAGGAAGGAAGGAAGGAAGGAAGGAAGGAAGGAAGGAAGGACCGAAGGACCACAAAAGGTTTCTGTGGGCTCTGTCAGGAGGGAAAGAGAACAGCAGTTTGAGTTAGTTAAATACTCTGCACTTCACTTAAATTTAAAATATTAATCACTGTAGAAAAGGAGTTGATCTTTTCTCTTGGTATTTTTTTCCTTTGTAGAAGGGTTATTCATTTTCTGAATGCACATTGACATAATTCATCATAGGAAAATAGAACCTAAATATAATTTAACACATCTTAACTGTATTTAAAAAAACAAGTAAAATTTTAAAACTAATAATGAAGTATCCATGTATCTCTGGGTAGAATGACAGTAAGTCACACTGTAATGATTCACAGGTACTCTGGCCATGTCTGCCAAGAATAGTCAGGCAGAAGCGAAGTCATTCCAGGATCTCCAGAACAAATAGAAGACATTGGTTCTGACAAACAACAAATGTAATTGTTTTATTTGTTTTGTTTGCTTTTTTAGTCCTTCTGTGGTCTCTCTCCACTCTCAATCCTTTATACTATGTGCAAGTCTAGTTTACTCTGCATGTTTAACCTGGTGAAACTTCTACCCTATCCTAAACAAGAATTGTTGAAGCTGGAGGCTAATTGTGCTTTTCTTTTTGATTCTTTATGAGAAACCTCAACTTCTTATTTATATTACTATGAAGTTCGTAATAAGAGTTACATTTTTAAAATTATTACTGCTTTTACTATCCACTTGTATTACAAACAAGCAACATGCCAGACACCTTCTGGAACCCTCAAGATTCTGACAGAGATTGGGGGACTCAGAAGCCAAATGGGAATCATCAGGAGGAGACTTCAGTTATACAATCCATTAAATAAAACAATAGAGCCTGCAGCTGAGCTATTAAAAAGAGTAGAGCAATTTTTATTTCAATGGCTACATTTTATTTCCTCTTCTGAGTGACTGTTAACAAAGGGCCGCTGAAAGGACTGGATAAAAAGCAGGCATCAGATGCAGGATCCATGAGTTAAACAACATTATTAGATACAATTTCATAAAATCTAGTTGCTTTTTTGCTACTAGAAATCATGTCCTTTTGTCAACTTGTGGTCACATCAGCACTTCTGATGTAATTTGCTCCAGCTGCAGAGCATAGCTGGCCTGCAAATCAAGAACCAGAATGAGGACAGGCAGGAATAACTCAATGGCTTAGATAATGTGCAAATCACTACACTTCTAGCTATTAGTCTACTTTTTTTTTTTTTTTTTTTTTTCAAAAAATTTGGAAGAGGAAACATTTATCTTTAGGTAAACAGCCAATCAGCTACTCTCTTTAGAACTGGTTTTTCTGGTTATCTTTTACTGAAGTCTAACCAGTGTGTGTGTGTGTGTGTGTGTGTGTGTGTGTAATGCTTTGTAATCATGACATCATGTACTTTGTTCTCCACAGAAGGTAATATGAACACCTTGCCAAGCAGTAGCTGCTTCTCCTCAATGCCCCTAAAAATATTCTTCAGATTAAAATAAATATTCCTAAGCATGCTGTTTATCCTTTTTGCATTTCAAGTTTTTTTCTCTGGCCTGCTATGCACAGGTTTACAAAATAACACACACCCTTCTGTTAACAAGCTGATCCAAATGCCTCAATTCCAGACAGAACATGAACCCAGTCACAACTGAAATGTAATACTGTTTATTGATTCAGCCATGAATTATCATAGAGGCTTAACCAGTCATTCAGCATGGAACTTCTGGCTGCTCTTTGCTGTACAGGAAACTCCTTTGGCTTATATTGAAATCAATTATAATTGGATCTCAACCATTTAAAAGTTCAGCTCTAATTGAACACCCAGAAACCATTGTATCTACCAAAGAAGAGTTTATAAACAAAACAAAGCTCAACTACTCTTGCATAGCTAAGCAAATCAATATAGATGGTGAGCAAACAATCAGACAGGCTGCAGTATGTAAGGCTACAGAAGCATGGTAAGTAGTACTATGACAGGACCGCTGTACCCACTGTGCAGAGGCAACACCAATCTGTTGTTCTACCATACAACATTTTCTTTCCTAGATACCATAAGCATCAAGCGCTGGATGCTGTCAGAATTTAAAGCTCATCTGGTCACCTGTTACCTTTGAGTATCCATTGCCATAGCCAGTACCCAAATCTGAAGTAGTAGGGAGGGTGTTCGCTTTATCTTTCTGAAGCCTGTGGGAAATTTCATGAACAGTGACCACATTTTCAAGCACCATTGTTTCAAAGAAGACAGAAGGAAGGAACGTGCCACATATCCATGACACCGTATCTGTCAGCCATTTGACAGGAAAGCACCAGGAGGTGGGCATGAATCTAGTGCTGTTTTCAATTAAGACACATTTCATAGGTAAATTTACAAAGACTCAAAATTAAAAGTTGTTCTCTTTTCAGAGTGCAAGTGATCATGTTTTTGGTTTTGTTGTTCTCTTGCTTTGTTTTGTTTTTCTGAGATGTATGGGGAAGTTTTCATTCATTCTGAAAGCTTTGGAAATTGTCCTCTGCAAGGTACCTGCCATTGAGCCTCATGGGCTCTCTCATATAGAAACAAAATTTAGCTTTTTGCTTGAATCTATGAGTTTTACATCTTTTGGATATATGATATGATATGAACAGTTGTATTATTTCTCACTTTGGGTGGGTGGTAAAATTATGGTTTGCTTAAAGTTTATTTAAAATAGAATGAATTTTATATGATATTGACTGACAAAATACAATGTTTAACTATGACATTAAATTGCTCCCTTTGTTCAAAGAAATGAAATAGAAAATGAATGAATTTCAAAATGTTTTTACCTTTCTATCAAAGGGAAAACACACAGTTTACAGGGAAAAATGTTTCATGAAACAAATTTTGATATATCTAATCGTTCCTTCTAATCTGCCCTTGAATGACATCTGCTCTGGTGGAGCTAGGTCCAAGGAGTAGAGAAAGCAGAGCCCTGACTGCACAACTGCTCTGCATGTTTTACCATCTCTTTTTAACCTAGAACAGGGCTTTCTGTAGTCATCGTTAAACTGTAAATAGGATGTCTGAGTTAATCCTCATTAAAATAAGAGATACCCAAATATTTTTAAGAGCATCACATTTATACTTCTGTCAAACCTTTTTTCTTCTCTTCTTCCTTTCTTGAGATGGTTTCACATAGTCTAAGCTAGGCTTTACTCACCATCTAAGAGGAGTGATTTTAAGTTCTTGATGCTCCCTCCTCCTCCCTCGTGTGTGCAGCATTTAAAATGATCCTCTAGTTACTAGATATTAGATACTAGAGGCTAAGACCTTGATTTTTTGTCTAGAATAAAGGGGCAAGCAATGAAACATTGCTTCCAGCCTTTTATTTCATTGAAACAATGGGGAAGATAGAGGGTTTATTTTGATTATGTCAAAGTTAGTAACTAATTTTTTTACTATAGGAGTACTGGTTGTGGCAGCCACATTCAAAAACAATGCTTGGTATCGTATTTATTATATCATTCTTTGGAAACAATATGGCTTCACAAGTATTGTATGTCCAAGTCTCACATCCCACTGTTATATGAAGTATACCTATGAAGCTGATTTTCCTGCTATTCTCAAAGTTTCAGTATGAAATGGGAAAGATTAAATGTTCCTATCCTACCAGATTCAGAGTCAGAGTTCAATATTAAAATCCAACACATTTCCCTGCTTGTATATTATTTTGCCAGTTGGTTTTGTTGGCAGTTGGCCTCCCAAATAAAGGGCAAGCTTTATCACAATAGCAAGTAATCTGCATTTATTTTAATTTTACTGTATTTTTATCTGTCCTCATAGATATGTCTGTGGAACATAATGATGAGAGATGTAATCTTATGTTGGAACTTGCTGAAAAATGTGTTGATGTTATAAAAATGCTGAGAAATAATTACTTTAACATTGCAGAACTTCCTGTGAAGACTAAGTTGAGGGACTAAAACAAAAAGAAAAGAGAAAAGAAAGAAAGAAAATTGTAAGGAGAGAAGAAGGAGAAAGGAGATCCCTTGGAGCCATTTCTATGACTTATTTTAATTTCCTTTGTAAAAAAAATTATTTACACACTTTACATCGTTATCACTGCTCCTCCTATTTCTCCCTCCCACAGTTCCTCCTCTGTCTTCTATTACCCTCTCCTCTGAGAGGGTGGAGGCCCCCCTGGTTATCCATCCACCTTGGCACATCAAGTCTCTGCAGGGCTAGGTGCATCCTCTCCCACTGAGGCCAGAAAAGGTGCTTACTCAGAAGAACACATTCCACAGACAGGCAACAGTTCCTACTTCAGTTGTTTGAGATTCACATGAAGACTGAGCTACACATCTGCTACATATGTGCGGGGAACCTAGTCAGTGCATGCTCTTTGGTTGGTGGTGCCATCTCTGAGACCATGCCAAGGGTCCTAGTTGACTCTGTTGTTCTTCCTGTGTACAACCACTTTGGAAATCAATTAGGTGGTTGCTCATAAAACTGGGACTAGTTCTACCTCAAGATCTAGCTCTATCACTCATGTACATATACACAAAGGATGCCCCACTATACCACAGGGACACTTACTCCACTATGTTTATAGCATCTCTATTCATAATAGGCAGAAACTGGAAGAAACCTAGATGTCCCTCAACTTATAAATGGATAAAGAAATTGTGATATATCTACACAATGAAATACTATTCAGCTATTAAAAACAAAGATATCATGAATTTTGCAAGCAAATGGATAGAACTTGAGAAGGTCATCCTGAGTGAGATAAATCAGAGCTAAAATAACATGCATGGTAATTAGTCACTTATAAGTGGATATTAGCTATGAAATATAAGATACCCATGCTATATTCCACAGATCCAAAGAAGCTAAACAAGAAGGAAGTCCCAAGTGAGGATACTTGGTTCCGTGAGCTTTTATAATGTCTGTCTTCTTTTAGCCTATTCATAGTCTACTGTCTTCCTGTGCTGTGTTATATGGAAGATCTTTTGATTCACAAGCCACTACCAACACCTTACTTACTAGGGTTAGATGATTTAAAAAATGCTTAAAGCAATGAAGAACAATCAAATGATAGGAAGTCCTGTTATTGAGGAGCCCTGAGTTTTCCCAGAGCATTTCTAAGGACATTCAGATGCCCAGGAGGTCACAGCTGTTCTATGAATGCCAGGGACTTTGACTCAACTTTTGCTGTAAGATACAAGTGCAAACAATCTTTGCTTAGAAAGTGAGGAAATGACACAAATCATTGTGAATACTTATTATGTTGATTTTCCTATGGATATTGTGTTATGAAAACTGATGGAACTTATCTACAAACAAAGCATTCAAGGGTACAGTATTACTTTCATTTCATCGACCATGAATCTGATTATCTTTAGTGCCATATCTTTTTTCTCATTTGTTGGTGATATTTATTTTTAAGTTTGGATACAGATCTTATAAAATCTAAAGTAACCCAATTACATTCCATCCATTTGTGTTCTGATATGCATGAAACAAGAAGTCATAAAAATTCTTGTTTTGTTTATATGGACTGAGACTGTCATAGATTAAGTCTGCCTTGTATAATCATGTCTCAGTGAAGAACAGAGTTTATTGCATGTGGCAGAATAAGCAAACATGCAGAATTGAAGTTGAATATAACTGAATTATTATGATTGGAAAGAAGAAGATATTTTAGAATTTTCTGAAATAGACATACTTAATAAATGGACAATTTTCATTATTAAGTATTATCTGAATATGAATATCTTGGTTGTAGTAAAATAAATTTAGATTTTTGGGTTAGAAGATTCTTAAATTTTTCACATTGAATGACCAAATACTTTACTTGAAATTCATTAGTCCTATTGGTTCACTATTCTGTTAACATTAATAAGTATCATTACTTGATTCATTGATATCATTATCAACTCTTTTTAGGCACTTTATTATTTTCTATGATTTTACTTCCAATCATATTTACTTCTGAAAATCCCTTGAAGTGCACATTTTATTTCCATATTTTCAAAAGGCCCTCTAAAATCTAAACTGATTTTGATTGATTTTTCATGGTGTAGATGGCAGTTTTCCAAATGTTATCCATGAGCAAATATGTGTAATTGGTAAGTGATATCTTATAAGGTCTCCTGTGGTGGTTGGAATATGCTTCACCCATAGTGAGTGACATAGGCAATGTGGCCTTTTTGGAGGAAGAGTGTCATTGGGGGTTGGGCTTTGGAGGTCTCTCCCTTTACTCAGGCTCCACCCAGTGTGAAAGAGAGATTTCTCATAGCTGCCCGACTTCTTTTCGCTGCCTTTGGATCAAGATGTAGAACTTTCAGCTCCCTCTAGCACTGCGTCTGCTGCCATTCTTACTGCCAGGATGATAATGGACTGAACCCGTGAAACAATAAGCCAGCTCCAAGTAAATGTTTTCCTCTATAACAGCTGCCTTGGTCATAGTTTCTCTTCACAGCACTAAAACCCAAAACTGAGACATTTCCACACCCTTACAAAAGAAGAAATTCCTTATGTACTTTACAGATATGAATATGATATTGATATAGGTAGATGATCCTGAATCATTTAGATGCATTCAAAGTACAAGGTCATGCAGACTTACCAGAGATCATTATAAGATTTTATGTGTAGAGGTTTGTAATGCCTCAGAGGGGGATGGTGAAAGAAAGGAGGTGATAGAGGGATGAGGAGGATAAAGAATGTGAAAGAAAAGGAAAAGGAGGAAAAGGTAAAATTGCACAGTGGAGGCAAAGGGAGACTCGGGTAATAGGCCACTCTGCAAAAATGTGATAACTAAGAGAAAACAAATTGTTCATTTAAGTGATTCTCTTGTCTCTAGCTGCAGATATAGCAGAAGATGGCCTAGTTGGCCATCAGTGGGAGGAGAGGCCCTTGGTCTTGTGAAGATTATATGCCCCAGTACAGGGGAATGCCAGGGCCAGGAAGTGGGAGTTGGTGGGTAGGAGAGCAGGGAGGGTATAGGGAACTTTCAGGATAGCATTTGAATTATAAATGAAGAAAATATCTAATAAAATAAAAAGAATAGTTCTACAAATATCTTGATTTGATATACTGGTTTCAGACAGGTTGGCTCCTGTTGATTAAGCTCATCAAGAGTGTGTGAATGATCTGTTACAGTAATCTTCCTAAGAAAAGGGATACAAAGTGAAAGCATTTCTGAATTTTCAATTTTACAAACTGAGTACAATACACTATTGCTGCATAACAAGTCACAAAACAGTAACTGCATTCTTTAAGAACTCACACAGCTGTAGGTTAGACTTCCAAGTGGACTAGGCTCAGATATTTTGTTCAGGGTCTCCTCAGGCAGAAATCACTTTATAGCTACCATACTAAGAGTTTATCAAAAAATTCTACTAGGAATCTACTTGAGCACATTAGCTTACCTGTAAAATCTTCCTTCCATGCCTTATTAATTTATGAGTAATTTTATTTATTATTACATTTTATGTAAACTGGTTCTCAAGAAGTAACACTAGGAGATAGATAGGTCTTGGGTGCCATTTTAAAAGTCTTCCTACTCTATTAGGTTTCATGTCTTCAAAGCCTATATCTTTCACCTGCTATACTGTACTATCTCAAGGAAGTACAGTGTACAGACTTCCTATAAAAATACAAGCATCTCACCATTGAAGGTAAGGTCAGCCAAATTTGTCATTACACTCAAAGATCCTTTGTAATTATTTCTATGTATACTAACAGTAATAATTTTTATCACTTTCTTTCTGCCTTGGAATCCAAGAGCTCTTCTCTAACTCCCTGCCTGATGCTTATACGGGAAACATGCTTCGCAGGAGCACATTAAAGAATAAATAAATAAATCATGTGTGTGTCAAAAAGAATGGTCAGAGCACCCAAGCACTCACCTGTGCAAAACGCTGAGTGTGTGCCTTTTTGAAGACATTGGGTGGTAAGGAGATAAAGGCCAGAACCCTCGCCTCAAGTCCTGACCAACTGAACTGGAGTTTCTCTTCCACAGTTTTTCATAGACTCTGGCTGATGGTAGGTTTTCACTTGAAATTGCCCAGTTTGTCGACTCATCTTCCTTCTGACTCTGTATTCCATTATCCTTTCCTCCTGGGAGAACCACCTTAATAAATCACTTGCATTAAAATCCTTGGCTCATGGTTTCCTTCTGGGATGATCCACCCTCAGACTTGGAGTACACTTTAGGCAGTTATCTGGAGCCAGAAGCATTAGGGGCTAGCCACTCTAAAAGTCCTCACCTGGCAGGGAGACTTTTTTAGGCAGTTTTGTGCTAGTTGCAAGTACGGCTCCTCTCTGGCCTGTCATTCAGATGCCTGCCTAAGAGCAGGAATGTGTTCTGAACACATGGGCCTAGTCTGCCTTCCTTTGGAAGTGCTATTGAAGATGGTGCCATGAATAGCATCGCTCAAAACATTCAATCACTAGAAACAAATGTATAGGTCTGCAAAATGAGTAATGAAAGTGATCCAAAGGTAAACATTGGAGAGACCAGCCTCTTGGTGTAGAAGGGGAGAGGGGATGGGGGAGGGTCTCACTGAGGGGGTTTCTATATCTACAGGGGATGTAGATAGATAGATAGGTAGGTAGATAGATAGATAGATAGATAGATAGATAGATAGATAGATAGATAGATAGATAGATAGATAGCCAGAGGGAATGGAGGATACCAATGAATTAAGTCCCTCTAGACTCAATAGGGCTGGCACACATATGTAATCTCACAGACTGTGGCAGCATGTACAGGACCTACACAGGTCTGTACCAGATGGCATCCTAGAAATAAAAGGTTGAAGTAGACACTGGCCTCCATTCTTAATGCAGAAGTTATTTCCAGTTGTTAGCTACCTATAAATTAAAAAATGAACTTTTCTCAAGGGAATCTTACTGCAGCTAGAACTCACACTTAAGGGAGGGTCCCATACTAGCACAGCAATAGATGGCCAACACAAAACGAACTCAACAGTATCTTTGGAAATTCTTTGTCTCCTATAGAGTATGGTTTTGGTATTGTCTGTGTTGTTGTTTGTTTGTTTGTTGCCTTATAGGTCCTTGGTTTTAAATTATGGTTTCTGGTTTGATTTTCTTTTGAGATTGCTTTCTGTGTGAATGTGTGTGTCTGTGCTTATATGGGTCTCTTGTCCTTTTTTTTTTTTTTTTTTTTTTTTTTTTTTTTTTTTTTTTTTTTTGGTTTTTTTTTTTTTTTGTTTTGTCCTATTCTGATTTCCTTAGAAACCTGCTTGTTTTCTACATCACCACCATGACCATGATTCCTGCTTTGGTAACATTTTCATACACNTTGTCTGTGTTGTTGTTTGTTTGTTTGTTGCCTTATAGGTCCTTGGTTTTAAATTATGGTTTCTGGTTTGATTTTCTTTTGAGATTGCTTTCTGTTATGGTCTCCAACTTTGAGTTTTTATGGGATTTCTCTATGCATGAAGTTTTTTTTTTTTTTTTTTTTTTTTTTTTTTTTTTTTTGGCTCTTTTTCTTGTTTGTTTTGTCCTATTCTGATTTCCTTAGAAACCTGCTTGTTTTCTACATCACCACCATGACCATGATTCCTGCTTTGGTAACATTTTCATACACACACACACACACACACACACACACACACACACACACACACACTTCATTTACAGAATAATATGGAAGATAAAAACGTGTCAATCTGTTTATCTATGCCAGGTTAGATATCCAGAGCTCCCTCTGATAACATCCTAATGGTATTATGCTGATGTGGCACTATTGCTAACCTCATATTGATATAGTCTTACTAATTGAAGTCTTTTCCTCTTCCTTTTTAAAACTGTTTTGTTAATTTATTGTGAATTTCTCATCATACTCCCCATTCTCACTCATTAACCTTTCATATCTGCCCTCTGTTCTTGCAACTTTCCCCTCAAAAGTAAATTAAAAAACAAAAATAAAATAATAAAATGAATAAAAAGATAAAAATAATCTCATTGTGGAAGCTGTGGTGTGTCACAGAGTGTCCTACAGTGCACCCTTTTGTCCACACTTCCTTACTTGCAAATGTTCATTGCAATGAGTCAAGGTCTGTGATTTCTGCTACACCATTAGTACTGGATTTTCACCGTGAGTTCTCTTAGGTATCCTGTTGTGCTGTGTCATGGAGATTTACAGGACCATCGCCTTCATGCAGTCCAGCAGTTCACAAGTGAGGTAAATGTTGGGGTGCGTCAACTCAAAGCCGTGCATCTGGGCCTGGGTTGTCAGATTACCAGTTCCCACAGACCTACACCATCAGGGCAAACTCTCCCACACTGCCCTGCCTAGGCTAAGAAAACATTGGAAATAATAACCAGCAAGCAAATATATATGGAGTAAGGTATGTATATGTATGTGTATGTATATGTGTATATGTATATGTATGTGTATGTGTATGTGTATGTGTATGTGTATGTGTATATATGTATATGTATAACGTATATGTATATTTATGTTTATTTATATGTATATACATAAAAGAAATAAATACCTATAACTCATTGTTGTCTAACTTTAATGCATTCTTTACAGTGTAGTACAAGGGAATTACATTTAAGAAATTACATCATCATGATAACATTATGATAAACAGAAATTATAATATTAGGTAAAGTAATAATAGGTAATATAATTAATAGTAAGACTCCTTATCAACAACTAGGCAAAGCCTAATTGGAATACTTCACATGATGATTTTTCAACCAGGTTGATTTTACACATTACATATATGGGACCAATGCCTAGCAGTATTTTGGGCTGTTACTTTTGATAGAACTGTCATTGGCACCTAGCAGATAAAAACTAAATACTTAGAAAGAAAATTTAATGAATCATATTATTTCATATTTGACTAATTATATATTCCCATCACCATCTAAATCTCTATCTACATCTATGTCTAGATGAATTTGTACCATTTGGGTTGACAGAGCTAACCTCAAAACCTATAGATAATCTAACAGAAAACCCAGCACTAGGCATGAAAAACATCCTTTTGATCTATTTGTCAGGAGAGTCAAAGAGACTCAAAACACACAAATGAACAGGCAAACAAACAAACAAAAAACACAAAGCAAAAACAAAAGCATAAACTATTCCTGTGGTCCATTTTGGTTTCTAGAGGTTGAAGCTCACACTCCGTTGTTGAAAACACTATGTTTTTCACACAAGTCCCAGGATTCAAGCTGAGTCTGACATAAAAACCTCCTCACTGATGATTTGCTTTCATAATGCTGTGATGCCTATGATCCACAATAATAGCTTAGCAAGATATTCCTAAAAGGACAATAGTGGCACTCGTATCTTAGTAGTAACCCAAACTCCCTAATTGGCCTTAAGATTAGCCACAGGAGGGAAAGCCTGATTGCTACTGGAAACCCACCCAACTAGGTCTAGTGAATTCATAGATCACAGATTACTTATGTTGACCAAATTTCATTCTAAATCCTTACTCTTATTCCCACAGATGAATGTAGCTTTCAACCCTCAGCAAAGATGCTTCTTTTTATAACAGACAGACACCATTACAGAAAACCATAATAGATCACAGTGCAAAGAATGCAAAGAACGGATTGTACGATGTCCAGACCATTGGGAAAGGCTCAGAAAGATGGTAAATCAGAGAACCAGGAAGATTATGAGATTGTGTCTCTCAGAAAATACAGGGACACTTCACCCTTGAAACCACAACTGCATGGCTGCCTGAACCGGACCAGAACAGTGACAACAATGGATGTGCTAACACAGACCATGGAAATCTCACTGCTTCCCCCAAAACAAACAAACAAACAAACAAACAACTACAGTTGACAAATGGCTGTCTGAGAGAGAAAGAATTATTCTTTCCAGTGAATGGGTTCCCTATTTGCTTATCCAGTACTGAATGATCTGAAGTCAAACATACATGTGTAACTAAATGAACTAAGCAGATTGTATTTCTCTTTCCCTTTTCCCCTTTCCTTTTTCTTTCTATTCTCTCTCTCTCTCTCTCTCTCTCTCTCTCTCTCTCTCTCTCTCTCTCTCTCTCTGGCTCCCTCCCTCTCTGTGTGTGTGAGTGTGTGTGTATGTGTGTGTGTGTGTGTGTGTGTGTGTGTGTGTGTGTGTGTGTGTGTGTGTAAATCGGTCATGATGGGAGAAAATGAGTTCATGGATTTATGAGGGTATAATAAGGTTGGCATGAAGGAGGATGGAGGGAGAAAAGAGAAGAGAAAGAATTATATAATTATGTTTTAATTTTATAAATAACAAATTGAAAAATTCCAACATTTCACTCATGAGTTCCAGGACAGCCAGGGCTATACAGAGAAACCCTGTCTCGAAAAACAAAAACAAACAAAAAACAAAACAAAACAAAACAAAAAAACCAGCAAATACCACCAATGAGTCAGACCAGTTTTAAATACATGAAATCACATGGAACTTTTGAATTTAAATTTAATTATTATACAATGTGAAATTATTTTAAAACATAGCATATCAATGACCAATTTCACTTCATTAAATTCCACATACATCTTAGTTTTTTATATGTATTTTACATTAAAATATATAAAATTTTAAAATGAAGCATAATTTTGAAGCCTGAAAGAAAACGTTTGCATTGCTGTTATGTCTCTGAAATGTCCTATAAGGCAAAGCATAATGCTAACAACAGAAACAAGCCCAAACTGAAAGGTCAATACCAAGGTTGAGAAATTTAGGTCAACTTTGCTGTTGTTGTTCACTTTTTTTTATTAGATATTTTCTTCATTTACATTTCAAATGCTATCACCAAAGCCCCCTATACCCTCTCCCTACCCTGCTTCCCAACCCACCCACTCCTGCTTCCTGGCCCTGGCATTCCCCTGTACTGGGGCATATAATCTTCACAAGACCAAGGGCCTCTCCTCCCAATGATGGCTGACTAGGCCATCTTCTACTACATATGCAGCTAGAGACACAGCGCTGGGGGGTACTGCTTAGTTCATATTGTTGTTCCTCCTAGAGGGTTGCAGACCCCTTCAGCTCCTTGGGTACTTTCTCTAGGTCCTTCATTAGGGGCTCTGTGTTCCATCTAATAGATGACTAAAACCATTTAATACCAGAGCTAGAGGTACAGAGAAACATGTGGATGCATATGGATCCAGTGTCAACTGAACCTGGTCCTAGCAAGAGCAAAATAAATAAATAAATAAATAAATAGACAAACAAACACTAAAAAAAAAAAAAAGAATTTGTAACATGATCCAGAGAGATGACTTTCACGCAATTGTTCCTAATGATACCAATAGCAACATTTTACAAATTACACTACAAATTTACAATTAGTATAACAGTGATTATAAAGTGACCTACATATATACTATTTTCACAATAAATGCAGTAGAGATCTGTCATTCTTTTATAAACATACCTGCTATTATGCTCCTAGAATCACACATGTGGTTCCTTTTGTAGAAATGACCATAGTATCCATAGACACTGATTCTGAGAATATTGGTAATTGGTTTGAATGAATATGCCCTCATAGTCTCATGAGGAGAGGCACTATTTGAAAGGAATAGAAACTGTGACCTTATTGCTAGGTGTGGTCTTACTGGAGGACATGTAAGCCCAGGTGTGCCCTTGCTCTCTCCCACTCTTGCTCTCACTCTTGCTCTCTGTCTCATCCTCTCTCTCCCCATGCTGTCTGTGGATCCAGGTATAGAATGCTTAGTTATCTCTCCAGCACCATGTCTGCCTGCCTGTCTGCAACCATGCATGCTATTATGACAAAAATGGACTGACACTCTAAAGTGAAAGCCAGCCCCAATAAAATCACATCAATAAAACCCCATCTAAGACAGTAGGAGGGATTGTGGTATTGCTGCGATTGGCCCAACCATGCTTTTATTTGGAAGAATATGGAACATTCTGGGACTTTGGATTAGAAAAAGCAATTGAACACTTTAAGTGGGACTTAACGGGCTATACAAGTAAGAGTAGGAAAGATAAGGCGCTGATGGTGATTTGAACTGTGGGGACCCAACTCCAGAAGTTTCGGAGGAGAATAAGATTAGCATGTGGCCTATACACCAGTCTTGTACTATTTTAGCAAAGAATGTGTCTACTTTCTGCCCTTGTCCAAAAAAAAATCTGCCTGAGTCTAAATTGAAGAGCTATGGATTAATAGCTTTGGCAGAAGAAATTTCCAGAAAACCTGGTATTGACTGTATTGTTTGGTTATTAGTGTCCATGATTATACAGATTTATAATGAAAGGGAACAAGCTAAGCAAGGAAAAATACAGTATGTACAGTTTGAGAATAAATGGGCAGCAAGGATTATAAAGCAGCAAAGTTCTCTGCTCAAGGAGAAAACAGATTAAAGATGACCTTGGAGCTAAATGGAATAAAGAGAGTTACCTCAGGGCCAGACCCCACCCCGTTAAACTTCCAATTTGTGAAAATAAATTAAAGATAAGAATTCAAGGCTATCCAGGTCTACAGAGAACAGCCAATCTTAGGCAGTGGAGAAAATCACCAAAAGTAGAAAGTTGGTGAAAATATATTTGATCAAGGGGGCCATTTTTCAGCCCCAGGTAACAGCAGAACTTGGCAGTTTCAGTGATGTTGTTCTGGCTTTCAAGAAAAGAATATTTGAATCTCCATTTGCAACTAAAGAAAACTGGTGAGGCCAGGCATAGAGCAGGGATGTCCCTACAGGAACCCAGAAAGGCCATTGCATGAAGCTAGGAAGGTGAAGCCTTTCATGCCTTGGAGACCTCAAGATACTGAAGATATCAAGCCATGGTATACTTGCTGAGGGAAACTGCTAACAGGGAGTGGAACGAGAGAGAGAGAGAGAGAGAGAGAGAGAGAGAGAGAGAGAGAGAGAGAGNTGAAGATATCAAGCCATGGTATACTTGCTGAGGGTATCTGTTTATAGGGAGTGGAACGAGAGAGAGAGAGAGAGAGAGAGAGAGAGAGAGAGAGAGAGAGAGAGAGAGAGAGGAGAGAGAGAGAGAGTATGTTGCAGTCAACAAAGGACTTGGAGATGTGAAAATCACTTTGATATCAGACAGGGAGATTCAGAGTATGGAGTTTGCCCAACTGGTTTTAGCTCTTGCTTTGATCCTGGGACCAGTATCTTGTCATTATACTTTCTGTTGCAATGATAATGTATATTCTGTGCCATTGTATCTTGTATATATGTGACCTGCCTTTTTATTTTGATCCCACAGGGGATTATAATTAAGATACAGCCATGAGTTTCCAAAAAGACTTTGAACTTTTAAACAGTGACTGTGATAGACTACGAGGACTTTTGAAGTTAGACCAAATGAATTTTTCATTATGATATGAGTAAATCATAATGGGGGCCTATGGGAGCCAGAGAGTAGAATGTGAAACTCTGAACAGTAATCCAGAATAAATAAAATGTTTTCCTTGGTAAGAGCTGTTAATTTTACAGTGTCTTTTAACAGCAATTAAACTTGAAGACAGTTTTCAAGACTAAGAAAGAAGAGCTCACTGATAAGAGAATAGAGGGTCTTCTGATGTACTAAAATGTTCTACAATATTTTTGTGACAGTTACAAAACATTGGGAACAATCAGAAACCTCTAAATTAAACAGTTTACATGAATGAATATTACTACAGGTTGATTATATCTTAATAACATTATGACCGCAGAACAGTAGACATACATTTGTGTTTCGGTTTATAGATAATTTTTTTCCTTTACTGTAAACCCCTTAACAGTTTCTACAGTACAATACCTGGTCTCTCAGTATTAAAATTGTTTTCTTTATACTGGTAAAATTCTTGCTAGAAATTAAATGGTAATTGTGTTAGGCATATGAGTCAGGGCTAGTGAAATGAGATGTCCTCACTCTTGAGGGTGTCTAAACCACAAAGATGGTATACTTCCCTTTCTTTGAAATGTTTGCATCACATCCATCAGCCTTTCCTAATTTTTTTAAAAATCCTGTTCATGTTTTCATAGGTTTGTACATAAATAAACAGTTTTAGTAACATTACTATAAATGGTAATATTTTAAAATTTAAATATTATGCTAAACAACACTATATAAAAGTCCCAGAGAATTGGAATGTGAGAGGCTCCCAGGATTCAATGTAGATGATCATAGAGGAAATGCCCAACAGTGGGGAGATGGAGCATGAAGAGACAACCTCCAGTAGACAGATAAGGCCCCAAGTTGAGGGATAGGATCATCAAGTTACCTTCAAAATTTTTAACCCAGAATTGTTCTTGACTAAAAGAAATACATGGACAAAAATGGAGTAGAGACTGAAGGAAAGGCCATCCAGTGACTTGCTGTACTGGCTAGTTTTGTGTTAACTTGACACAGCTGGAGTTATCACAGAGAAAGGAACTTCAGTTGGAGAAATGCCTCCACAAAATCCAGCTGTAAGGCATTTTCTCAATTAGTGATCAAGTGGGGAGGTCCCCCTGTGGGTGGTGCCATCTCTGGGCTGGTAGTCTTGGGTTCTATAAGAGAGCAGGCTGAGCAAGCCAGCGAAAGCAAGTCAGTAAAGAACATCCCTCCATGGCCCCTGCATCAGCTCCTGCTCCCTGACCTGCTTGAGCTCCAGTCCTGACTTCTTCAGTGATGAACAGCAGTGTGAAAATGTAAGCTGAATAAACCCTTTCCTGCCCAACTTGCTTCTTGGTCATGATGTTTGTGCAGGAATAGAAACCCTGACTAAGACACTTGCCCAAATTGGAATCCATCCCACAGGCAGGTGCCAAACCCTGACACTATTTCTGATGTCATGCATTTGCAGACAGGATCCTAGCATGGCTGTCCTCTGAGAAACTCTACCAACAGCTGACAAAGACAGTTGCAGATATTCAGAGCCAACCATTAGACGGAGGTCAAGGACCCCTATGGAAGAGTTATGGAAAGAATTGAAGGAGTTGAAGGTTTTAGTTGTGGCACCCAGCGACTAAGTTACCATAGTTTCTGAACTAAGTTTCTGTAGTGTTTTCCTTCATGTGATGGCTTGCCTGGGTTCAAGAGAGAAAGCTACAGCAGCAAAGTGTGGACTTGCCGGATGTGCACCACAAAGGCCATGGGTATTTGAAGCATGGTGCTGGAATTTCCAACCTTAGGACAAGTGTTTTGTTATGTTAGCTAAAGCTGACAACTTACCAGGTACCCAGTCCACTTATGTATTGGTGTTTGAGAAGCAGGAGAGAAAATGAAGAGGGCCAATCTCCCAACTCAAAGGCAGGTAAGCAAGAGGAGTTTCTCAACTACTGGGGGAAGGTTATCTATTTTCAACTATCATTTGGTAGAGGAAAACCATCCACCTTAAAGACAACAAGTTTGTTTACCCACTTTGCTAATTATGACATTGATCCTGTCCAAACTTCCTTTCAAAAATAGCCTACATCTGTACATCTCAAGTCCACTGAGGGTGATATAAAAAAAAATTAAGCATCACAGTTACATCATATTTAAACTCATGGCAATTTGTTTTCTAATGAGTCCATGTGAATTAGTTGTTTTCCTATTGCTGTGATAAAACATTATAACCAAACTGTCTTGCAGGAGAAAGGTTTATTTGAGTTTCTGGTTCTAAGGGGGTTTTGAATCTATAACTGCAGTAAGTGGGATGCATAGAAGCAGGAACAGGGGTTGACAGCTCACATCTTGAGTCACTAGCAGGAAACCAAAAGAATAAGTGAGAAACTGCAAGTGATTTGCAACCTCAAACCCTGCCTGTAACCATGTATGTCCTCTTCTAAATATATTGAAACTGTACCACAAACTTGGGAACATGTTTTTAAACATTTGAACCTATGGAGAACATTCCCATTTAACTCTCACAGTGTTCATAAAGTATTAACCTTAAAAGTATTTATGGGTAGATTTATTTATATGGGTATATTTTTACTTATATCCTTTATGTTTTTGTTGTGATTTTTCCTTACATATTTCTTTTTTTAATTGGATATTTTATTTATTTACATTTCAAATGCTATCCCCTTTCCCAGTTTCCCCTCTGCAAACCCCTGTCCCATCCCCCTTTATCCTGCTTCTATGAGGGTGCTCCCCCACCCAGTTACCCACTCCCCCCTCACCACCCTAGCATTATTCTTGACTGGGGCATCAAGCCTTCACACAACTAAGGGCCTCCCCTCCCATTGATGCCAGATAAGGCCCCTTCAACTCCTTCAGTCCTTCTCCTAACTGGTCCATTTGGGGTCCCTGTGCTCAGGGCGATGGTTGGCTATGAGCCTCTGCATCTGTATTGGGCAGGATCTGGCAAAGCCTCTCAGGAGACAGCTGTATCAGGCTCCTGTCAGCAAGAACTTCTTGGCATCAGCAATAGTGTCTGGGGTTGGTGTCTGCATGTGGAATGGATCCCAGGTAGGGCAGTCTCTGGAAGGTCTTTTCTTCAGTCTCTGCTCCGTAAGAACCTGACCCTCTGTCAGTGGTACTTACTTCAAGATGTTCTCCCCTCCCCCTTTCCTCCCCTCTCCAATGAGACACTAAGATGCAGATCAATGCAAAAGCAAGAGGTTTAATTTCTGGCGAGTGGGGTCCACCTTCAATTAGTCCCTCAGGATGAGTTACAAAGAAGGCAACCCTGAATGGCTATTAAAGTAGTTTTTATACTTTTTAGGGTCACAGGTTACACCAGCAAGGTTACAGTTCAAACTTATTGGCTAGGCATATTGATCTTTAAATCTACTGTCTAGTAAATATGACACAAATTTGAACTCTACTTGGGACTTTCCAGAGGGTGACTATCAGAACATTCTGAGAATTTTTTACTCAAGGATGTGCCTGTAGGCAGAGAGTGGAACTTGACCTAACCTTGACTCCAGGTGGGAGAGGAAAGCTGTAAGGGGGGTGTGTGACTGGAAAACTCCTTAGGGTCCCTCAGCTCCACTCTTTGTCCCTGTATTTCCTTTAGACAGGAGCAATTTGGGTTAAAATTTTGGAGAAGGGTGGGTGGCCCCATCCTTCATCCAGAAGCCATGCTTAACCTCTGAATGTGGTCTCAACAGGCTCCCTCCCCTTTGTGGGAAATGTCATCCAGGTAGGGTCCTGGGAGGCTCTTGGTTTCCTGGCATCTAGGACTTTCTGGTTGTTACCACCAGTGACCATCACCCATTGCTACACTGTGGAGAGCTTTTGGGGCATCTAGGCCAGAATCTGACATTGGGCCAGGACAAGGAAGTGGGCTTAAGGCGGGAGTTTGACAGTGGGCCATGACAAGGCAGTACCTCAGGGAGGAATCTAATTTTAGGCTAGAAGAAAGAAGTAGGCTTCAGGCAAGAATGTGACTTTGGGCTAGGACAGGGAAGTGGGCACAGATATCTTGGTCCTCCTGATAAGCCCTTAGAAACAGTGATCACAGGAGTCTTCATGGGACTTTGTTTATTGCCCTGCTTGTTCCTTGACTATTTATGTTTTATTGTCTTGCTTATTCCTTAACCTAGAATTGACCTTACTACTTGCATATAGTTAAAACGGAACACTTCTAGGCCTCTTGTATAGCCAAGTACAATTAAAATGGCATAAAAGCAGATTGGAAAAAAATAAACCCACTTCAGCCTCAAAAGTGGCTAGGGTCATGCTACAATGTTGTCTAATTGTCTTTTTATTTATTTATTTATTTATTTATTTGTTTGTTTATTGAATGAGCTGGTTTGGTCACTACACACCTAGGTTCAAGTTCCTTACCCTCTGTATGTCTCCTCCATCTCCTCCCATACCTGATTCTTCCCCTCTTTTTCCCCTCCCCCTCTTCTATTCCTCCTAAGTCCCAACCACCCTGTACTTCAGTTTTCTGTTAAGACTAACATTTCGAAATAGAATTCACTGAACAAAGATGTCTGGCACAATAGCAATATCAATGGACATGTTAAAGTTGAAGGGGTGAATATTTGGTCATATCCCACCCCTAGACAGAAACTATAGGCAATTACTGACTGCTGAAAGTAGGAGAATTGGCCTCTCACAGGGACGCATTCCTATACTGGTTGTCCAATGCAGTATAGTCAGCCTTTCTTAGTTAGTGTTTCATTGCTGTGAAGAGACCATGTCTAAGGTAAGTCTCATAAAGGACTACATTTAATTGGGGCAGACTTAAAGTTTTATGGCAAGAAGCTTTGTAGCATCTAGGCAGACATGGTGCTAGAGAAATAGCTGGAAGTTTTAAATCCTGATTTGAAGGCAGGCAGAATGAAGCTCTCTTCCTTGGGCATCCAAGAGGAGATTCTCTGCCACACTGGGCAGAAACTGAGCATAGAAGCCTCAAAGCCCACCCACACAGTTACACACTTCTTGCAACAAGGTCATACTTCTTAGTGTCACTCCCTGGGCCAAGCATATTCCACAGTCTTAAAAGCATTTTCATACAGACAACAAAAATATCCATCACTGTAACAAAAAGAAAAAGAAGCAATAAAGTTGAGAAGTAGGGGAGTGGGGCATGGGAACAGTTTGAGAAAGGAGGGTAATTGGGAGAAGTTTAAGGGGGGAAAGGTTGGAATTCTATTTCAAATAAAAATATTTAAAAATCTATGGTATTTGGATTATATAGAGACCCATAGACATGTGAGTGTGTGTTTGTGAATGTGTGCTTTCCTTATAGATGAGTTTTTATACACAGAAAAATATGAGAATTTTAATAATCTTATTTAGCTGAAATTTTACCATTCTGAAAAAACTAAAAGAAATGGTCAACTAAGATAATGCTTTATGGTCTT
>NC_034600.1:14608524-14629775 GCF_900095145.1 Mus pahari
ATATATATATATATATCCATCATATATATATCCATCAATAATTCTGTCAGGATATACAGGGCTGGAAATAGATTCAGGGCTTCCATGCTGAAAAATATTCTGCTACTAAATCCCATTCTCAATCTAATCCACTATGGTTTTAAATGAAACTTGCCCATCATTTAAATTATTCTTATCTGTAAATGGCATATCATTTTTCTCAAAAGAATTTTTTGGATTTTCTGTTGGTTTTAGTTTTCAATGGTTTTATTATAATGTACCTGGACAGAAAATGGTTGAGAGTTAATTTATTTAAACATTTAGTTTCTAGCTTTTGCTAAAGTACTTTTTGTCAGTTATTATGGTTTTTGAAGCTTTACCTTTGCCTTTTATTTATTTTCTCCTTCTAAGACTCTAATGATCTGATGGTAAACTTGTTTCTGTGCTTCCACCAATCTATCAGATTTACCCAATATCTCCAGATCCACACTCTGATAAAATACCCAATAGATAATTTTGGATAATATTTCCCTGGGTTTAAGAAATCCTTTCATTGTCATTTTTATTCTGTTATTGGAACCATTCAATAGCAGTAACATTTTTATTTTCGTTATTCAAGATTTTTGTTCTAAGAATTATTTGGTTCTTTTTCATTTTTCTATCACATTTTTTGAGAATTTCTCTCTATTCAGTTCCAAATAAATATTTGCCTTTACTTATTATATCATTTTCATAATAACAACCTTAAATTTTTTGACAGATAATTCTATTTGTATGTCATCTGTGTATTTTACATGCTGGTTTCTTCTCCCTTTACATTAGATATTTTTCTCATTCTTCTTACTTTTGGGAATTTGATTTAGATTATGCGTGTTGTAAATATTGTATTGTGATTGCATGAAATTTGATTGCATCTAAGAAAAATGTTGATAATATGTTTAGCAGGCAATCTATTCAGTTAGATTTTGACCACTGTTCTGACTAGTGTTTTGAGGATTGTGGGTTTTGTGTCATTACCATTCCCAAAGCCTTTGAAAAGCTATTTATAACTATCATATGTTCACTGCACTCAGTAACCAATCTTAGATTTGTGTGGTAGCCTATGTAGGGTCAGGTCCATGTATACAAAGCTCAGAAGTGAAGTCCAGAGCTTATAATCAACTGAGTTGTTGATATAGTTTGCTTTCTGATGCTGTAATAAATTGTTCTGAACAAAAACAGCTCAAGAAGAGAATGGTTTATTTTATTTACATGTCCTGACCACAGTCTATAAAAGCAAAAAGGCAAGGCAGGAACTCACTGGCAAGAGCTTGAAGTAGAAGCCACAAAGGCACACTGCTTATAGGTTTGCTTTCCATGGCTTACTCAGCTTGCTTTCTTATACAACCTAAAACAGGTTTCATCCAGGGCTGGCAGTACCCACAGTATGCAGGATATTACCACATCAATCATTTAAAAAAAAATGCCCCAACAGACATGCCCATGGGAAAATCTGGTAGAGGAGATTGTTCAGTTGACATTCCCTCTTCCCAAGTAACTCTAAGTGTGTCAAGGTCACAAGTATTAACTACACTTTGCACTGAAATACCCAATAGTAGCTGTCTGTAGGCTAGTAGTTGTAGTAGTCATATTTTATACTTTATATGGCTGTCTCAGTCAGGGCCAAGAATTAGCAGAGAAAGAGATACAGATGAGCAGAGATATCTTGGTTAGGGTTTTCCTGCTGTGAAGAGACATCATGACCAAGACAAGTCCTATAAAGGACAACATTTAATTGGGGCTGGCTTACAGATTTACAGGTTTAGTCCATTATCATCAAGGTGGGAGCATGGCAACATCTGGGCAGACAGGGTGCAGGAGGAGCTGAGAGTTCAACTTATTTATCTGAAGTAGGCTAGTGAAAGACTGATTGACTTCCAGGCAACTAGAATGAGGGTGTTAGAGCCCACACCCACAGAAACACACCTTCTTCAACAGGGCTACACCTACTTCAAGAGGGCCAAACCTAATAGTGCCACTCCCTGGGTCAAGCTTGCACAAACCATAACAAGAGAGAAAGATAGAGACAGAGAATCAGAGAGATGGAGACAAGACTAGGAAAAGTCCCTTGAGTTACAGTTGCTTTAAGAGATTTAATGGCATGTAGCACTTTATAACGAAAGGATTGATTTCCGTATTATATTGCTGAAGGATGGTAAAGACTTTGGAAGGTGGAGTCCAGCCTTTAAGTAACTGAAACTGAACCTTCAGAAGGTAATTCCAAGCTTTGTAATAACCTGTTTCTTTCAAGACACTTCTCTCCTTTTCCCTCTCCACTCCTAGTTGTGATTACTTGCTTACGTTTATAGTTTCTGTCCTCCTGACAGACTGCCATCTGATGTCCCAGGAAGTGATGCAGTGAAAGGGGTAGCCCTTTTAGAGCGTGCCCTGGTATTCGGACTCTATATTCTTAAATACTGAGTTAAAATAATCTTCCTTTTCTTTATCAATACCTTTTCTCATAGTTTTACTAGTAACCAATGATTGTTAATACAGCGCATAAGTGGGTTCTCAATGATAATGTTACTAAGCAGGGGCACTTGATTCCCTACCAGTCTGGTCTAAAGATTTTCTGATCTTAGACCTGCTTTTGGAGCTTTTTCTGTTCAAATTAGTGGACAATTCAAGTTTCAGAATGAGTTGTCTAGACTGGAGGTTAACAAACCAATAGAAAACTCCAACACGAGGAGGGAAATTACGCTCTAGAAAATGCAAGAAAGTAATCTTTCAACAAACCGAAAAGAAGATAAACATGTGAACAAAATTCCAACTCTAACAACAAAAATAAAAGGAAGCTACAAGGAATTTTCCTTAATATCTCTTAATATCAATGGACTCAATTCCCCAATAAAAAGACATAGACTAACAGAATGGTTACATATAAGAGGACCCAACATTTTGCTGCTTACAGGAAACCTACCACAATGACAAAGACAGACACTACCTCAGAGTAAAAGGCTTGAAAACATTTTTTCTAAGCAAATGGTACCAAGAAACAAGCTGGAGTAGCCATTCGAATAGTGAATAAAATCAACTTTCAACCTAAGCTTATTAAAAAAGATGAGGGACACTTCATACTCATCAAAGGTAAAATTTACCAAGATGAACTCTCAATTCTTAACATCTATGATGCAAATGCAAGGGCATCCACATCCATTAAAGAAACTTCAGTAGAGCTCAAAGCACACATTGCAGCACACACAAGAGTGGGAGAATTCAACACCCCACTCTCAGCAATGAGCAGATTCTGGAAAAAGAAACTAAACAGAGACACAGTGAAACTAACAGAAGTTATGAACGAAATGGATTTAACAGATACCTATAGAACATTTTATCCCAAAACAAAAGGATATACATTTTTCTCAGCACCTCATGGTACCTTCTCCAAAACTGACCATATAATTGGCCACAAAACAGGCCTCAACAGGTACCAAAGTTAAATCAGGATCAGATTAATAATATAAACAGTCCCCTACCCTTAAGAGAATGGAAGTAGTCATTAACAGTCTGCCAACCAAAAAAAAAAAAAAAAAAACCAGGAACTGATGGGTTTACTGAAGAGTTCTATTAGACCTTCAAAGAGGACCTAATTCCAATACTTCTAAAACTATTCCACAAAATAGAAAAAAGAAGGTACTGTACCCAATATGTTCTATGAAGCCACAATTTTCTCTGATACCTAAACTACACAAAGACCCAACAAAGAAAGAAAACTTCAGACCAATTTCCCTTATGAATATCAATGTAAAAATATTCAATAAATTTCTCCCAAACTGAATCCAAGAACATATCAAACCAATCATCCATAGTGATCAAGTAGGTTTTATCCCAGAGATTCAAGGATGGTTCAATAAATGGAAATCCATCAACATAATCCACTATATAAACAAACTCAAAGACAAAAGCACATGATCATCTTATTAGATGCTGAGAAAGCATTTGATAAAATCCAACACCCTTTCGTGATAAAAGTCTTGGAAAGATGAGGAATTCAAGGCCCGTAGCTAAACATAATAAAGGCAATATACAGCAAACCGCTAGACAACATCAAACTAAATGGAGAGAAACTTGAAGCAATTCCACTAAAATCAGGGACTAGACAAGGCTGCCCACTTACTCCCTACTTATTCAATACAGTACTCGAAGTCCTAGCCAGAGTAATTAGACAACAAAAGAAGATCAAAGGAATACAAATTGGAAAAGAAGAAGTCAAAATATCATTATTGACAGATGATATGATAGTATATATAAGTGACCCTAAAATTCCACCAGAGAACTCCTCAACCTGATAAACAACTTCAGTGAAGTAGCTGGATAAAAAAATTAACTCAAACAAATCAGTGGCCTTTCTCTACACAAAAAATAAACAGGCTGAGAAAGAAATTAGGGAAGCAACAACTTTTACAATAGTCACAAATAATATAAAATACTTTGGTGTGACTCTAACTGAGCAAGTGAAAGATTTGTATAATAAGAACTTCAAGTCTCTGAAGAAAGAAATCATAGAACATCTCAGAAGATGGAAAGAACTCCCATGCTCATGGATTGGCAAGATTAATACAATAAAAATGTCTATCTGGCCGAAAGCAATCTATAGATTTAATGAAATCCCCAACAAAATTCCAAATCAATTCTTCTCAGAGTTAGAAAGGGCAATTTGCATTTTCTTCTGGAATAACAAAAAACCTAGGATAGCAAAAACTATTCTCAACAATAAAAGAACCTCTGGTGGAATCACCATGCCTGACCTTAAGCTGTACTACAGAGCAATTGTGACAAAAACTGCATGGTACTGGTACAGCTACAGAGAGATAGATCAATGGAATAGAATTGAAGGCCCAGAAATGAACCCACACACATCTGGTCACCTGAACTTTGACAAAGGATCTAAAATTATCCAATGGAAAGAAGACAGTATTTTCAATAATTGGTGCTGATTTAACTGGCAATTAGCATGCAGAAGAATATAAATTAATCAATTCTTATCTCCTTGTACAAAGCTCAAATCTAAGTGGATCAAAGAACTCCACATAAAACCAGAGACACTGAAACTTATAGAAGAGAAAGTGTGAAAGAGTCTAGAAGATATGGGCACAAGGGAAAATTTCCTGAACAGAACAGCAATGGCTTGTGCTGTAAGATCAAGAATAACAAATGGGACCTCAAAGAATTGCAAAGCTTCTGTAAGGCAAAGGACACTCTCAATAAGACAAAAAGGCAACCAACAGATTGGGAAAAGATCTTTACCAATCATAAATCCAATAGGGGGCTAATATCCAATAAATATATAAAGAATTCAAGAAGTTGGATTCCAGAAAACCAAATAACCCTATTAAAAAATTAGGGAAAGTGCTAAACAAAGAATTATCAATTGAGCCAAGTAGTGGGAGTGGGTGGGTAGGAGAGCAGGGGCGGGGGAGTATAGGGAACTTTCAGGATAGCATTTGAAATGTAAATAAAGAAAATAATAATAATAATAAAAATCTATGCTTTATAGAACTTCCTTTTAAAATTTCCTATATGAATACAGTATTTACTGTCATTTTCATATTTCCCTTTTCCCTTCTAACTCCTTTTCTTCCTGCCTCCCAATTTCCTTACCTCCTTTATAACTATTATTGTTATATATACTCTCCTGATAACTATTATGTTATATACTCTCCTGAGTCTGGTTACTATTGCTTATATGTACATGTGTTTAGACCTGACCACTCAATATTGAGAGGTCATTACTGAAGAAATAGAGTTTCTCTCCAACAACAGCTATTCATTTCTTCTAGCTCTTTATATGGTGATGAAGTCTTTCAAACTTTCCTCTATCCATGTTGGTATATATACTATTGTGGTCTTTTTAAAACTTGTGTAGACATGTTGTTGAGAGTTTGTGAGTGCAACACCACTGCTGTATCTATCTCACAACAGACATTCTAGACTTCTGGCTCCTACAATCTTTCTGCCCCACCCCCCATTTCATTGTAGTTCCTGAGCCTTATATGTAGAGATTTCATCATAGACATGTCAGTGGAGGGTGGGCACCTCATAATCACTTGTTGTTTGCACTTTGACCAGCTATGAATATCTATAGTAGTCTCTTTTCTGATGGGGGCTGCTGAGAGCTAAACTTATCATGGATAGTAAATATAAGGATTTGGAACAGAATTAGAAATAATATTGGTTTAGGAAAGCATCAGTGCTTACAGTACCAGACATGAATTCCCTCCTTTTGAGTAGACCTTAAATGCAATTAGACAAAACTTCCACTATTACAGCATTGTGAGTATCTTTCCATGTCATTGTTGTAAGACTACTGGTTTTAGAGTAAAGTGGAAGACTTTTTGTCTTTGAACTAGATAATTGGATCAAAGCTATAGGTAGGGTTAAATGGGGCATCCTATTAGGAGCTTGGATTATAATGTTAAAATCATTGTGTACTGTGGAAAATAAGCTAAAGAAGTCTCAGAGGAGAACGATATTCTCAACTCAGCTGGAATATGTTCCTGTGATATGTTGGCAAAAATGTGATTGCTTTCTGCCATTGTCCTCAAAACCTACCTGAAGCTAAATTTAAAAGTAATGGACTAATATTTTTGGCAGAGAAAATTGCAGCAAGCATAATATTGAAGTTATAACATGGTGATTATTCAGGACTGTTTTGCAGGTTTACAGTGAGAAACAGCAAGGCAGATAAGAGAAATACAAAATTCGAAGTGAAAAAAGAGAACCAAGAAATGTAATGTTACACAGAAGGCTTATGCTGAATGAATTAAGGAGGTTAATGCCACTAAGAAGAAACTACCTACCTGCTTTGCCATAGGATAAAGGAAAGAGTGTCTTTATGACAAAACTTCACCCAGCTAAGCTTCCAAATTGTGAAGATCCTAAATTATTTTCTACTACTAAAAAAGTAAAACAAAACTTACAAAGAAAGAAGAAATAGAAAAGACAAAACAAAACAAAATGAAACAAAACAAAAGGGAAAGACGGTGGCCAATGGCATTCAATAAGTCAAGGGTGCATTCTAAGATGGCAGTGTTCTTAACATTAATTTAGTTTTACAAGAATTAAGAATACAGGAGTGAAAGAATTATGGGCTGAAGGGTGTGGTTCTGAGGTTGTGATTGGGAATTTGAATGTGAACACTGAAGATCCTGTTCTCCAGTTGGTTCTTGATCAACTAATAAAGATGCTAACATGCCAGCAGCCAAAGAGCTGGGCTGAATAGGCAGGACTTCCAATTTTCCTGCAGGCAGGGTAGTAGAAGCAGGGAAGAAGAAAAGATTTCACAATGCTTTGGAGGGAGAAAAAGCCATCAGCCATGTGAGTGTCCACCAGCACTTCCCCCACTGGACCTGGTATAGAACAAGGACAGATTAAAGGCGCTGAGCTAGGACTAAAGGCAAATGAACAACTAAAGTTGAGGGCAGAGTTAGGATGCTGAGCTGGGAGTGAAAATAAAGGTGCAATAGCTGAGGAATGCTTAGAGGAGCCTAACCCTTGAGCTAAAACATATCAAAAATAAGCTAATGTGTGTGTATGCATGTACATATGTGTTTCATCTGTGGATCTGAGGAAACCTAGGTGGGGCAAGTAAAGGTTTGCTGGGAGCATGAGGCAGAGTAGTAGGAACTAGACATAGACACTACAATGGGCTCCTCCATCATGGTTTCAGATAGCTCCAAAATCTAGGTAGCATACAGCAAGAGGGTCTCTATGTAAAGTTACAGAAGTGAATCTGGGGTTGTACTGGAGACCCTAACATATTGGAGATGCTAGAGCTATGAAACAGCTGCCAAGGAGAGCTGCATATATAGGGAGTGGAACCAGCCCAAAAGAGACATGCGTTGCAGCAAGCAAAGCTGAAGAATAAAGCCATCTAAGCCCTTTGATATTGTATATGAATATTATGGTTGTCCTCCTGTGTTCTAGTCTTGCTTTGGTTCAGTATTTTCTTATTATGCCCTCACTTATTTATTTTGAAATGGTAAGTATGTATTTTGTGCTATTATATGCTGGAAGATGTAACATGCTTTTGAATTTAAATGGCGTTACAATTAAGAGATTGCCTTGAGGTGCCATGGGGCTCAGAAGAGACTTTGGACTTCTAAACAGTGTTGAGACCGTGAAAGACTATGGTGACTTTAAAACATTGATTAAATTCATTTTTATTATAGTATTCTTCTGATCAAAAGGGGCCCAGGAAGTTAAATGTTTGTGGTTTTAATGACAATGTCCCCCATTGGCTCATGTGTTTGACCATTGATCGCCAGCTGGTGGTGCTATTAAAGGGAGGAGAGAATGAATATACTTGCTGGAGGTGGTATGTCATTGGATGTGGCATTTCCACTTTGTTGCTCTAAATTTAAAGTATTATGTTTCTCTGTGGAGTTTTCAATCATCCTTGGTGGTTTTTATTCCTTTTCCTTATTTATTTCTTTCCTCAAGTGAGTCTTATTTTGAAAGATTCATTGTTGTAAAAGCTCTCTTATAAGCAAGATGAATGTTTTGTATATCAAACATGTTTGTAAAATGTGTTCTATGCTACAATAGCAAAACTTCTTATGATATCACCAGTCATCAGTAACACCTGTAACATCTGGTATAGTACTTTTATTGTAAGAAAAGTAAGGAACATAAACACTAAAGACGTTAGAAATATGCTACATATATTGAAGTTTTGCAGGACTGGGGATATAGCTTAATGATAATGCTCTCTGAATATGCAGAACATCATAGATTTCATCCCTAGAAACATAAATACATACATGCATGCACATACACACACACACACAAAATACTTGCACTTTTGCTTTGAGTTAGCACTGCACAAAACTCAATGATCCACATTTAATAAAAAAGTTAGCTGAACGGAAACTTTATAATGACATCAGCCCATGCCTACAGTACTCTGAGAGTTGGTAGTGATTCAGTTGAAATGTTGGAATCTAGTTCAGGTGGCAAATTCCCAGCAAAGTGTTTGTCTTCTGCACAGTGGCAACTAGGGCAACAAGGACAAAACTAGCATTTGTTATGTATTGTGAGTTAAATTGTTTGACTTCTGTTCATAGTTTTTAGAAACTTTAAAACCAGTAAAAAGTGGTTAAATAACTATGAAGAAGACACTAATATTGATAATACATTTTTAAAAATAAGAATTTCAACATCATCTATGTATACTGGCTCTCACTTGCTATCTCAACATTCAGGAGGCTAAAATGGAATTATTATAAGGCACTGAAGGCCAGACTTGGCTATGACTTTATTTGAGGCCAGCCTATCTGAAACTCTATATAAAACATAAGTTAAAATAAATTAAAAATAAATTGACTTAGCTATGTATAAAACGTAGAAGGAGCACTAAGATTTTACATACTTATTTTGTACAACTGGGAAGTCTTAAGATATCTAAATTATAAACATGATGTTGGGAGTTGGTCTTGTGCTATTTATACAAATGCTAAAATCTGAACCCCAAGATATGTTTGCCCCCAGAGGCAAGAATAGTCACAAACACAGAACTTTTCTGTGTGAACCTTGATGCCCAATTTAAAGTTAATTCATTAATAGAAGCTAGAGCCTGTGCTTGGGCAGTAGAGAGAGGAAGGTACAACTTGAGGATTGAGTGAGGGGTCTCAGGAGAGAACAGGAGAAGTATGAGAAAGAAGAGGATGCTGGGAGAGGAGATAGAACATGAGCCACAAGAAGGAGACCCTGAGGACAGGCTGATGAAACAGAAATAACCCTGGGTGAGCCTCAAACAGTAAGTAACAAGGAATATATGACTGGGATATACATTAGAGTAGCTTACAACTTTCCTAATCTAGGCTTACAACTAATATCAGGATTTTGTGTCTTTTTTCTGGGCTAGCTAAAATATTTACACAGGATGCTCATTTCTTTCTGATGATGATCATACTATTTGTTTTTCCACAAAGACCATGATGTTATTCTATTATGGATTTCTGTCATGTTTTGAGAGATGCAACAGTTTTTAATTTACTATCAGCAATAATCAAAATAGCTCAGAGAATAGGACATTTAGAGTCAGGATAGAATCTTGCTTGGTATATTTTGTTGTTTTTTAAAAATTAGATTTTTAAGAATATAATAGCAAACATAGACTGTATGTTTTTAAAAAATCAACCATGTTGAAGTTCACATTGGCAAAGAAATTCGAAAATGTGTCTAACAGACAACAATGTATCTTCCTACCTGAGCAGATCTTGGGCACTAGCTCTGCACCCAGTCCCACAACACTCAGAGGAAGGGTGACTCCCAGGCACTCTAACACACAGAACCACAGGGATCTCAGGATCCCTGGATGCCAGGATCTTGGTCACATCAGGATCTCAGGATCACACAGGCAGCTTGACTCTGAGAAGCTCTCAACACCCAGGATCACATGATCACAGGACCACAATATCATAGAGACACCTGAACTCTGAGGAGTTCTGACACAACCAGGATCACATGAGTGATAGGCTTCAGTCAGATATAATGAGGGCAGGTAGCACTAGAGATAACAAAATGGCAGGAAGCAGCATAAGAACATAAGCAACAGAAACCAAGGGTACTTGTCATCATCAGAACCCAGTTTTTCCACCAAAGCAAGTCATGGATACACCATCACAGTGGAAAAGCAAAATTGAGATCTAAAATCTCTTGTAATGATCATGAGAGAGAAATTTAAGAAGGACATACATAATTTCCTTTAAAAAAATACAGGAGAACACAGGTAAACAGGAAGAAGCCCTTAAAGAGGAAACTCAAAAATCCTGCAAAGAAGTACAGGAAACCCAACAGGTGAAGGAACTGAACAAAACCATCCAGGATCTAAAAATGGAAATAGAAACAATATCACAAAGGGAGAGAACTCTTGAGATAGAAAACCTAGGAAAGGGATCTGGAGTTACAGATGCAAGCATAACAAACAGAATACAAGAGACAGAAGAGAGAATCTCAGGTACAGAAGATACCATAGAAAACATTAACACAACTATCAAAGAAAATGCAAAATGCAAGAAGATACTAACCCAAAACATCCAGGAAACCCAGGACACAATGAGAAGACCAAACCAAAGGACTTCCAACTTAAAGGGGTAGTAAGTATCTTCAACAAAATTATAGAAGAAAACATCCCTAACATAAAGAAAGAGATTACCAGAAATGTACAAGAAGCCTGCAGACACCAAATAAATTGGACCAGAAAAGAAATTTCTCCTATCACATAAAAGTCCAAACACCAAATGCACAAAACTAAGAAAGAATACTAAGAGCCGTAAGGGAAAAAAGTCAAATAACATATAAAGGCAGACCTATCAGAATTACACCAGACTTCTCACCAGAGAATATGAAAACTAGAAGATACTGGGCAGATGTCATACAGAACCTTAGAAAACACAAATGCCAACCCAGGCTACTATACCCAGCAAAATTCTCAGTTACCACAGATGGAGACATCAAGATATTCCATGAAAAAACCAAATTTATACAATGTATTTCCATGAATTCAGCCCTACAAAGGATGATAATAGATGGGAAATACCAAGACAACGAAGGAAACTTCAACCTACAAAAAGCAAGAAAGTAATCTTTCAACAAATGCAGAAGAAGATAGCCATACAAACATAATTCTACCTCTAGCAACAAATATAACAGGAAGCACAATCACTTTTCCTTAATAACTATTAGCATTAATGGACTCAATTCTCTAATAAAAAGACATAGGCTAACAGATTGGATATGTAAACAGTACCCAGCATTTGCTCCATAATGGAAACACACCTCAGTGACAAAGACAGTTACTACCTCAGAGTAAAAGGCTGGAAAACAATTTTCCATATAAATGGTCCCAAGAAAAAGCTGGAGTGGCCATTCTAATATCAAATAAAATCAACTTTCAACATAAAGTTATCAAAAAAGATAGGGAGGGACACATGATACTCATCAAAGATAAAATGTACCAAGAAGAACTCTCAATTCTGAACATCTATGCTCCAACTGCAAGGGCACTCACATTCATAAAATAATCTCTACCAAAGCTCAAAACACACATTGTACCTTGCACAATAATAGTGGGAGACTTCAACACCCTATTCTCAGCAATGTACAGATCATGGAAACAGAAACTAAACAGAGAAACAGTGAAACTAACAGAACTTAGAAACCAAGTGTGTTTAACAGATATTTAAAGAACACTTCATCCTATAACAAAAGAATATAACTTTTTCCAGCGCCTCATGGTACCTTCTCCAAAATTGACCATATAATTGGTCACAAAACAGGCCTTAACAGATGCAAGAAGACTGAAATAATCCATACATCCTATCAGATCATCATGGACTAAGGTTGGTCTTCAATACCAACAAAAACAACAGAAAGTCCACATACACATTGAAGCTGAACAACACTCTACTCAATGATAACTTGGTAAAGAATGAAATAGAAAAAGAAATTAAACTCTTTTTATAATTTAGTGAAAAATGAAGGCACATCATACCAAAACTTATGAGACACAATGAAAGCAGTGGTAAGAAGAAAACTCATAGCTCTAAGTTTCCAAAAGAAACTGGAAAGAACATTTACTAGCAGCTTGACAGCACACCTGAAAGCTCTAGAACAAAAAGAAGCAAACACACCCAAGAGGATTAGGCAGCAGGAAATAATAAAACTCAGGGCTGAAATCAATTAAATAGAAACAGAAAGAACTATACAAAGAATCATCAAAATCAGGAGCCAGTTCTTTGAGAAAATTGTCAAGATAGACAAACCCTTAACCAGACTAACCAGAGTGCACAGACAGTATCCAAATCAATAAAATCAGAAATGAAAAGGGAGACATAACAACAGAAATTGAGAAAAGTCAACAAATCATCAGATCCTACTAAAAAGCCTATATGCAACATGAAATAAGATGAAATTGATGATTTTCTAGACTGATACCCAGTGCCAAAGCTAAATCAGGATCAGATAATACATCTAAACAGTCCCATAACTCCTGAAGAAATATCAGTAGTCATTAAAAGTCTCCCAAGCAAAAAAAAAAAAAAACTCAGGACCACATGGGTTTAGTGCAGAATTCTATCAGACCTTCAAAGAAGACCTAATAACAATACTCTTCAAAGTATTCCACAAAATAGAAACAGAAAGAACACTACCCAATTCATTCTATGAAGCCACAATTATTCTGATACTTAAACCACACAAAGACCCAACAAAGAAAGAGAACTTCAGACCAATTTCCCTTAAGAATATCAATGCAAAAATCCTCAATAAAATTCTTACAAACCGAATCCAAGAACACATCAAAATGATCATCTATCATGATCAAGTAGGCTTCATTTCAGGGATGCAGGGATTATTTAACATATGAAAATCTATCAACATACTCCACTATATAAACAAACTCAAACGGGAAAAAAAACCCTTCATGACCATTACATTAGATGTTGAGAAAGCATTTGACATAATCCAACACCCCTTCATGATAAAAGTCTTAGAAACATCAAGAATTTAAGGCTCATACCTAAACATAGTAAAAGCAATATACAGCAAACTAGTAGCCAACATCAAACTAAATGGAGAGAAATGTGAAATCTGGGAATAGACAAGGCAGTCCCCTTTATCCCTCTTTATTCAATATAGTACTAGAAGTTCTAGCTAGACCAATTAGAAAGCAAAATGATGTCAAAGGGATACAAATTGGCAAGGAAGAAGTCAGATTATCACTATTTGCAGATGATATGATAGTGTACTTAACTGACCCCCAAAGTTCCACCAGAGAACTCCTAAAGCTGATAAACAACTTCAGCAAAGTGGCTGGATATAAAATTAACTCAAACAAATCAGTAGCCTTCCTCTACTCAAAGGATAAACTGGTTGAGAAAGAAATTAGAAAAATGGCACCCTTCACAATAGTCACAAATAATACATACATACCTTGGTGTGACTCTAACCAAACAAGTAAAAGATTAGTATGACAATAACTTCAAGTCTCTGAAAAAGGAAATCGAAGATCACTGAAGATGGAAAGATCTCCCATGATCATGGATTGGCAGTATTAATATAGTACAAATGGCCATCTTGTCTAAAGCAATCCGCAGATTCAATGCAATCCCCATCAAAATTCCAAATCAATTCTTCATAGAGTTAGAAAGAGCAATTTGCAAATTCATTTGGAATAGCAAAAGTCCCAGGATAGCAAAATCTCTTCTCAACAATAGAAAAACTTCTGGGGAATCACCATCCCTGACCTCAAGCTTTATTACAGAGCAATGGTGATAAACATTGTAAGGTATTGGTATAGAGACAGGCAAGAAGGTCAATGGAATAGAATAGAAGAGCCAGAAATGAACCCGAACTTAATATTTGACAAAGGAGCTAAAACCATTAAGTGGAAAAAAGACAGTATTTTTAATAAATGATGCTTGGTTCAAATGGGAGTCATCAAGTAGAAGAATGAAAATGGACACATTCTTATCTCATTGTACAAAGCTCATGTTCAAGTGGATCAAAGACTTCCACATAAAGCCAGATACATTGAAACATATAGAAGAGAAAATGGGGAAAAGCCTTGGGCATAGGGGAAATGTTCCTGAACATAATACTAATGGCTTATGCTCTAAGATCAAGAATCGACAAATGCGATGTCATAAAATTGCAAAGGTTCCGGAAGGCAAAGGACACTGTCAATAGGACAAAACAGCACCCAACAGATTGGGAAAAGATCTTTACCAATCCTACCTCTGATAGAGGGCTAATATCCAATATATACAAAGAACTCAAGATGTTAGACTCCAGAGAATCAAATAACCCTATTAAATGTGGCGTACATAGCTAAATAAAGACTTCTTAACTAAGGAATATCTTATGACCCAGACACCCCTAAAGAAATGTTTAGCATCCTTAGTTATTAGAAAAATGCAAACAAAATCCATCCTGAGATTCCACCTCACAGCAGTCAGAATGGCTAAGATCAAACACTCAGGAGACAGAGATGCTGTCAAGGATGTGGAGAAAGAAGAATACTTCTCCATTGCTGGTGGGATTACAACCAATCTGGAAATCAGTCTGATGGTTCCTCAGAAAATTGGACACAGTATTACAAGAGGACCTAGCTATACCTCTCCTGTGCATATACCCAGAAGATTCTCCAACATAGAATAAGAACACATGTTCCACTATGTTCATAGCGACCTTATTTATAATAGCCAGAAGCGGGTAAGAACCCATATTTCCCTCTACAGAGGAATGGATATAGAAAATTTGGTACATTTACACAGTGGAGTACTACTCAGCTATTAAGAACAATGAATTCATGAAATTTACATGCAAATGAATGGAACTAGAAAGTATCATCCTAAGTGAGGTAACCCAATTACAACGGGACACACATGGTATGCACTCACTGATAAGTGGATACTAGCCCAAAATCTGGGAATACCCAAGATATAATTCACAGACCACATGAAGTTCAAGAAGAAGGAAGACCAAAGTGTGAGTGCTTTTGTCCTTCTTACAAAGGGTAACAGTAACAATATAGTCATGGGAGAAAATATGGAAACAAAGTATAGAGCAGAGACTGGAGGAAAGTCCATCCAGAGACTGCCCCACCTAGGGATACATCAGGTATATAGTCACCAAACCCAGACACTAATGTGGATGCCAAGAAGTGCTTGTTGAAAGAAGCCTGATATAGCTCTCTCCTGAGAGGCTCTGCCAGAGCCTGACAAATCCAGAGATGGATGCTCAAAGTCACCCATTAGACTGAGCAGGGGTCCTCAATGGAGAAGTTAGAAAAAGGACTGAAGGAAATGAAGGGGCTTGAAACCCATAGGAAGAACAACAATATCAACCAACCAGATCGCCTAGGGCTCCCAGGGACTAAGCCACCAACCAAGGAGTACAATGAAGGGGCCTGTGGCTCCAGCTGTAAATATAGCAGAGGATGGCCTTGTTAGGCATCAAAGGGAGGAAAGGCCTTTGGTCCTGTGAAGACTGTATGGATGCCCCAATGTAGGGGAATTTGAGGGTGGGGAGATAGGAGTGGGTGGGTAGGTGGGGGAACACCCTTGTGCAGAAGGGGAATGGGGATGTGATAGGGTGTTGGGAAGGGCAAACTGGAAAGGGGGATAACATTTGAAATGTAAATAAAGAAAATAAAAAATGAATGTGGAAAAAAGAATTTATTGAAAAATACCACTGTATGTCATATTTTATTGGTGAAGATAATTAAAATTTCTCTTTTTAATATTGAATATTTATAAAATTTTTGAAGATTAATTTATGAAACCTTTTTGCATTAAGTAGATATGTGACTCATGCCTATTATAGCCAATTAACTGAAAATAGTTTGATATAGAACATTCATGACATTAGTTCAGGTCTTAAAATTCTCTGTCCCTTCTAGGGAATTTTCTGAAATCAAAAGGGGGATGTATTTCTTATTATTTTACCTTTTGATAGTTTACATTCTCAAAATCATTTTGCATGGGAAGACATTGCTTCAAAGCAGAGAGTTCTAACTTGCTGCTCAGAAAGAAGAGTTTCAGCATCATTTCTTTTTCTTGAGTCCTTTCCCCAGTTTCTAGATTCAGGATTAAATGACCAAGAATATTAATTCACATGAACAATATATATGAGTACTTGGCATTCCTGGAATGCCTCACCATATAAATGGGGCAGTTACAGAACTTTAAATCTAGTCAATGATCTTCATTTACCCTGAAAGCTCCTTCCCATGCTCCAAGATCCATATATACCCTTGGTTCACCCAAAATAAAGTATAGGCTTGCAAGCTCACCATGAATAAAGGTATGTGCACAATCTCAGATTGACTAGGAGAACTATATCATTGAAGACCCTCACCCAAGAAGGCCTTCATCTAAAAGAGCTGTAACACTAAAATTCTCAGAGAAGAGCCCTTCCTCCTCTCCCTCCCTCTCCCCCTCCCCCTCTCCTGCAATCATTCTGAGCCAGACCAGGAATCTACAAAACCTCATCCATGCTGGAGACTGTTTCATCTTTCCAGCCCAATGTGCTAAGGTGCCTGGACACCTTGAGAGGGACAAAGCAGAGGACATGGAGCCACAGCTCCAGTATACTACAGAACGTGGACCACAGCTCCTGTATACCACAGCTGGCCCCTGGAATGTGGGGCACAGACAGGTAACATATACCACATATTTCTTCAAACTAAAACATTAAAAACAGCTTAAGACATTTTCTCTACACTATCCAAAATGTATGATAAATGGTATAATCAGAAGCCTACATTCTTTCTTCTCAAGAGTGGCCATTCAATTCACCTTAGCATATACTTTGTTTCTTCAGAGTCTAGACATTCTTTTCCCATTTCACAGTCACATGGGTTGACAAAATCTCATGTGTATTTCTCATCATTGAGAGAATGAATGACAAAGAGTATAATCTTCAATGAGTTGTACAAAATTTCCTTTTCTAGATTAAAATTATGTTTAGACATTGCTTCCAACTTTAAGATTTTTCTCCTGATAGTGAGTAGAATTTGTTAGAGAATTTACTTAGTTAATCAGAAATTATTTGTAAATTTACTTGGCCAAGTGGATTTCTATTACTCAGTTTTCCATAATGCAAAGAAAATAGGAATTTTATTTTCAACAATGCGATGAATAATGGAGTGACGAGATGGTTAGGTATATTTTCAGACTATTGATTTTGAAAACTTATTTTAACATCTCTCCTTAGAAATTAGATTAGTAGAATACGCTAGCCTAACTTCTTTCATTTTTATCTACCTTCATCCCTCACAATCGTATGTGTACACACACACACACACACACACACACACGCACTCACACACATGCACACATGTGCACAAGGACACATACATACATAAAACAGAAAGATGCACCCATATATGAAATTACACTTTATTTTTTATTCAATCGTTACTTTAGCAGTGTCTGCAATTAAGAACAGGCTCTCTAAATGAACTGTAATTATTGCAAATTGTAGTAAGCACCAGTAATTAAAATGTTGCAGTGATGCTAGCCAGCTTGCTCCATGCCCTTTGAGAGTAGCAGGAAATGATATTATGTCTTTATGTTTGTATTACAGATAAGAAAACCTGGAAATTCGGGCCTTCAGAATTCACTGGCTGAGTCTTTAGAGCACAATGTGAAGTGAGGATTAATAGTTATCCAGTGAATTCAGACTGGGAAGATAGTCAATTTGGTTAATTTCTAGCAAAAGTGGCTGTTCCTTTCAAATGTGCAATCTTCAGGGCATAAACATACAAGGCTTCCCCATTGGGGAGAAAAGGAACAATAAACTCTAATCTCTTCTTTGTGTTTGCAAGATGCTAATAGTGAGCCTTCAGAGTACAAAAGCAAGAAGGAACTCCTTCAGTATCCACCCTTCTTTTGAGGATCCTCACCCAGCTGCTACCCCCAGTGAACTCTCCAGCTGTGCAGTCATTTGGTAGAGTGCACTGTTATGCATAACTTAAGGCATGTGGTGTGACTCCAAAACAACTGTGAATACAGATTGTCCATGTGAAAGCCCTCAAAGTATTTGCAAGTGAAAAACAGTAGAATAAATGATTTCGTAGTCATGAAAATGACCCAGATTTCTGATGCAGCCTTGTCTGACTCTGTCCCTCATTGGCCTGTTTACTTGTTCCTTTTCTACTCTATGTGATCTGAGAATGTCTGTGAACATAGAGAGCTGCGTGGAAACCAAGGTTACTTTGTGTTCATAAACATAAAGAACATCAACTATGATGTAAAGATGACTTTTAATAAGCAAGTACCTAGATCCAGAAGATTTAAGTACAAAGACTCTCTCCATTAAGATGTCAGAATCTACAGATATTCAAGGAAAAGGAAAGAAAGTTACAAAGTATGGTATCAAAGCAATGCTTGCTGTGCTATGATACTGAAATGATTCTTATCACCAAAAACCTTCTTCTAAAGAACAAGACTCCTGCCTAGAAACTACTAGCAAATGTTGGAGCCATCTAACATAACACTTGAGAATCTAAGCAAAAATATGTCTCAGCTGATTTTGGAAATCATAGAATGGAAAATGCATCCAGTTCACCGTTGGAAAAAAAAAAAGGACAAATAGTTCTGCACTGGCCCCTTGACCCCATTTTAGGTCGCAGTACGAGTGGGAAATAGTCCAGGTGCTGGCATCTTAAGGTAGAAGAAAAAGAGGTCTATTCTGAACTATTCTGGTGGTTGAAATATGTCCAGTGCAAGGAAACATGAGCAAGAAGGATGTCCTAGTAAAGAAGGAGATGTTTTTCCCCTTAGGAACTGGTTAAACAATTATCAGTATATACAGAGGAAATCATTGTGAAGCCTGAAAACCATTGCTAGTGAGTACCTGCAAGATAGACATAGATTGCAGTGGATACAGCCTGAAAGACACTAGAAAGGATGACTAACTGCAATATCATCCATTCTGTTCAAACCATGAAGCAAGATCACACCCTACAAATAGAGCAGACCTACACCTAGAGTAGGAGCTATTGGGAAACAATCTTAACAAAGTCTAAAACTAAGCCTCATTTAGGTCAAGTTGACCCCATAGTAATTACATGCCTGATTAAAAAAAAAAATCCATGCATATTTTAAAGATAGGATAATTCAGTTTTGGTGCAATGCAAATTCAAAATGCAAAATTCAATAAATTTCACCCAATATGTAACAAATGACAAAAATATGGAACAGCGTAATTAAAGTCAATAAAACTCAGAAATAGATGCTATGTAGATGCTAGAAGAAGCACAGTGGCTTCAAATCAGTAAATATTTGTCCAAGAGTTTTATCAAATGTAATATATAAAATTATTGGGATAACAACCAAGAAATGAGAACTCTAAAAGCAAACAATTGTGGAAAAATTCTAATCTAAATAAATAACCAATTACACTTAAAAAACACTATCTAAAATGAAGCCTAGGTAAGTTGTGGCAAGGTACCAAGTCACCTAATTTACATTGAACAGGATAGGAGGGGGAAAGTGGCAAAGATGATCTGAGCACTGGAAAAATGGAAGGGAGCAATATGATTCATGGTCACCTATGAGTCAGCATTGACTAGAAAGAGATATGATAACATAATATGGGAGGATATGAATACTTGTGCAGGTCACATGGCCGCACATACCGTCAAATCTCATTGAACTATAATGCTAAGGAAGTGGTTCTGGTTGTTTGTATATTTCAATAAACAGAAAATACTGTGAATACTGACCAGTTTGTGTCATCATGGGAGATATGCACCAAAAATAATGCCTGTCACCAGTGAAATCTTATCTATGTTGCTTAACAATGTCATCTCCCTGATGGTTTTCCTTTCAGAGACCTGGGTTTCACCATAGTGCCACATGATTGTGTTTCAATTTCTTCTATCCTTTGCTTTCTCCTTTAAAGACTATATTAGGATTAGTCCAGTTCCACTATTCGGCACTGAGAGAATGCAAAGTGGTGAGGACCTGGGTGAACTGATAGACTAGATAGATGATTTAATTAAGGTGTTTTCTTTTGCCAAGCTCATAATTTATATGTGGGGATTCCTCTGGAAACTGAAGATGCAGTTGGAATCAAAGCAGAAAAATAATTCTGTTTTCTAATGTTCACATTTTAATATGGTTATGGTACAATCTCGATTTAACTGCCAAGCTTAGATTTGTATTACTGTCCACATGAGATCATTTCTGCTTCTAAATGTCTTGTACCATGCCATTTCCACAGCAAGTCTCTAACTTACATATGCAATTTGTCACTTCTATACAAACTATTTCTATTTAATTCCCATAAAATATATAAATAGATTTTCATGTTTTCAACAACTTCACATTAAAATGCTCATATAAACATGTTTGTCATTCATCTTCCTGTCTTGTATAAGTGAATCTTTTTAAAAGGAATGCCCTCCTTCCCTCTAACTTCTATCTTTAATATATCCTTGTAGAAGAAAGACTCTCATTATTTAACAATGTTTATGAGATCTACAAACTATCTTCTGGACATACTGAGTCAGAGTTCTCTTCTGAAGATTTCAACCCTTGTTTCTTGTGTTTAGAGTTGTATTTGTAAATTATGTGTTAATGAAGGTCACTGAAACCTGAATGGTGAAAAAGTATGACTGAAGGATTACAAGAATTGATCCTTTTACCCAAGATCCAATCAACAAAGAAGAGGAAGGAGAGGGAGAGGGAGAGGGAGAGGGAGAGGGAGAGGGAGAGGGA
>NC_034600.1:14630008-14657250 GCF_900095145.1 Mus pahari
TAAACATACATAGTACCAGGTGCTCAACAGAGTCAGACATAGTATATATATAGTTGACAGCCTTCAACAGCCTACAACAGATAGGCTGCTCTACACCCAGCGATCAGAAGCAGATATAGGAGCACCTTCTAGGGACAGGTTTAAAAAAATCTATAAACTAATGACTGACTGATGTGAAAGGTCACCTCTAAAGATCCCTGTAAACCAGTAGGATTTCTGCCTTCCTCTACAGAACTCATAACAAATGTTAAGTTGTATTAAATCCTCAACAAATTGAATAACAATTGAATAACGTGATTGACTATTAGCATTTTGCTAAGCGGTAATTTTGGAAATGTAAATTGATCACACTGCTACAAAGAAGCCTTTTGTACTAAAAAAATCTATTAGATTTTAAGAGGGACGCCCTTGAAGTTCCTGCTAAACTCCCCTGTATATTATTACTAGTGTATACTCATGTTATGGAACTATGAATTGTCTATGAATAGTAAAATCAATACGTAGAGCAGTATGCATGCTAACTTTCATTAGATCTTAAATAATCATTCTGAATTTAGTCATCCCAACCAAACATAAAGTAATTTAAAAATCAATCAATAAGGCTTATAAACATGGATAAATCTTTATTTCTTTACATAATTTATAATTATTACATATGTGCATGAAAGAGGAAATCCAACTGAAGAGTTTGTCCATGCTGCTCAACTGAAACTGACTAAAGCAGTTGATAGCAGAGGCACCATGCAAACTTACAGAACAGGTTTCTGCCCATTCTGACTACACTGCTCAGGATTCAGCATACACAGTGTGCTAAAGGCTCCGAGCATTCTACTGAGAGATCGGTGGCTTTGAACTCACAGATCTCCAAATAATTTATAACAAAGTACCTTTACAATGATGAATTTGAAACAACTATTTCAGAAGAAAATAAGAGATTTCTTTTGATGAACAGCAACTGTCATCTAGGAAAACCTAGGCTCAGTGAACATGGATTCAATACAGACATCAGAGCCAGAAACTATAGGTTTAAATCCCAAACCAGTTCTGACTCTGCCCCTCTGGAAAATTGTCTAAATTCCACAGAGACTATAAAATAAATAAATAAACAAACAAACAATAAAAAAATGCCTCATGGGTCCAGAGATCTCATCTGATGCTGCGTTTTTATTTGTTTGTTGTTGTTGTTTGCATTTGATAATCCTTTACATCTTCCCGGGGATGGACTAAGGAAGGACTTCACTGTGGGCATAGCTGGGATTGATGTCCTTCAGCAAGAGGTAAGCATCGTTGATAGTCCTTGTTCTCTGGTGAGCCAGGTGGGCAAGCATGATATTGACACAAGCAGAAGATGAGTGGGGAAGTGGTTATTCCACCCACACATTCTCACATGTCACAAAATGCAGCTGGTGATTATTCTCTCAAGAGAACCCTACAAGCATGCATGCCAATGAAAATAAGTCCTCAGGCTGTTTGGCACATGCGTGCCTTAATTACTGACCCCTGTTTTAGGGAGGTCAACAATAAAATTCTCTCCTTTACTGTGAAGTTATAGGGAATGAGATGGTTGGGAAATCTGCCAGAAGAGTTAAGGTCCATTCGCTTACAGTATAATGCCTGAGGTTTCTTTGTGTCTTAATCACTGAGTTATCTACATTATTTGCTTTTTATATTAAGTTATTTAGTGTTATAGATCAGAATGTGGGTGTGAATGAAAACTATTGAACACTATAAATTCATGAGAGAATGTTTTCCCACAGATTCTAAACAGATAAGGCTTTAGCCTGAGACTGTATTTGTTTCTTATTGGTGCTGTATTTCATTTTGTTTTGTCCTAAGAAATGACTAACAAGCATGTCTATGTCTACTGGATAATGAACAAATGTTTTGGAGACAATATTATCCTAGATTGAAATGGAGCTTAGTCCCTTTGTGGACACATTGCCTGTTATGTTACTATCTCATCCAACCCTCCCTATCCATCACAGCCTGTGGCAAGGTGTGAGCCCAACATATTCCTTGAAAGCTGTTTTCTTTGTTTAAAAAAAAAAAAACATTTTCTTGATCAAATTTTATCACAGATTTAACCACATCTTTATATGGATCAAAACAACCAGAAAAGTATAAAATGAAAATTATTATAAATAGGAAAAAGTTAGTTTAACAACAACCGAAAAAGCTTCCTCGCAGAAATCTATAGTGGTGATCGGTGATCAGAATCTACATATTTCAATGGATAAACTCAGTGGTGGATGCCAATGGTAGATAAATTGAAGTTATTAGGGAACCTTTAACTGTGTAGATACCAGAATTGAGTAGATACCGCCCCTAGACATGTGAAGTAATTAGGCTAGTGTTCTTGTTTTATTTTTTCTCTTCTTTCCCTTTTCTCTTCTTTCCTTTCTTTCTTCCTTCTTTCTTCTCTTCTTTTTTCCTTTGGTATTTCTGGTAATCAGATTAGAAAATAGTTCCATATAGTCAGCAAATGTCTAGACTCAAGCAAGTAGCTAAAGCACACTAGCTAAGGTGAGACATGTTGGTGAGACATGAGTACAGAATCAGAATCCCACAGTCTTGCCTCCTCACAGAACTCCACAGAACAAAGCAACAATGGAAAAATGAGTACTGTAATTTTATCTTGGAGGCCATTCCATTGTTTATCCCAAACTACATTTCATTCCAGCTCCAGTTTACTCACGAGTGTTTGTTCCCTAACAGAGACTAAACAATGGGTAACTACTTTCTTTTATCTTTTTCTTTGTTATGAAAATGTCAACTTCATAGTTGCTGATTTTGGTCTTTAAATAGTGTCTTAAGCTTGTGAAGTCATTCAGCTACATTTCTTAGCATGAGGTGAAATTTATAAAACAAACCGTGACTGGAGCTCTTCAATGTGAGAAAGGCATGGCTTACAAAGCCTCATGTGTGTCCTTGGGTTTTCATAGTGTACAGTCACCAGGTTCAAAGGAGCACAAAGGAGACTGTACCTAGAATCTTTGAGCACCAAACTGTAAATATAAGACTTCAGAGTGAGGTGAAATTACCAAGTCAATTTAGCCGTCTCCTGTAGTTATTGCCAAGTGCTTTAAATTGTGTTCAGAAAATGGCAAGTTGCAGAGGCACAAAGCCTGTGGGCTGTGCTGCTTCTCTGGATGCACACTGGGGTCCTGTTTCTGTACTGCAGACTAGGGTCTATCTGTCTTCTTAGTTAGATCTTGTACTCTGCACAGAAAAATCCTCTTTTGTATCTGTTTTTGCAATGATTTAAAGATTATTATCAACACATTGGCTACTTTCTCATTCTTACTTCCTTTCTTTCTCTCTTTCTTTTTTCTTTCTTTCTTTTGGAATATATTGCTCTAGAGATTGTTTTGTCTCCATTTAACCCATTCATCATGGTGCTTAAGACTCCAACTTATGATGGTAAATACAGTTTTCTGGGGCTGTGGATGGACTCAGTTTGACCCAACCAGTTCTGGGTGTTGTCTAAAGTATTTTAAATCAGTGGGTTTTTTTTGTTTTCTTTGTTTTGTTTTGTTTTGTTTTTGTTTTGTTTTGTTTTGTTTTTGTATAAAAAAAAGGACTCTAGAGTGGTTCAGAACAAAAACTTGCCCAGTCCAGTCCAGTATTACTAGTTATGTTGATGATAACAACACTTAAAATATCTAAGACTCATTTTTCTGATACTAATGGGATAACAACATTTATCTGAGAGGATTGTCATAAGATTATAAAGTATAAATGTATAAATATTAGTTATGCACAGAAGACATGTACAGAATTCCAATTATGGTTATCATTAATATGGTTATTTGCATATAACATTTTCACAGAAATTATAACATAATATTCACTGAATTTGAATTTCTAGAACACCACATTCTTTACTGAAAATGATTTGTAACTAAGAAAAAGGTGTTATTCTTGCAGGGAAGGGAACATCAAACTTTTGCACTGACTTTATCAAAAATATTATTTAAAGGTTCTTTTGTTCCATGCTGACAGCTATAAGATTTAATATAATCATGAGAGAAGAAGCTTTTTCATGATTTTTCAACTTGAAACATTAAAAGCACTGTAAGAAAAAAAAAACGTTTGACAGAAAGTTAATTTCTCAATATCTGAATCTTCTGTGTCCAGAGGTTGGACTCACAGACATTGATCAGAAGTATGAGGGGGAGGAGAAAGTAATAAAAACAGAATTCTTTCTATAATAATGCCCATTTTAATTAAAAATATTTCGTTAAATTCGGAATTTCAGAATGGAAAAACACAAAGAATGTGAATTTGCCTTGAGCTTATAAGAATGGTGAAAGTAGACATTGAACAAATATCTCTCAAAGCTAATTTTTAAATAAATGACTCTGCATTTGCTCAGTGTAGGCGTGTGCCACTCACTTGGTTGTGAGCTCATGTGTAGTCAGCTCTTCCACTGAACTGCTATGAGGTTTGCAGAGCACCCACACTGGCAAGTGCAGCAAGCCTCCCACTCTTAACTTCAGTTAATATGGTAGGTCAAGTGCAGAGAGCTTTGGAGAGCACATCTCCAAAAATGATTATAATACAATCTACGTAATTACAGTAGTTTTATTTCTTGGAAATAAATCTGGAAAAAACCTCTCCACCTATACCATCTTGTTCAAAAGTGGTTCAATGATGACTGTAATTGCTAAAATTAATTACCAGTGATAAGGAGCTTGCAGGATTGGGGATCCAATAACAAATGAATAGAAAACAGACATCCCTGTATCTGAGGATAAGTCAACAAAAATATTAATAACACATTTACAGCGAATAAATCTAGTCTGTGGAGTCAAAGCATGGAGCATCTACCAGAGATTGTCTTAAAACAGGCTATGAATCTTCATTGAGAAGACCAGTTAGGTGAGGCATGGACAGGAACAAGTCAAGATCACATCTTTAGAACTGAGGGATGGAGATCACTAACTATGAGCTCTTATTTAGTTACTGGGAGTTAGGCTCAGAATGTAGGCCAAGGTGACTCACCATGGCAGGTTGTTGCTGGGAGGTTCTTTGGACTTGGGTTGCATAGAAAGGAAGACGTTAGTGTAAACAAACTTGAATTTGTTTTTCAGGGGCTGGTTTTGCTGCTGCTCTATCATCTATTTGAAAACAGATTTCTGGGGTGTTATGTCTGCTCAGCATCTTTTCATTTGCTCTTTGCTTTGAACTAAGAGCGATTCTGAAAATCCATATGTTTCTGCTGCTTCTTATTCTGTGTCTCTGCTTATTGTATTTTGCCCCTCTAGTCCTTCTTTTTGTATTTGGTGAATGAAATACATTTCTTATTTATAAATAAAAGTATTCCTGGTCTTTGTAATTCAAAATGTATCTTAAGGGGGTGGGGCAAGCATTTGAAGTATGTTCCTACCCTCCCAAAGAACTATAATATGGTTATAATTTGGCTATAGACAAACTCATTTTGAATTGCCAAAACTTTGTAGCCTCCTAATTTTGTCAACAGGAAGTGGAAGTTTCTTCACCATAAAACTTTCAGAATTGGTAGTAGTTTGGAAGTATAGTGAATGGGATCCCCTTACTTTCTTCTAAGAGTTGTCAATGAATAGTGACCAGAGAATTCTTGATATTGAGCCCTCAGGTCTGGAATATGTTTCCTGCTCATTATGCTGCAGTCTGATTAGTTGTTTTGAAGTTACAATTCACAAAACATCTGGTTTGAACTTCTTTAGCATTTGAAAGTAATTTTTCACTGAAATTTGCAGTGGGCTTTATTTGAAGTGATAAAGTTCAGTTTTATAATTCTATGGATCATTCTTCTTAATGTTTGCTTTATATACTTGAAGACAGTTATGTTGTGATGAATGGAAAATAGTAACTAGCATGTCTTAAATAGTATTGATGGGGCTGCAGAGTTGCCTCTAGTTAAGAGCATAACTGTTTTTGCAGGGGACCTGCATTTACCTTTTAGCAGGCACATGGCAGCTGACAACCTTTTAAAACTACAGTCAGGTAGGACATGGACAGTAACACATCAAGATCACATCTTCAGATGTGAGGGATGAAGGTTGCTTATTATGAGCTCTTATTTAGTTATTGGGAGTTGTGAACCTCAGTATATAGACCAGGGTGACTCAACATGGCAAGTTGCTGCTGGAGGCTCTTTGGACTTGGATTGCATAGAAAGGAGAACTACAGAATCTTATACCAGACTTGACTCACAGAGGCATCAGGTCACCAGGCACACACATGATACACACACACACACACACACACACACACACACACACACAGGTTAAATAATCCATAAAATATGTCATTTTGGCTATATAACCGTAGAGCTCAACAAGTAGACTATGATTTATCACAACCACCTATTTCCATAAAAATTTCATCTGTATGAATTCTCTAGAAGCATATACCATGACAAAATGGGAAATGTAACTGGCTTATTGAGTAACTGCTTGTGAAAGAGAAGGGATGATTAATGTGGAAGCAGGAAGAAATCTCACAATGTTATGCACGTTTGACATTATAAACCAAAAGAAGAAAGTGGAGTTAAAAGTGCTTTCAGATCCTACATAGTGACCATGAACTCTTAACTGATATAGCAGGGACCTTCAGAGAATTGTTGACTATTAGTGGGGACTGAATTGGCTAAGAAAGAATAGACAGTAGTATTCCTAAAATGATGTACTTTGACTGATAGACATTAGAAGACAGCTCCAGGCATGCTGTGGTAGTGGTCGAAGGCAAGGCATCTGGAGGTGGTTAGGCATCTGGAGATTAGCTCTTCACAGTGGCTTTCCAATTCAGGGTGCAACTCCATGGTTACTTGCTAGTCTTTCATGGTATTTTGCAACCTATGGAAATTTTACCTATTAAGGGAAAGAAAAGATATGAAAGTTTCACAAAGTAACTGCTGAAGTATTTTACAAAATTTAATTATTGAAAGAAATAAGCTTTAAAGTCCCGAGTGTTATCCATCAGGGAGTGATACTATTGACTGTAAAAGAATTTGGCTTCATTTCATTTGAGGATGTAATTTCATCCTTTTATCAGATAGCATATCTTTGAAATCTTTAATCAGAAAAGGTATAACATAGAATAATTTGTGGCTTGCACTCTGGTATTAGATAAAAAGAAATACGTATGTAATTTTTGATAATATATCCTGGTTGCCCTTATATTTTATTTTTATAGGATGGGGACAAGAAACATGATCTGTGATCTAGGATATATACATTATATTTGTAAAAGGGGTTCAGAAGAGAAAAAGTGATAGTAGAAAATGTACAAGACTCTTAGCTAGGGGAAAAAAAAAAAGAATAAAACCAATTTGGAAAGGCCCTGCTGCTTTTTTTTATTAACCCATATTTAGCAGCCTTTTTTCTTTTAAGACCATTTTCTCTATTTTAGTGGTATTGGTGTATATATATATATATATATATATATATATATATATATATATATGCACATACCCAAGAACACCTATAGCACACCTACTACAGGGCAATAGGAAAATTGTGTTTGACAATGCCTTTTCATTGCTGTAGAATTTAATTCCCGGGTAATAAAAATACAAATAGCCCCAATTAAGAAGCAGAAATACCTGTCTTATATCTAATTGTGCTTCATGAAGCTTCCATCTAAACAGGTAACTATCTTTAACCTTATCAAACATGGTCCAGAGGCATATGCTTAACTACATTTAATTTTAACAGATGGCAAAGACTTTCACATGTGGTCGTGTGGTCTGTATTATGTTTTTCTTTAAACTCTATTGTTACTCACTATGTTTATATTTACTTTTGACTTATGATTTATATTGTATTCTTGGTGTATGAGAAAGATAATGAACATATTAATAAAGGGCAATATAGAATAGTAAAGGAAATATAGAAGAAAGTTTTCAAAATATTCTGAATTTCTTATAGGTAGATCAGAAATTTGTGTGAGCCTTATTCTTTAAAAGAAGATATAAATAAACAGGACAAAAAAGGGCTGGGCATTGTAATTGGAGTTAACTGATTAGAGAGAAGAAAGATCGATCTACAAAGCAGTCCTTTTGTGAGTTTAAATAGTTTCAAATATTATTAGCTTAACATTAGTTCCAGAAATAAAGAGGACTGGGTTCAAGGTGTCACCAGTAATGCTTTGGGTGAAACTCAGGAAGACCTTGGATTATGAGTAGGAGAGAAGTCTGGAATCATGGTTCATGTTGGTATTGGAATAAGGTTCACTAAGAACTGAGAAAAATGCACCAATACATTTATAAAGCAAGTCTTAGGAAATTACATCCTCTCACCAGAGTGAGTCCTGAGTCCATTATTGATGACACACTAATGCTCCATTCTTTCTATTGGCTCATCTTTTTAATATCTAGCAATTCTGCTCCTATCACGAGTCACATTTGCCATGGCTATTTCCGGAGCTGTTGGACTGTTGAAGCCTTCAGTTTTTCTCTGTTACTTTCCAAGAGAGTCCCCAAGATTCAGAAGTAAAGCAAGCTTATGGGGAAATCAAAACTATGTATGTCTTAATCTTAAAAGCTATGAGAAAGAACAGATAAATGACTTCCAAGGGAATGACAGTTAGACTGACAGCATCAATAGACACCAGAAACAAATGAACAGTGTTTCCAAAGTGCTCAGGGAAAATGCTTGTCAAAGTAAGCCTGCTAAGAATTAGTGAGTGAAGATGAAAGAAGAATACTTTTGTACTTACAGAGTTTGAATATAGTTCTGCATATAGACCCGAAGTGAACCACAATATGTTAATGGATAGATGAGTGATGATATAAATTGTTTGATTTAACAGCAAAGAAATAAACACTAATAATTAAACTGTGGTGTCATTATTTGTGTTATACCAATTACAGATAGTAATGGTATAAAAAGCTGAAACTTATAATAATTTAAAAAATACTTTAATGAAGAATGAATAAAGAAGATGGGAATAAGATAGTTGAAACAATGTCTAGCAAAGTGTGTAGACTTACAAATGAGTTCCAGATAAAATTAGGTAACAAATAGATTCAACAGTAACATGAAGTGGGCTGATAGAAGAGATCATGTTAATCATAGTCTAGGTCTTTTTATGTTTTATAGAAAAGTTAGTAAAATCAATGGGCATGTTGAATATGTTAACTATTTTAATGATAAACTATATGTGAAATAAAAATGAATCTCACAACATTCAAAATAGGTATTAAAGTATAGACAACTTTATTCACTTAACTGAAAGCAAGAGAATGCATAGAATAAGTTAGATCTATATGTACAACCATTCATAAATTTCAATAGCTTGATAACATGTAGAGTAAGCCAAGAGTATAGACATTTTTAAATAATCTACCAAAGTAGTTTCCTAAACATGCATGTGGTAGCAAGTGAAAAACATCAGATGGTAAGATGAATCTTCAGTCTTTAAAATGATATTATTTGAAGGAGAGGGGAGGAAGAGAATAGTACGGCAAGAAGAAAAATACAACTACATCTGTATGACTGTATTTTTCCTACCCCACTTCCATAGTTTGAAATTTTAAACATAATTATGATGAAATGTTAAAAATCCTTTGTCTACCTCCCAGATATCTGATGGCTTCCTGGTTTAATTCAACAAGATGATAGATTGTGCCTATATGTAATCATTTACTACTCCCTTCTTATAGACCTTTAGTGTAATTTTCTGAGCCACGCACACCGGCGCCGTGTCTGTGTGGGCAGAAACCACCTTGGGGTGGGTTCGTACTGCAGAGCTAATCTTCCTGAAAATAGAGATGAGCTACAAGAAAGAATACTATTTATTAATTACACACGGGAGAACCCAACCCTCTCTCGCATGTCCCATTGTCTCTGCTGAGTGTCTCTCAGTCCCAATGGTGCAATGTCCCAATGGCGCGCTGTTCGGTCCTCAGCGGAGCTGTGTCCAGAAGGCGGGTCCAATGAGAGGGCGGTGACATCAGTGGTGGTTGGTCCGGGCGACGAGTGGGCGTTGAGAGTGGGCGGTCCGAGGACGCTGTCCAGATCCGGGATTCCAGGGGGCAACTCTTAACGTGTCTGTAAGGGGCGCAATACAATGCTTAGAGGCTGGCGGGCGGGACCCAACACTTTAGTATCCCTGGATTCAGTTTTTGTTTGTGTTTGTGTTTCCTTGCTCATTTCTATTTTAAGTCTTACTGTTGTCCCTATTCAGATAGTAACTTTTAAATTGAAGTAGGAATAAATTGTTAAGGGAAACTCTAACTCTCAATCTGGACCTCTAAAACATCAACATCTTTAATAAAATTAGTTAATGTCTTCACTATATAATTTAATCGTGAGCACCTATAAAATGCAAATCACCAATATTGAGGAATTGATTATAATACATTGTCTGTGAGGAATTGTCTTAACTTTTAACTTATATAGATCACTATGGGTTGCACCATTCCATAGGGAGTTGGTCCTAGAGTGTATCAGAAAGCTAGGTAGGCATGAGCCAGTGAGTAAGCCAGTAAGCAAGCCAACAACTAACATCCCTCCATAATCTTGAATTGAGCTCCTGCTCTAACATATGTCAATGATAGACTAACCAGGAAGTGTAAGCCAAATAAACATATTCATCAGAGTGTTTCTTTATTCCCTTAAGTAAAATAAAATGAAACTAGGACATGACTTGGTACCGAGAGTGCTTTTGTTGCTGTGATAAACCTGACTGTGACTTTTATGCCTCTGTACTATTTTGTGGAAAGACTTGCTCCTCTAGAAAGGAATTATTGAATTCTGTAGGCTGAACTTAATTAGTCATTCTTATGATAGCTTGGAAGTCAGCAATTCAAAAAGGAATGTGGACAGCAGAAGCTCAGTTCATGGACCAGTAAAAGGAAGCAAAATATCTCTGGGAACTTACATCAGGGTGTGGTCCTGTGATACAACAACTGAAAAACCTAGCTGTATTCTGCCAGTGTCCTGCAAATATACAAGGAGCTGAGATGAAAACTAGTATAATGCGTTCTTTTGCAGAAATACTGTGTCTATAATGTGCTAATTAGTTATGACTCTTATACAGATATAAAATTAAAATATAAAAACAAGGTGGCAGAAACAAATATTAAAGTCTAAAGTTTGAAGAGAACAAAGAAGTAAGTTGATTAATATAGCAATGAAGCTTTGTGCTAAAAAAAAAAAAAAGCTGTAATTGTTAAAGAAATTTCTGTTCTTACAGAAAGGCTTCCTGCTTTGCATGAGGAACACATAAAGATGTTCTGAGAACAAGACTCCACCCACTTAAGCTTCTAGTTTGTGAAAGGAAGGGGACTAAAGTGTTTCCAGCTCTTATACTGTTATTTCCTAAGGGAGTTTATTCTCATCATGAAGAAGCATTTTTCAACAGTGATTCAGCTGGGGAAGGAGCAATCCTAGGTTGGCTGGCAAAAGTGCCAATGACATTCATGTAGTACTGGTATTTGAAGCATGAAAAGTGGAAGATTGAAGGGATGATGAATTCTTCCCCTGAATCAGGAAACAGGCTATAGAGCCTACAATGCCCCTACAATGATACCCTGAGAAGCCATTTTGTGAAGTTGTAACAGTGGGGTCTAAATTGTGGTAGGGTCAAAAAGCTGTTAAAGATTCCAGTTCTATTAAATATTTGCCAAGGAGACTTGCACTCAGGGAATGGTAACAACTCAATACATATATGTATATTGCAGGCAGAAACCCTGGGGGGGGGGTGTCAATATCATCTAAGCCCCTTAGAATGGTAGACCCAAATACCAGACAGAGAGAACATGTGTTGATGTTTTCCCTCCTGGGTTTTGGTCTTGGTTTGAGTCGAAATTTCCCCACTATATAGATTCCTACTGTATATTCTTTTCCATTGTATGTTGGAAGTATGTGATTTTTCACTTTTATTTCACATGGCTTCACTGTTAAGTGACTCCTTTGATTCACAGAAGAAACTTTGGAAATTGGACACTTTAAAACAGCGTAGCCCTGGCTGTCCTGGAACTCACTCTGTAGACAAGGCTGGCCTTGAACTCAGAAATCTGCCTGTCTCTGCCTCCCAAGTGCTGGGATTAAAGGCATGCGCCACCTAAACTAAGCATTTTGTAACACAAGAGTGGCATGAGCTTATAGCAGCCAGTCCCAGAAATTGATGGTTTGAATGAAAAGTTGCCACCATAGCCTTGGTCCCCAGTAGGTGACATTGTTTTGGAAGGTTATGGGAGAATTAAGAGGTACAACCTTGCTGAAGGAAATGTATCATTGATATTATTGGAGGCAGTTTTTGAGGTTATTTAGCTTTATCTTTAGTCTTCTCTATCTGTCTGTGTCCGTGTCTGTGTCCGTGTCCATGTCCGTGTCCGTGTCCGTGTCCGTGTCCGTGTCCGTGTCTGTGTCTGTGTCTGTCTCTGCCTCTCTCCTCTCTCTCTGTCTGTGTCTGTGTCTGTCTCTCTCTGCCTCTCTCCTCTTTCTTTCTTTCTTTCTTTCTTTCTTTCTTTCTTTCTTTCTTTCTTTCTTTCTTTCTTTCTTNNNTCTCTCTCTCTCTCTCTCTCTCTCTCTCTCTCTCTCTCTCTTTCTCTCTCTGTATGTGCTGCTTCTTGACTGGGAGGCTTGCCCTTCTTACATGACACCATGACAGACTGTATATCTCCTCTGGAATTTTAAGCTAAAACAAAGTCTTGATTCCATAACATGCTTTTTGCTGGGGTTTCTAATCACAACTATAGAAAAGCAACTAATTGATATCCCAAGGTGTGGTTCCTTCTCCTTAGCCTGAGCTTCTTTTCTGCCATTTTTATGATATTCTCCAAATTATCAAACCCATTGAATCCATTAGGGATTCAGATGTCAGCTCTCCAAGAAAGCCTCCTTAATCTCTGTAAGACTTAGTTACAGCCCCGTATACCCTCACTTCTTAATTCTACAACAATTTAGCCTAACATTATGAAATGATACCTCCTGATCTCTCTATGCCTGAGAGAGGCTTGTAAAATAACAAAAGACAAACAGCTAGAATGTCTTGTCTAGCATCACTAAATCCATATACCAAATGACTTATACACTTACCTTGATTCAATGACCAGAGACCCAGAAAGAAACCCAGTAACCCTGTGAATACCCAAATGCTGATGCTGTATCTTCAGTTTTAATGTTATATTTTCGGTGAGTTATAAAATTACTAAATGGTGGAATTCAGCCTCAAATCCAAATGTGTGTGTGTGTGTGTGTGTGTGTGTGTGTGCGCGTGTGCGTGTGCGTGTGCGTGTGTGTGTGTGTGTGTGTTGTTAACAGTAACACTTCTTGAAATTCTCTACTGTATTGTACTTTAAAATGGTAAATTTTTATAAGACTTTTCCCTGAATATTTTCATTGTATTCTGTTGATAATTGACTTCTTTTAACTCTGTAGATTATTATAAGCTTCTTTTACTTCTTGAGTACACAAATGTCATGTGGAGATAGGTGGAACATTTATAGATATCTTCTTTATTTTCCATTTGAATTCTGGAAAAAAGACACAGATGTCAGGCTTAGCACACGGTGCTTTTAGCCAATGAGCCCCTATCGCTGGCCCTTATTTATGTTTTTCTTCCACTGTACATCCCACCTACTACCGCACTTCCTGTCAACCCTTCCCATCCTTTTCCCATTCCCCCACATTCCTTCTCCTCTGAGCAGGTGGAGGTCTTCTGTGTATCATCCCACCCTGGCCTATTAAGTCAATAGTGGACTTTAGTATATGCTTGGCCACCGAGGCCAGCTAGAAGAACATACAGAAGAACATATCCCACGAAGAGGCAACAGCTTTTGGGGAAGCCCCTGCTCCAGTTGTTCTGGACCCACCTTAAGATCAAGCTGCACATTTGCTACACATGTACTGGTCCAGCTCATATATGCTGTTTGGTTGGTAGTTCAGTCTCCTGAGTGCCCTAAGGATCCAGGTTTCTATCCGTTTTGAGCCTACAATCCTTCCCCTTATTTTTCCATAAGAGTCCCCAAGTTCCATCCAATGTTTGATTGTGGGTGTCTGCATCTGTCTAAGTTAGCTTCAGGGTAAAGTCTCTCAGAGGACAACCACGCTAGACTTCTGACTTCAAGCATAACAGAGTACAATAATAGTGTCAGGGATTGGTGCTAGCCCAATAGTTATTGGTTGGCAATTCTCTCAGCCTCTGCTCCATACCCCTGACCTTGTATTTCTTGGAGATAGGATAAGTTTTGGGTTGACAGTTTTGTGGGTAGGTTGGTGTCCTTATTGCTTCACTGGGGTTCCTGCCAGGCTACAGGAGGTGGCCTCTTCAGGTTCCATGTCCCCAATGCTGTCAGTCACAGCTAATGATACTAGCATTGATTCTTAGGAACCTCTCACCTCCCTGTACCTGTTAGTCGCTGATTTCTATTCATTCTCATGGTTATCTGGTCATCCATATTGTTCCTTGCTATACCTGATCCTGAACTCCCCATTCCCCTTACCATTCTGTCTTCCACCTAGTTCTTTCCCTCCATCTGCCTCTTATGACTATTTTATTCCCCCTTCTAAGTGGGACTCAAGCATCCTCGCTTACACCTTCCTTCTTGTTTAGCTTCTTTGGGTCAGTGGACTGTAGCATGGGTATCCTGTATTTTATGGTTAATATCTACTTTAAGTGAGTACATACCTTGTATGTCTATTTGGGACCAGGGTTACCTCACTCAGGATTATATTCTCAAGATCCAACCATTTGCCTGCAAATTCATGATAGCTTTGGTTTTAATAGCTGAACCATTGTGCAGGGAAGACTATTCCACTGATGGTCCACATTTTCTTTATTCATTCTTCTGAGGGACTTCTAGGTTGTTTTGAGTTTCTGGCTATTATGAATTAAATTGTTATGAACATGGGTGTGCAAGTGTCTTTGTGGGACTTATTTATGTTTTTTAAAGTCACTTACTGACTTGGTCGGAGGTATATCTATATGTACATGCCATATGACAGTCATAGGACAACTTGTGGAAGTGATTAACTCAGAAGTTCTGGTTGGTATATTATGAAGCAAAGTTATGATAAAGAAAAGTTTCTCAGTATATGCTATGTGCATTAACTATTCTTGTTGCTGTCTGAAAATACTTAGTGGAAAATAAAAGCTTAATGAAGATAGTAGGATGTTTTGTTTTGTTTTAACAATCGATCATGGTGGGCAAATCATGCTGACAGGTGTTAGAGAAGTTGTCCATCTTCTCTTCCCATTCAGAAAGCAGAGGGATAAGTATTACTGCTTAGCGTCTCTTCTCCTTTGTAAATTCAGGTTTGGACAGCAGCCTGTGGAATGGTGCCACCAACATTTATAGCTAGTCTTCCCACTGATCCAATAATCTATCCCAGAAAACCCTTCATAAGCATGACAATGGATGTGTTTCCATGTTGATTTTTAAATTCTGTCAAACTGACAATCAAGAATAACCATTACAGTCATCCTTGCTCTTAGCATAACTAAACCTAAAAGCAGTTAAGATATCTGTCATCTCTTGTCAATCAGTTCGATAAATGTAGTTTGGGCATACTCTTATGTGGTTATTAGTTATTCTGTGCTTTTACTTGCCAGGAATCTCAAAATTTACACGTTTTACTCTTATGAAAGTGAGTGGATGGTTAGAAGGAAAGAGTTTGATTCGTTATGAGACCATGAAAACACAAATACAAATTTCTACTGGTTTTCCATTTAGGCAAGAGCAATTCTGTACTTGTACATTTTGAATGTATACATACAACATTATGTATAACTTTTTTTGATATTATTCAAAATACATGGATTTTTCTTGTTATTAAATCAAGAGAGGAAACTTTGTTCAAGCTATTATTTCAATATTAGATAGTAAGTTACAGATGCATAAATAGGCATATTTACTTGCTTGGTGTTTGACTTTTAAATACCAATGTATGGCCATCCTTTTAGAACAAACTAACAATGGGGACTGCTCTGGAAATACAAAAATAAAATTGTTCTCATACCAGCTTCCTCTCTACTTTCTTTTTCTTCTTCCTCCTCCTCTTCTTCTCCTTCTCCTTCTCCTCCTTCGTCTTCGTTTTCATCTTCTCCTCTTTCTCACCCTTCCCCTTCTCTTCTCCTCCTACTTTTGTTTTCTTTTAGTCAATAGAAAGCTTTATTGCAACATGTCTTACTTTTCCTCCAAGCAACTACTACTTAATATTTTTATTGAACATAGATTCTCTTCTCTTATAATATATTGTAATTATAGTTTCCCTTCCACCAACTCCTCCCAATATCTCCGTATCTTCTGTCATTCAACAAAAATCTATAAAGAACTGACATCAAAGAGAACCAACATGACAAAATAAAATATAATAAGTGAATCAAAAATGTAAATATCAAAGACGGACATGGCATCCTAACAGGAAGAAAAGAACTGCAAGAGCTGGCATAAGGGCCAGAGAAGCACTTGTTCTCAAACTCAGAAGACCCACAGAATACTGAGGTAATAGCTATAATATATGTAGAGAACCTGGAATAGTTCCCTATAGGTCTTCCACATACCAAGAATTTCCCTTTCTTTAAGCAGAACTTGTGTCAATAAATGATGTGACATAAAAAGAGTGTCTGTAGAAAACCGTCCAGTAGAAAACTAGAAACAATAAATTCTGACAGGCTCCTTACCTCTGCTGCTTATCTGATGACTATTTCATTCAAATAACACATTTCCAATTTAAAGAACATTGATGAATTATGAACTTCTTTAGAGAACATAAACTCCTGAAGCTTTTTAAAGGGTCAGAACATAAAGTCTCAAAGAAAAGTCCTATCATTGTGGTTTGTAGCAAACACCAAAGTTGTAATGATTTTGTACAACACTAATGAAATAACATGTTTACTTAATATGAAATAAACATATTTAGGGCCAGAGTGTTATTTAAGATACAAATTAATTTGTTCTAGTGAACCTTTGTGGTGTGGTGTCACAAGATATAGTTAAATCATTAAAATGTAAACATTTTAAAATTAATTTTATATCTATTTTCTTCTTCAAGAAAAATAAAGGAAAAAAATCTGAAACCTAGACCATTTGAAAGACAAGAGGATCTAGTAACAACTATTTTGTTCTGTAAGCATTTATTTTTACTAGTTCCCATTTGAAGTTTACTTTTATTTATTTTTAATATTTTTGATAAAGTGCATATTTTTTATGTCTAGCAATATAATTTACATATTACTAACTGTAATAGGATGATTTTACATAGTTTGTGGGGTTAACATTTATGTTTAATTGTGTGTGTGTTTGTGTGTGTGTGTGTGTGTGTGTGTGTGTGTGTATGTAGATATGTGAAGTGAATTCAATACCTCAATACCTAAGGAAACCAGAAGAACCTACCAGATGTCCTGAAGTCAGAGTTCTATGCATTTGTCACCCCCCTGACACACATGCTCAGATACAAACTCAGAGCCCCTGCAAGAGCAGCACATACTCTGAACATCTGAGGCATCTCTCCAACCATTTTATGGTTTTAAATAGAAAAGGGGGAGAAAGGACTTTTAGGATACAAAATCCCTCCTCTGAAAATAATCATTTTAAAATCTCTCTTTTTTAAAGTTGGGCCAATAAATAAATGTATTCCTACTGCACTGATGATCGAAATAGTTAAAGCAACCCCAAATTTCACAGTTGCTACCTCAATGAAATAGCACAGGTTGGATTCTTAAGGGAGACAAAAACAGTTCTTGTTACTTCATTATACAAAACATTGAATTCACATATTCTCCACAGATAAGAAAGAACTATGATAATTTGAACCTAGAAAAAATTGATCTGTTATTTATTTCACGTATTCTAGTTTTTCACTCAGAATAGGTATATACAATTTCCCAAAAACATTCAAAAAGCTTACATAAAATAAGACAACTCAATATATAAAGAAAAAACCTGGGTGATTTTTGCTTTGATTATTTTGTAAGGCAAACATTATAACTTTAGTAGACAAATGTGTGGAGTCAAGGGCAGCTCTGGGGAAACTGAAGTAATATACAAGGATTAAGGTGGAATAAACAATAAAGTGATTAAGACAAAATAAAGAAGCTAGAATAAATTCCTTCTATATCAACCCCTGAAGTAGAGAATTGAAACTAACCTGAACACTGGGCTCTCAGTACTCTGTGTGCTTTCAGGCAGAGATATTTGTGTCCTCCTGGTATGCATCATAGTCCCTTATACCATATAGTCACTGAACAGTAGAAAAACAAAGATAATGTTTATCATGAGAAGATGGGGCATAAACTCCTTTACAACCCATGTGCAAAACCTACAGTAGAGGCATGAATCAAGAACACGAAGGCACAATCGCAGTAGAAGTTAGGGTCCCATCTTCTCCTATATACTGCAGGCTTCTGTGTAGAGTTTGTATTTTATAACTGGCTGGTTCCATTTAAAGTACACATGTTTTGGAATCTGAAGCTGAGGGTCAGGTCAAATGACACGCTGTAATTAGGGTGTGCATCTTTTGAAATAGAGAAGGATTTGTATAAGTTTTGAAAACCATTATGAATGATGAAATAACCACAAGCCCATTTACTTGGCTCGTGCTATAACCTTTGTACTGAAAAATTTATAGCAGCCCTAGTTCGGAATACAATTATTCAAGTTCTCTACATAATAGGAATTTAGCTTGTGCCAATGATAAATAGACATTCATGAAGAAACTTTCCACTAACCCACATTCACCTCTACATCAGAGGACTAATTGCTAAAGAATTGGTGACAAAACAGAAACACACTTTATTCTCTGCAGTTTGAGGGAGCATAGAAGTGAACATGTTGGTTTAAGTAAATGAGAATATGGTTAAACCTTTGACAAATAGTGGGCCAAATATTATAATATTTTCAAAATTAATGGTCATATTTATTTCTGCAGCAAACCATTCTAGATGGGACAAGAAGTATAGTTGTTTTGTTCATTTTAAACAATAGTCCAGGGGAATCATTTAAATGGTAGTCATAGAGGGAAATACATAGATTATGTAGACACATAGCTTATCATTATATAAGCTAAGATAAGTGGTGATATAGAACTAGATATAGTGATTAGATTGAAATAGTTTGAGTTGGCTAGGATATAAAAATGTAACCTACTATTGACATTGTTTAGGAAACTAGTGACAAATATGAACATTTACGTGACTAATATCTTCTCATTATCTTGCATGTAGAATTTCCTGTTCTTTATTTGTACCTAATTAAGTATGGAACAGCAATAGTCATTAAGTCATGGTTTATAATAATAAAAAGTGAGGATAAAATATAGATATTCATGTGTACTCTGATGTGATTCATGATGGACTATGATCAGGACATGTAAGTTGAAATAAACCTTTTCCTCTGACTTCTTTCTGCCATTGTGTTTATCACAGTAATAGGAAGCAAACTATGGAAAAATGGTACCAGAAGTGAGGTATTCCTTTAACAGACCTGACCATCCTCTTTTGAAGAAAATCATAGAAGGTTTTGGAAGATTGGGCTGGCCAAGAGTAGTATAAACACACATTGAAGAGCTCCTTACATGTGGCATTGTATATGGTACGGATTGTAAGAAGTGTGAACTGTAATTTCATTCTTACATTTGTTTCATTTAGGTATTTGATACCAAATATCAGAACAAAAAAAATTTTAAAGAGAGAACTTTGAAATAACGTATTAATTTGAAGAATATTCATTGGCTTAGACTCATGCTAATAACTGGCACTTGAACTTATAAAATGTTTGAAGGTGTTTATAAAATATTTTCATATACATTGTTTCATATATAGCAAATTAAGTAATCAGTTCAGTTTGTTAGCAGCATACCATCATTTATGAGTTAGAATGAATAGAATAGGAATATATATCTAATAATTCAATTGCATAGTTAGCTGAAAGACTATCAGTTAAGCTCGAGGAAAAATCTTTTATCACATGCTAATATTTAAAAAGAGAAATTATTATTATGTACATTTGCTGGCAGAAGTATAGCCCTAGAACATTCCAAAATACATGATATAAATTTTAAAGTTATTTTTTAAATCTTTGAATGGCTCATAAGTCTGCATCAAAGCTATCTTCTAAAAATCTAAGCAAAGCCTTCCAAGTGCATTATTGGAATTTTATACATTAGTGGAATAAATTTTACTTTGTACAGTCCAGCCTTTTGTGGAAGTAGAAGACTCAGTGAAGCGTCATCATAAGGTTTGCTTGAACACTTATCTGAAAACAGAAGACCTGATAAAGGAGGAAGTGGAAGGAAAGAGGAAGAGGAAAACATGTGGGAGGTTGTTTTCAAGAATATTAAAGAACCATTTCAATATATGTCTTAAATATTTATTTCAAGTTGTAAGTGGCCTAAAGAGGAAGTTTATAAAGAACTCATGGGGAAATACTGATAGACCTGAGTTCCCTTTCCTATAAAGGTCTTCTAACGTTCTTTTCTTCTTTCTTCTTTCTTCTTTCTTTCCCTCCCCCACATTAACACTCTTAGGAAACAGATATAGGTATAGATATAGATGTAGATGTAGCTGTAGACATAGATATAGATGTAGACATAGATAAAATATGGGAGTGGCTGGGAGTGGGTGTATATACAGGAATTACAAATAATACAGTTCAGATGTTAGTGAGTCCTTATTCCATGGTTTGTTTTGTGTAAAATTGTGATTAATCTATTTCAGCATTTGTTATTTAAGGAAAAAGTTCAGTGATGTCAACAGAAGAAAAACTGCTATCAAGTTTTACACTTGACTTGTGGATAGTTATGCACGCGTGTGTTTCTGTGTGCATAAAGCAGAAATTTATGTAGGATGTCTCCTTATTTTATTCTCCTCTTTTTGTTTTTGATACAGGGTCTGTAACTGATAAAAGAAACTTGGCATTTCAGCTAAACTGACTGGCTAGGAAGTCTCCCAGGAGAGGAAGGTATGCTACCACCTTATTCTAAAAACAAACTTTCTGGACCTGAACTCACCGATCCCCTTGCCTTGGTCTCCTGGGATGAAAGGCATGTACTACCTTGCCTGACCCTAAGCTTTCATGGCCACTATGCCTCAAGATCTGCATCAAAAGTGTGCGTCATCGCATGTCACCAAGTCCAGGTCAGAAGCCTCTGACTTCCAGCTTCAAGATCTGGATCACAGGTGTGCCCTCAATTTCTGGATTGTAGGTCATTCCAGATGTAGTCAAGGTGACATCCAGTAATAGTCATCACAGTCCCTAAGGCTGTATATCAAAAGAAATATTGCACCTAATGGAAGTTTAAAATATTTTCTTATACAGCTTTATTTATTTATTTATTTATTTATTTATTTATTTTATCTTACAATTTCATACAGCACAAGCTATAGTATGCATCTATAATTATATTTATTTCATCTATAGTGTGGAGCCTTAGCTCAACTGTAGAGAATGTTCATTTCTGTATTACTTATGAGAGGAGCACAAATTTTATTATCAACTTGGATACATTGACATCTAGCTACATTCTTTGCTGCATAGCATCTTTTTCAAATACTTTGAGTTTGCAACTAAGTTGTTACTCATGGTCTTATCAGTAAAATTTATTTTCTCTGGCATTTTCTTTTCTTTGTACTCTCTTGTGTCACTGTTTAAGGTATAAAAGCTAAGTACAATTTGTTGTAGGCAAGAAGTAAAATTTACGGTTCTTTTGTTTTGTCTTCTTTTTTACAGAAAAAAAAAAAAGATGCTATTACCAGGGCAGTAATAGGAGATTAAAGGTCAACAACTACTAAAGGTATAGACAAGAATATTCTTCAGATGAGAAGTAAAAGCTATATGTAAAAGACAGTATAGTACAATTCACCATCATGGATCTAGTCAAAACTTGTCACACTGACCTTTTTTGTTTTTCCCCTGAGAACATAATTTTGCTTTCTTTTAGTTTCTATTTTTTATTTCTGGCCTCTCTAATACAGAAACTTATTCCTTATTTTAACTCATAATAAAAAAGATGTTCAGTTCCACTATAAGCCCACAGTCTTTACATACATAAGCAGTTATCTCAAAGACACAATATAAAAGGAAATACAGTATAAAGGAATTTGATACCATTAGAAGGCATTAGACTAAAAGACCATACCAACAACAAGAACCACTTAGCATTAAGACTGAAAAATGACAATGAGTCACACAAAATTCATCTCATTTATCTTCTACTTGCATTCTTAACTTTCAAGATCTATGACAAGAAATTTTGCCTATGAAAGAAGTACCATAACATCACAACTGCTGGGCACAAGGATGCATCCCTGTAACTCAAGAATCCAGGAAGCATAGGCAGGTGGAAGGAAGTTAAAGCCTCCCTTTGAGCATAATGAAAGCTGTCTTCCAAACAGATATTCTATAAACATGAACTAAAACAGTCCCATAAAGACGAGAATTGCATGTTTCCTTTACGAGTGAAATCTAAATCGGGGAAAGGTGGCATGAAGAATAAGAGCAGCTACTCGGGGTATAGAAGTGACAGAGGGAGAGGTGAGGACATGAGAAAATGCCAACGAGGTGAATGTTACATTTTTGTAAGAACATATCATAATGGAATGTGTTACTTTGTACAACTAGTCACAAAATAAATAATCAAAAGATATACTCAAACCTGAAACCCCTAGAAACGGATAAAGATCATAGATCATTATAGCATAACCCTGTAACAGTCAAAACCACTAAAAGGGCATGCTTTGCTCACACTGGGGTCTGGTCTCCTTTACTGCCCTGGTAATAAGTATCTTTTTTTTCTTCAGTAAAAAAGAAGATAAAAGAAAAGAATCCTAAGTTTTACTTCTTGCCTACAACAAATTATATTTGGAATTTACACCTTAGATAATGACATCTTTCTCTTAAAAACTAAAGTGTAAACGTTTGGGTGGTATTATTCATCAGTTCATTTCAAAATGAGTTTGAACTTATATTTATAGCAACATGCAAACATAAATATCAAGAAGCAAAAATAAGCACAGTGCCTCAGAGTATTTCATTTCAGGGATCTGCAAAAACCTTTTCAAGTACGCAATTGAAACATCACACTGCCTGATTCAATTCATGATCCACTCCTCAAGGAGTGGGCAGAGCAGAAAACCTACACATTTCTTGAGAAGTCAGCTTCATCTGGGAACAGAGGAAGGTGAAAAATTGAAAATCAGCTCTCAAAATGATATGGTTAACAGTGAGATGTGAATTAGTGAAATTGAGATTCACAGAGTTTCAGAAATACCTTACTCAAAAAAATTTATAGACTTTCCTCAAAAAATAGAATTTATCCCTGATCAGTGGCAATCAGAATTGATTACCTTGACTCCAAAATGTCATGCCAACATTCATGCTGAGCAGTTGCCAGCTATGCAACCACTAGGCATTGAAGTAAGTATCCAAAATGTAGGCTTTAGAATGTTGAGCTTTTCTGTCAAACTTGGGCAGAAGTGTTTGCCTTGAAATGTCAATATTGATATTAGGAAAGAAACTCTAGACTATAAGTTCAGAGTGAACTGCCTGTCTTGAGTATGTATCATGTGATTCATTGAAATTAAATAGTCTTACAAGAATATGACTTTTCAATTTCATTGTAGTAGAAAAAAAACAATTGATAACTCCTTAAGAGATTTATTGATGGGACCTAGCTCTAATTTTGAAATGAAATATACTATCCAACACTTTCATTATTTTCTAGTTAACTATATTCTTAGTTGCCATTCAAAAGAATGTGTTTCAGTGAAACATTCTCACACATACGTTCCCTGGGTTTTGTTCATGCCTGTGCTTCATTACCCTCCAACGTTCACTGTCCCTTATCCTCTCAGTCTAACCCCACCCCAGTGTTTCCCGTTCTGCTTTCATTTCACATATATTTAACTTATATGAGAAAACACAAGCCCTTTCCCCTCCCTACTGGGCTGTCTTGCCCTGTGTCTCCATCATATAGATATATTTTCCTATTTAGCTTCTCACCTAGACCTCTTTAGCATTATTTCAACAGATATACCTAAAACGAATTTTTCATACACTATGTTTGTGGGTTATTTTTTTTAATCACTCCATCATGAAATGGTTGTTTTAAAACTGAATTTTTTACTAGGTAAAATTCTGAAAATTTCATACTCTTACTAAAATCAAAATTTTGAATTTTTCAAAATGTTTACAATATTAGTGAGAAGATTTCATGAATATAGGGGACCATTCTCTTTTAAAAACTCCTTAGAATCGATACCAAAATTAGAGCATCAACACAGGAAATTGTAAGAAAGGTGTTACAAAGTAAAACATGAACTTTGGTAGTCAGTGCCGCTCTGCTCACATACAGTGACCTCCTAGTTTTGAGAAGCAGTTTCTGTCCACTGATTCTGAATGCCTAGGACGAGAAACAAATGCGGATTTAGCTACCAGGGGAGATAATACAATGAGGAAAACTATTTTTCATGACAACCTCTTTGGCAAAGAGTGGAAGAGTGTTAAAAATGATCAGCTTTACTTACAAAGACTTCTATCAAGATGATAGGTACTATGCTCAGATGAAAGAAGACATCTTGTGTCTTGGCGGCCTCCCTGTATGACCCTGGCTGTATATGAATCTCTAGTCTCAGTCTCAAGTATGAAAAAAACAGTGCTGGACTAGACAACCTCAAGTGCCAAGCAAGCTACAGTATCTTCCACAGAGTGTACTTTTCAAAGAGCTCCTAGGTCGCTCACTGGCTACAGCAATCACTCTCATACTTGGTGGTGCACTGGTTTAGCTGTGCTGCCACTTCCTATTTATCTCCTCCCTTCTGCTTCCTTATCTTGCTCTACAATGAAGAATGACCTCTGCACAGTCCCTGTCCTGGCTTTCTTACCCATTGGTTTCTACTGGATTTCAGCAAGTTCGAGTGATTGATCATGGGGGCAAGTGGCTGGGAGGACAGAGGTCGATGTATTTTGCTTGAATCCTTCCTTGTTTGGGCAGACTGTGCCTCTGTCTCTGGCATTAATGTTTTCCTCTGTGACCTCAGCTCCTGCCAGGAGACTTAATGGATTCCAGATGTTACTAATGTCTGTCCACCTCTCCTTAACTCTACATTTGTACAATAGCTTGTTCATGATTTCATGTTTAGTTTTACAGTACCTAAGGTGGGCAGCTCATAATTGCCAGTAACTAGAGCTCCCAGGAATCTAATGCTGTTTTCTTGCTTCTACACTTGAGGTGGGGGTGGGAGCATACACACACAAAAATGTTGAGAGACACACACTGAGACATACAGAGAGGCACAGAGAGAAACAGAGAAACATAGTCAGAGACACACAGAGAGAGACAAAGACAGAGAGAAAGAGAGGGGGGAGAAGAGGAAAAAGAACAGGCTTAAATATAATAAAAAAATATTTTAAAGTTATGTTTGGACCTCACTCCAGGCCAATAAAGAAATGATTCATAAACATTTCTCCTCTCCTGGTAAATTATGTAACCTAAGAACTTTATACTATCCTTCAAAGCTATGTGTCCATCCTGTCTGTCCTCTGATACAATTCTTTTTCTTTTCTTTTTATTTCCCATTTTCTTTTCTTTTCTTTTTGGTAAGGTAGATAGTGCAGAAAATTTCTTATAACATTTTATTTAGATATATCAGTTAGGGTCTTATTTTAATTCCTTAAGTGCTGGTACTTTAACTAAAGAATAACTTTTGTTGCATACTTTTTTGAATGGACTAACTAAAGGATATATAAAACAGGGCTAGAGACATAGCTCAGTCATCAAAGACCTTGCTGTGTTCAGTCCCTATCGTACATGCAACCATCCACAGGTAGTGGTGGGAAAAATTGGTGAGACAGAGCCAGAGAAATATCTAGAGTTCACTAGCCAGGCATTTTGAGAATCAGTGAACCTAGGGTCCCAGTTGTAGATTTATCTCTAAAAACAATGTGAGCAGCTCTTGAGGCACAATACCAAGGGTTGGATTCTGGCATCCATGCTATCCATATGCACACACACACACACACACACACACACACACACTACTCATGCATACATACATGTGACTTCCCATACAAACATGTGTACAAACTATACTGGCTGGTTATGTATCAACTTGAAACAAACTAGAGTCATCAGAGAGAGAGAAGAGCCTTAATTGAGAAAATGTCTCCTTAGGATTCAACTACAAGACCTTTCTCAGTAATTAATAGGGAGAGCACAATGCATTGTGGGTGGTGCTATCCCTGGGCTAGTGGTCCTGGGTTCTGTAAGAAAGCAGGGTGAGCAAACCAAGGGAAGCAACCCAGGAAGCAGCACCCACCACAGCCTCTGCACGAGCTCCTGCTTGCAGGATCCTGCTCTGTATGAGGTCCTGTCCTGACTTTGGTGATGAACAGCAATGTGGAAGTGTAAGCTAAATAAACCCTTTCCTCCCTAACTTGCTTTTTGGACACAATGTTTCATTGAAGCAATAAAAATACTCATTAAGACCCACACATATACACCTGTACCTTCCCAACCACACAAACACATACATACATACATACATACATACATACATACATACATACGTAAACCATATATACATATGTATATAGATGCACCCACCTATACGCATATCCACATGCATGCACATATGCACACACACAGATAAAGGTACATATGCATATAGACATATACATTCACACAATGCGCACAAAGAATTGTGGAGAAGTAGAAATAAATACACAAAGTAAGCCTACTGTCTAAATGCTGCCAACACAGTCCCCTGGATAAGAAATACCCAAGCAGCTAAAACCATCCAGTGGAAAGAAGACAGAATCTTTAACAAATGGTCCTGGCTCAACTGGAGGTTAGCATGTAGAAGAATGTGAACTGATCCATTCTTATATCCTGTACAAAGCTCAAGTCGAAGTAGATCAAAGAACTGCACATAAAACCAGAGACACTGAAACTTATAGAGGAGAATGGGGGGAAGAGCCTCAAACATAGGGGCACAGGGGAAAGATTCCTAAACAGAATAGGAATGGCTTATGCTGTAAGATCAAGAATCGACAGATGGGACCTCATAAAATTGCAGTTTCTGTAAGGCAAAGGACACTGTCAATAAGACCAAAAAGCAACCAACAGATTGGGAAAAGATCCCATAGGGGGTTAATATTCATTATATCTAAAGAACTCAAGAAGTTGAAGACTCCAGAAAACCAAACAACCCTATTAAAAAATGGAGTACAGACTGGAGGAAATGGACAAATTCCTCGACAGATACCAGGTACCAAAGTTAAATCAGGATCAGATTAATGACCTAAACAGTCC
>NC_034600.1:14659675-14703927 GCF_900095145.1 Mus pahari
ATAGTTCTACCAGAAGATCCAGCAATACTACTCCTGTGTATATACCCAGAAGACATTCCAACTGGTAATAAGGACACATGCTCCACTATGTTCATAACAGCTTTATTTATAATAGCCAGAAGTTGGGAAGAACCCAGATGTCCCTCAATAGAGGAATGGGTACAGAAACTGTGGTACATTTACACAATGGAGTACTACTCAACTATTAAAAATAATGAATTTATGAAATTCTTGGGCAAATGAATGTATCTGGAGGATATCATCCTAAGTGAGGTAACCCAATCACTTAAGAACACACATTATATGCACACACTGATAAGGTGATAGTAGCCCATAAGCTCAGAATCCTTCTTAGAAGGGGAAACAAAATACCCATGGAAGGAGTTACAGAGACAAAGTTTGGAGCAGAGACTGAAGGAATGACCATCCAGAGACTGCCCCACTTGGGGATCCATCCCATAAACAACCTCCAAACCCAGACAATATGGCAAATGCCAACAAGAGTTTGCGGACAGGAGCCTGATATAACTGTCTCCTGAGAAGCTCTGCCAGTGCCTGGGAAATATAGAAGTGGATGTTCACAATTATACATTGGATGGAGCACAAGGTCCCCAATGAAGGAGTTATAGAATGTACCCAAAGAGCTGAAGGGGTTTGAAGCCCCATAGGAAGAACATCAGTATGAACTACCCAGTACCCCCAGAGCTTCTTGGAACTAAACCACCAATCAAAAACAAACAAACAAACAAACAAACAAAAACAAATGGTAGAACTTGTGGCTCTAGCTGCGTATGTAGCAGAGGATGGCCTAGTCAGTCACCAATGGGAGGAGAGGCCCTAGGTCCTGTGAAGGATCTATGCCCCAGTATGGGGGAATGCCAGGACCAGGAATGGGATTTCAAGGGTTGGGGAGTAGGGGGATGGGGGAGGGGATAGTGGATTTTTGCAGGGAAAACCAGGATAGGGGATAACATTTGAAATGTAAATAAAGAAAGTATCTAATTAAAAAAAAGAAAAAAAAAACAAATAAAAAAAGAGCAATATCCAAGCAAGTTAAGAAGAATCAAGACAAAACAAAGGAATATTTTGGGATTAATAAAATATATTTAAAAGGTTTTTGCCTTCCAAAAAGTATTATCAACTTTTTGATTTTTTTTTTTTTTTGGTTTTTTTGGTTTTTCGAGACAGGGTTTCTCTGTGTAGCCCTGGCTGTCCTGGAACTTTCCCTGTAGACCAGGCTGGCCTCGAACTCAGTAATCTGCTTGCCTCTGCCTCCTAAGTGCTGGGATTAAAGGCATGCACCACTACTGCCTGACAATTATCAACTTCTTGGATATCAATTATATCCTGAAATTACAAGCCAGCCCAAGCACGTTTACATAATTTTCAACAATTTGATTCATTGTTGAGACAATGTTTGACTGTTTTGTTTTCTTTTAGCTTGATGTAAGTGATATAGCAACAGAAAAGACTTCCTACATTACCAGCCAGTGAGGAGATGTTGGCATTCCTCACACAGGGTGCAGTATTGGGTGGGTAAAGCACATGATATGGCTTTTACTTTAAGATAGGCCTTGGGGATAATTTCAGACCTTTATTGTCTGACAGATAAGTTCATCCATTGTACCCCTCAGAAAGGTCTGTCTGCACTCCTTTGTTCTGACCTGGAAGACTATGGTCAATAATTCTTGAGGAGCAGATTCAAATCAGCAAATCAACCAAATCCTTAATGATAGAGCCATTTTCTTTCTTTTCTTCTTTTCTTTTCTTTTCCTTTCCTTTTCTTTTGTTTTTTAAAATTTTTATTTTTTATTAGATATTTTCTTTATTTGCATTTCCAATGTTATTGCCTTTCCTGGTTTCCCCTTCCAAAAGCCCCCCATCTCATCCCTCCACCCTGCTCCCCAACCCACCCACTCCTGCTTCCTGGTCCTGGCATTCCCTACACTGGGGCATAGTGCCTCCAAGGGACCAAGGGCCTCTCTTCCCATTGATGACTGACAAGGCCATCCTCTGCTACATATGCAGCTGGAGCCATGGGTCCCTCCATGTATACTCTTTGGTTGGTGGTTTAGTTTCTGGGAGCTCTGGGGATACTGGTTGATTCATATGGTGAGGATGATTTAAAAAAAAAAAAAAGCCACATAGCCTAAATATAAAGTTTAGAAAAGGTCATTAATATTGATGTGGTAAGCTGGATTTAGAGGAGGCAGTGGTAAGATGGAATGATAAATGCCCATCTGTGGAGCTTGTATATGTTATTGCCTCCAGGACTATACGGACAATTAGTGCCTGGTGACTTATTGTTTAATTGCATTTGTTGTGGTATGATATGATTTTCTTTTTTCTGTGTTTGGCTGAGGATAGTGACACCTGTGAGTAACATTCTTAGGGTCCCCTCACTACATCCACCTTTGATGTGTTACTCACAAACACAAAAGAGTTTGACTGAAATTCTTGACTACTTTAATTTCAAAAACCAAAAGAAAAGGTAAATCACTTGTGACTTTTACATATTTGAGCACAGCTATCATATTCTTGTTGAAAATGTGTTTTCTGGTAATACCAGGCCTTGTATGATGAAAACTAGCTAGAGAACTTCTATTAGTTCAGCCTGAAGTCTTGAAACTTAGGCAAGTTGGTCTCATGCAACCCAGCAAGCCTCTCAGGAAGATGGACTTCCAGTCAGTGGTTCCACCAAAGTGCAGTTTGCAGTTTTGTAAACTTGAGACATGTTCACTTCCAACTTCCCAGGAATAAGTCAAAATGTAATTTAAAGTGATTAATTTTTTTCTCTTTGATGATTATTGTTCCTCTGGAATCAGCTAGATATGACAAGAACCATGACCTCTGTCCTCTTAGTTCCAGACACAAACTGCTAAAGTTGTATGTCGTGTGTAAAGTTGATACTGTTCTATATCCTGTGTAATACACATATAGATAGCAGAATCATATGCAGGAGCAATGAAAGAAAAAAAAGCCCTTCTCAGGCAGTTAAATGTATATTTATACTGCAATCAAGAAACTAGAGTTGCCTCAGAATGAAATAAAATCTCTATGTGGCTCTTGAAAGAGATTGTGTGACTATATCATTAGAAAACCAAATAATTTCTTTCACTCTGAGTCTTTTTACAAAATACCTGAATTTTGGCACAGAGAAGAAGAGTGCGTCTTCTAAACACTGAAAATCTTTCTCTCAGAGGCCTTTTCAAGATGTTTTGGATGGCTCTCTGCCTCTCATGCTGTCAGCCCACTCTCCCATCAGTGTGTGCAGAAGGTCAATAAAGCCCCCGAGTGCCTGCGTGAGAAAACCTGCTGTTGTTGCGGTAAATGCAGTGTCCACAAATTCATTAGGAATGCATTTGTTCCTGGAAGTGCTAGCTATTCCAGTAACTGGCTGCCACCGATGTGATGTTTTTAACCATATTCTCCACATTTGTGCAGATGTTTCAGAGCAGAGAAACAGTTTTCGGCGGTTACTGCCTGCATCCATTTGTCGTTTGTTACTTGATAGCTCATTGTATCTTCCATCCACTGTAAGAGGGCAGCCTGGGACAGCATAGTTAGATTTGGAGCCTTTTTATTAGATTTTATGGTGAAAGGGGGGGGGGGCTCTCATCAACACATTCAGATCTAAAGAAAATAAGTAAAACACTGGGAGGAGCTTAAATGTTACAGTAACTGTGAAAAGTAGAAAAAACAGCTTCCAATAAAGAAGGGAGAAATTGTACCTTGTCACTCCACTAAAACACTGGAAATAATTTTGCTGAGTATTATTTCTCTATTCAAGAGAAGAAACATATTCAACATTTTTATCCTTTATGAGCAACACCTTTGGAAGCTCACCTTTCCAAATGTCCATAATACTAATAATATTTGCAAATTATGAAGCTAATTATAGGAAGGGAAATCAAGCTGTGACCTAGCATAGCCAAGGTTTTAAGAGCATGGACATCACATAAGAAGTGCTTGTGTTTGTCTCTTCATCACTGAGAGTCAAAAACACTAAAAAACTGGAACACTGTGTTTCCCTCCTAAGGCAGCACTGGTCTGGGTTTCTTAAAGCAATGTCACTTTAAGAGGGTGACAATGCTGGACTTCCTGTGATAACAGTGGCTGACATTGACCACAGCTTCCTTGTAACCTGCATGATAAAGCTCAGGAGAAGTACAAGGTCCTTCTATCATGAATGGAACACATCTGTCCAGGAAATACACTTCACTGTGCCAAAATGCTTTTAGTGTATCTGCCCCCTGAGTGCCCTATCAGGCTACAATTCACTGTCAGCAAGTACCTTGTAATTCCTTTCCTTTTATGTTGATGAAAGTCTTAATCTATTATGCCAATATTGCATACTTTCCATGCTCTCTCTGAAACTATTATTCAGTAATATGCCTAGGAGATCACACTTTGTTACTTAGACAACCAACCTCAGTTAAGAGCATCAGTCTTTTCAGGGAAATAGAAGCCGAAATAGGGCTTTGCTCTGTGGCTCAAGCATCATTCTGGGAGAGGAAAAAACACAGCATTAAAACAAAACAAAGAGACCCATGGTAGATTGGACAGGATAGATACTTTTAGCGGGAGCCCAGAGCAATGAAGCAAATATGGATGTGACAGTCTTCATACTACAACCTGGTGGATTAGGACCATACCTAGTGTATTAGAGCTAGGATGAGTCAGACAGAACTGGAAATCCCCCTGGGTTCTACTTATGGTCGAAGCAAGAACAGAGCCCCAGAATAAAACCCAGGTTGTCTCCATCCTTATTCTTGAGAAACCTGCCAATTTGCAGGTGGTCTTTGTTTCCTGTTACTCAGACACGCTGAAATGCATCATGGTCTCTGTGAAGAATATATTGAACTGTTAAGTTCAGAGCTTTTTGTTTCAGCACCAGTAAAAAAGCATCACAAGGGGGACTTAAGTTTAGAAAATGTCTAAGCTATACTGATGTTTATTCAGACTACAGAATTGGACAAAATGAACTAGACTTAGGAGGGTTGTAATCCGTAGATCGTTTTGTCCACCACGAATGACATATCAAATAATTTCTGGATGAGTCCAAAGATCACTAAGTTTCCATTTAGGATTTCTTGAGTGATTATCACACAGTAAGCACCACTCTGAGTGTGCAGGTTGAATTAAAAATAACAGTTAACACATGAGATACAGCTTAATTTGTGATAGGAAATATTTCAAGTATTTTTTTTTAAGGGGGTAGCATATGTCTGCAATCTCATACTTAGAATATACAGGATCAACAGTTTAAAGAAATACTCTGTGATAAACCAAGTTTGAGGTCAACCTGTGTAAGAGGAGACCCTGTCTTAGGAAAAAAAAAAAAAAACAATAAAACCCAACTAGTTTAATCCTTACAGTGACCTAGAGGGAGATAGTATGCTTGCATCAATTTTTACAAGTCAGTAAACTACTACCTCAGAGAGATTAACAATTGCTCTGAGTTACAGAGCAATAGGTAGCAGAACGGTGATCCAAACAAGGCTGCATGGCTCCAGGTTCACACTCCCAACTTGTGATCACTCCTCCCAGGATCAGTAACCATAAGAGAAACTGTTGATTCCACCATCACTGAGGTCAAAACCCAATGAGTACAAAAACAAAAAGATATCTCTCTTCACATCTGAATCCCCGACTTGACTCTTGAAATCCTCAAAACATTACCATGTGTCTGAACTCTTATAGCTCAGGCTATACCAGATAAAAGTTCATTCCTTTGTACATGACTCCTTTTTTGTTGAAATAGTTTATCATTGTTCTTGTTTGTTTGTTTGTTTGTTTTTGTTTTTTTCTGTTTGTTTTTGATTTTTTGGTTTTTGAGACAGGGTTTCTCTGTATAGTCCTGGCTGTCCTGGAACTCACTCTGTAGACCAGGCTGGCCTCGAACTCAGAAATCTGCCTGCCTCTGCCTCCAGAGTGCTGGGATTAAAGGTGTGCGCCACCACGCCCGGCTTTATCATTTGTTCTTAAACAACCCAGCAAAAATAAAAATAAAACCTCACAGTCCAAATCCCCTGAATTGACACCTTAGGCCATTAGTCTTGAGTAAATCACAGCTTTAAAGGCAGGATAATGTTCCTTCTATCAGCATCTTTTCTTTTCTGAAAAAAAAAAAAAAGACACACCGAAGAAAGTCTCATTACAATAAAATTCTTTAACAGTTGCAAAAGTTTCCTGGTGTGGTCCTCTGTGGGTGATCTCAATGAATAATACAGGGTTTGCTATAGACCTTTTAGCCTCCATATCCCAGGCACCTTGAGAGGATGGTTTGAAATCCCATGGTATAGATAGAATTCAGATTTCCAATTCCATATTCATATGATTGTTTAATATTTATTGACAAGCACTATTTGTTAGAGAGGCCCAAGTTGGCCAAACATTTGAAGTAATTTCCCAGAGCAGAAAAACTCTAGCTTATAAAAATAACTGAAATGTTTAAGCAATGCTCTTAAGTAATCATCCGTCTAAGGATATGCTGGAGCCGGTGTGCTATTTTAGACAAGGAACACACAAAAGTTCCCAATATGGTTTATTAAGAGATAAAGTTGTGGGCGGACAAATCTTCCATATTTTTCTCCAGGTAGATGCAGCAGATAGAAAAGTACTTTATCTAAACCATGTCACTGTAGGAATGACTTAATTATAAAGGTGGTGTTGTAAGTCATGTTCTCAAGCTTCCTTACCTTTTATTTAAAAAATATTAATTTATAAAAAGATATTTTCACTTATAGGTGCATGCCTTTTTCAATAGGAAAAGTAAGCAATTGAAAATTTAGTCACTAACTCCACCGTAAAAGAAGACATTGTCCATTTGCTTTTTAAATGTAATTCTAATTATATCATGTATTTAATATGCTAGGAGTAAATTTGTACTTCCTTGACACACAGTTATGGAATTTACACTATACAAAGCAGTTACCATACCCAAAGTATTTATCAGAACACTGCATAGCAAAACCACAGGCACAGATATCAGGAAACTCAAAGCTTAGGAGAAAAATTACAATTCATAAGCGGTAACTCACACATTAGATAAACGATATCCAACAGCATTAATTCAAACAGTTTATGTGAAATGTTCTAAAGAGGGAATCACCACATGTTTTGAGACACAGTAGTTTCTGAACAGATTCATCTGAGATGGACATCAGGTGATGGGTAGGTAGATGCTGGAGACCCAGATGTAAGCATTAGCGAGGGGAAGACTAGGACAAGGCATGCACATCAGGGAGGACAACCCAAGGGTCAACGATGAAACGCGGCCTTGTGGGAAAGTAATGGCGAGAATAATCTCAAAGAAGTGTAGTATGCCTTGAAACTGAAAGGAGAAAAGTGAGTCAAACATAAAAATGAGGAGATAACATTGATTCCTCAATAAGATTTTTAGAAAGCCTTTGAAGAGGGTGTTTCCCTCATCAGAACTGCTCATTCATACAGCATATCAGGTTAAAGAGTGGTATAGAAGAGTCACTGGAAAATGGAAAGTTTTGTCAGTGAATGTATGTATGCATGAACATATTTTCAAGTATGGAATGGACCTACAGATGTTATAATGGCAAGTAGAACAAGAGATAGAGGTTTTGAGAGTCTCTGTTGATAAATATGTCATCTTATTAGAGTTAAGATACATGATAAAATGGTCTTTTAAAACTTTGAATTTTCAGTAAATCAAAGGAACATCCTGAGAAGTAATGAATGGTACAAAAAAAGGGGGTGCTTAACATTAAACACCAGACATTTCTGTATAAATCAAGCTCTTGAGCATACCTTTAAATATATCTTCACACAAGTGTATTTGTAGCTTGAAATCAGGAAAGTAGATGTACTACATATGACAGAACTATTACTAAAATTATTCTCTAGGGTTCTGGTTACAGATGAAAGTGTTACTTGGGTAAATAGGCACTTTCAAGTAGAAGGTGCTACTATTCTTGCTTAGATATGTTCTATTTGAGAGTGACACTTCCTGTCGTGTGAGTGTTTCACTGATAACATTAACACATTCTGATGGCCCTCACATGGATGGAAGGACAGAACCTTAATGTCCAGGTGGATGAGACACGTGGCCCTCAAAGCTGAGGATAGAGAGAGTGGAGCCTTTTGTTGGGCTTCTCTGCAGCACCCCTAGCAAAGCCCAACACCATGACATTTAAGTGCTGAGGCTTCTGCGTGATTGACAGTTACACTGCTTGGTCCTGTTCTCTGATTCCACCAGTGAGGTGATAGAAACTCCACAAGTGAGCAATTCCATTTTAGTCACATTATTCACAAATTCACTCAATAGAAGGTAAAATAACTTTTACTTTAGAAACAGACAGCAGTTTAACTGCATCATGAGGTGATTGTTTGCTTACTTATTTGTTTTTAGTTTTGAAAATACTAGGAACTTAAGTGTAGGCCTTGTGCATACTAGGCCAGGACTCTCTAACTTTGAATTACATTTCCAGCCCTAATTTTAATGGACATAAAAGTCTTTTGCATTATGATGCACAACATCATGTTTTCACACATGCATGTATCATAAGGTGGCTAAATACGGCTATATAACTTAGAAATAGCTCACAAACATTTTATGTTGCAAATCAAACAAGTTCAGCTCACTGACGTATCACATGAATGTTATTACCAACTACAATCACCATAACAAAGACATACAATAGTGTCTTTTGAACTTTTTTCTCAAGTCTTACTAAAAGTTTGTCTCCCTTGCTCTACATGTTCCTAGACCCCCACAATTCTATTCCCTGAGAACTGCCTAAAACTCTGTTTTATTAAAATAGTCACTTATATAAACGACCTAGAAGGAATGTATACAGTAAAGCAAGCTACAAAGAGTTAATGCTGCATGATTTTACTTAAAACGTAGACTTTAAAAAGGTTGGAATATTTTTTCTTGTGGGAGAATAAACATGTGTATGTGCACATATGTGTGCATGCATGTGGAGGACAAAAATTAATGACATGTTTAGTTACCCCTATCTATTACATTTATTGAGACAGAATTTCTAGGGAGCCGGCCAGGGTGCCTCAGGAATCTGCTGTCTTTGTTTTGGACAGCCAGTAAACTTGCTTGGTCAGCTTCTACATAGGTTTTGAAGATTCAAACTCTGTTCCTCACATTTGTTAGGGAAACATTTTATCCACAGATATCTCCTCAGCATTCAGAATAATTGACAGCTACCAGAATGGCTACTTCCACATCTATTTGTCAAAATACAAATTTATATTCTTTTGATCTTCTCTCTTGCTCTCTGCTTGAACTAATGACTATTTTTCAACACATCATTTTGATAATAAAGGTGACAATTTCACTGCTTTGTCTCTTTGAAAAATATACTCAAGCACTTGCCACTGTAAGCAAGGGGATAGGCTCTGAGGACTTACTGGTGATATGAAGACAGCTTTATCTCAGGTAGTTTATTGGGTGCAGTACGAAACATCTGCCTTTTTGAGAATTAACAACTCTGGGAAGGTATTTCATCTATTGGTTGTCAGTGAAGCTCTGAGACACTATATAGTCTTTATAATATAAGGTTAAAAACTGTTTTTTTTAAAGATTATGTATTTGGACATTTTTGGTATCTTTTGGTCAGCCCTTTCCCTTTCAGTTTCTTGGCTCAAGCTATGCTTATTTGCAATTCTGGGACAGAACTCTGCCACAAAGCTACCTTCCCAGTCCCAGCCAAACTTGTGAGGTTTCATTTATTTACTCTTAGAAATCCTCAGATTTCCAGTCTCTCATAAAAATATGAAGCAGAAGTGTTGCAATACATTTCAGAGTTAAAGCTATACACCTATCATTTGCCTGAGGCAAATATTCATATCGAGTTTACAATCTATTGGTAGGATGCTCACAAATTCTACGGTTATGTTAGTGTGCAAGCACTATGGAATCTGGGTTTTCTTCCTCCTGATGGGTTCCTTGTTTGTGTTCCCTGGTCCCACTCTTCACTTACGTTTGTACATACAGATCCTGAAGAATTATAGCTGAAACTGTTGAGTGATTTTAGGCTACTTAGAAAGTGATGTTACTGTTCTCCAGCCATTGCTTATTAATAAACTATGAATTTGCATTCTGTGCTCCTTGGTCACAGCATAGGCATATATTATATTTGCAGCCATTTTCAGGTTCAAACTACATATTGTGATGGTTCATGATAAGGATGATGGTAATGATTATAAAAGATACATATATATATATATATATATATATATATATATATATTATTTATCTTTAAAATTATAGGATCTGCTAAATAGGAATTTCATACTCAAGTTAATAAGTTTTTTGCCAAAGAACTAAATGCTTTGCAAATGGAGCTTAAACTTCAGGGGCCTAGCTTAGCAAGAACTCTTAACTTACTGTACCACATGTCATTTCTATCCTACATTTTGAACAACATTCTCCAAGTTACAAAAGGCCCCACAAAACCTAGGGCAGCATCTGCCAACGATTCGGGCTTCCTAGTGACTGTCACAAGTTAGATGGAGCAGGGAAACTAAGGCTGAGCGGGCAGAAGCATTGTTTCTCTAGTTAACACACCTGGGCACTCTCAACTGCAGAAATCACTGTCACATAAACAGCCATTACTGGTTCATGCCTGGGATGAAGCTCCCAGGGATGAGCAATGCTATTTCTCAATGACTTCAGATGACTACTTAAAAATGATTCCACCCTTGATTCATAAGCCCCCAGTTTATAATATAACCGTTATAAAGATGTACGTGTACTAGAGTTCACCCTCGTGTTGAAAGGGGGTTTATTGAATATTGTCTTTGCACAGTTTCTGTGCTAGTTTGCTCTTTATTCCTAAACTATTATTTAAGATTAACACACACAAGAAACAGAAACAAACTTCATATCTTAATTGCAATTACAAAGAGTAGAGCTAAATAAATATGCACATATATTGCTTGTTACATAGAGTTAGGAAATTTGAAAAATATAGGGATTCCAAAAATTTCAGACAACCTATTGTTTGCTGTAATTACAGTGAAAACCCTCAGCTTAAGTTTATCAGTTGCCAAGTAATTTGTCCAGAGATTTTGCCATTACCATTTTCAATAAATTAGACAATAATTTTTAAATTTTGTATCTCAACTCACATAAATGTGTCAAGGTTCATTGATGTTGTTTACAGCTCCATGGTGCATAGAACTTGCTGCTGAAAAATACTTCTACATAGAACTAATGAATGAGCGAGTAAGTGAATTCTATCTCTCCCAACCCAATCATCATCCTTGGAAAGTGGTGATGTATCGGTTAGGTATGCAAAATATACTTTACCATGCAGTCTGCTAAGGACAGTTATTTCTTGCTATCTATAAATGCTTTTGCTAACTGGAGAAACAATTGCTCTTTCCTGCTAAATCTCCATCTTTTGTTCTAATTCTAGAGGGAATGGGGCTTGAGAAGGAACCAGGTAAAGAATAGATTATAATATAGACAGGCGTAAGTCACACATTTCACCTAAGTCTCTGTTTCCTCTGAGACTGGTGACTATGCTGTGCCAACTACAGTGACCTTGACTTCAGAAGAACTAACAATAATTTCTACTATGTTCTAAAGAATGAAACCCTTTCCTCATGAAGGAAACCTACTAATAATTTAAGTATTTGTATTTTCCATTCTTGTTCTGAGTATTCTGTCCCAAGTAAATTGACAATAATTTATCAGAAGCTCAGGAAAGCAAGAAAACAGCAGTAGCAAAAAAACAAAGCATGCATCCTTTCTCCATGCACTAGGGTCATGTAACATCATCCTGTTAGTAAGAAAGCCCGCAGGGTTCTGTTTCCAGGGCTCCATGCTGGAATACAGGAGGTTTGCCAGCAATTGTGCTTGTGAAAATTTCTGTAGCTAGCCAAGAACACTAAGATGGTTTTCCAGTGGTATGAGCAAGGTTTCCTACTCTGTGACAAGCATGGCTTTGAAACCAAGAAAGTTTAGTTTGCCCTTCAAGAAGAGTGATTTATGGGAGGAGGGGCACATTCTACTCTGAAAGGGTAGGAGAACCTTGCCTGAGGCAGTGTTGTGACATTGCCAGGGACAATGATTGTGAAATATTGAGTGCATGTTTTTGTGGTGATGTCTGAAAGTGCTGGCTACTGAGGTGGTGTCTTCCTATCCTGCATGTCTATTTCCGGATCCACTTGCTTATAATTACTAATGAAGAAGCAACTCTGAGAGGAGAGGTGACTTCTCCTTCAGTTCTTTTATATCCATTGACAGATGGTTTCTGGTGAAAGTTTCTAAATAATTCTTTCCTTCTTTCTGTAAGAGAATATAGTTCTGTTCACTATCGAATGAATAAGATATTCTAAAGGTGATTCAATTTTCAGTATTATAGGCTACCTGTGTGTTAATCTAAACTTGGGCATCTATCAAGAACTGCCTCTAACTCCTAAAGTGCATGTTGCAAATAATCAGCCAACTGAATCACAGTAACTAAGGGAAATCAGGACAAGTCTAATAGTAGCCAAGCTCTAAATAGGACTTTACATAAAAATAGAAAATGTGACTCAGAATACAGTACTGGTTCTTCTTAGAGATGTGTTCCCAACCATCAGAGTCGGCGTGGGCTCTGCCACTTGGAAGTGTGGCCTAACAGGCTAAATGGGAAGAGAAAAGGGAGCTTTTCCCCCAGACTCTCTTTTAAACTATTATTTCACATTATTTCATCATGCTTGTAGGATACATTTTCTGCCTACTCATTTTCTCATTTCCTTAGTGGTAAGTTTTCAGTAAGCCTTACATTAGAAGAGTTGCTTTTCTGTTCTAATGACATTGTAAGTTCACAAAATATATCTTAGGTAAACAAATGTTTGGCTTTTGTTATTTATTGGCTGAATGATCACCATATCAAATAAATACAGCAATGATTTCTGCTGTGACACACCATGCATCAAAGACAGAAAAGACCATAGGAAGGACAGGACAGAAACAGTGTCTTATTAATATCCACCAAATTGCAAGGCCATCTGAGAGGCTCCATTTGGACTCCAGTCTCTCAGTAGCCCACAGGATTGACATTTCTTAGTTGGCTTAAACTACAAATTAGGGGTAAATATAAAACTTTGTAGATATTTATTTTCATAATTCTAAGTATTGTGCTTTCACATACTCCTTTTTTCATCGTGGGTTTATTTGACACATTAGTCAAATTCAGTGGAATTTTAGAAAGTTTATAGTAAGGAGATGTATAATGGGGGATGGAAAGGAAAGCATTATAACAATCCCTGTAGTTCATTAACAGGAGAATTGTACCCATGTCTGCTTTAAGGTGGGAGGGAATTGTCTGCAATTGTAAAGAGGACTGAAACCCCTCCTCTCCCTTCTCAGCCTTGAAGAGCAGGTGTTCGAAGTCCAGTTGCACAGAAAGTTCCTGTAAACAAAACTACTTATTTATAGACGGCTTCTCAGTACTGTTTCCATGAGCTCAGTCAGAATGCGACCAGGGTCACACATCAACTGCAAAAAAAAATATAAAGTCATACAATCCTATATTTGAATTGTCACAATTACAAGTGCATGAAGATAATCTTTTGGAGGAACTCGGGATTATGAGTGGAGAGAAACACAAAAACAAACCCATGAGCTCCTGCTTCTAGAGCAAAACAAAATAGGGCTGACATCATGGAAATCTGTCAGCAGACCTAAGCAAAATGTAACGTGCCTACTTCTCCTTTCTAGCGTTTCTTTTTTTCTGATACAACGTTCATGGGAACCAGCATTGGGGGAGGGGAGAGGGTAAACCTCAGTACACATACACACACTATGAGGTGAAATGTTAAATCATTCAAATATTCAAGGTTCTCTACAAATCGTTTCCTTTGAAAATTTTGAATGGCAAAGTAAAATACCAATATCAATGCCTTCTTTTACTATACATTGTATATAAATCAGTATTTTATAACTATTCTCACAATTCTCTCTTTGTGAAGATTTTTGCATGTATTTTAGAAGATAAAGTCTTCAACAGTTTTAATATATATTTAAGCTATACAAAATAACACCTTGGTTTTTGTTGTTTATTTCTTTTTGTTTTGTTTGTTCATTTTTTGTTTTATTCTTGGACTTTTGGTTTTGATTTTTGTTTTTTGCCCTTTTCGTTTGTTTACTTACGAGTGAAAGAAGGTGTGGGTTTGAATTGGTCGGGAAGTGGGAAAGATTTGAGAGATGAGGCAGAAGAAACTGATCAAAATATATTGTATTAAAAATCCTTTATTTTCAATAAAAAAATTAAAAACAAAAGGCATGTAGGCATTCGAATAGATGAACAACATAGCAAATTTTAAAAACAGTTTTATTAATTTTTAGAGAATTTCATACAATGGATTTTAATCATTTCTTACCCCTCCCTTAACTTTTCCCCCACCTACCCACCCATCCAACTTTATGTTCTCCCTCCTCCCTTGCTTCCTTCCTTCATCCCTCTCCCTCCATCAGTATAACTATTTCACACTGACTTTCCAAATCTTGACTACATTCAAGAGTTAAACATGATTAGTTGATAACATTCACCTTAAGAAACTATGCTTTATGAACAAGTTAAAATTAAAGCTTTGTTAAAACAAAGATATATTTCTCACTCGTAGCAAACAATAGACAGCTGTTTACATATATGTTAACTGAATCTATAATATATGAAATCAATCACAATACAATACATGAAATAAGTACAAACTGAGGAAGGAAGAGTAAACCCTTAGCCAAATGATCCATGGAGATCTCATGCAGCTGCTTGAGCTTAATAGATTTCTATTAGGCAACAGCTCAAAATGAGGCATTCTTGAGAAGAAAGTACTAAAAGGAAGTGACAGGCAGAGGGGACAGGAAGAATACCACACAGTGCTAAAGGAAAATGCAGGATGTGAACAAATGCCATGGAGGAGACAGATTCTGCTTGAGTAAGTGGAGAAATTTTCAGAGAAAGCAGATTGTAGTGAGATTTAAAAGGCATGTCAGATAGTCTGTGGAAAGTCATCTCAGGTCTCCTCAAGTGTATCTCTATTTAATTTTAAAACTTGGAATGCACATTAAATGAAAGATGGTCATGGATGTCTCTATAGATGCTACAAATATACATTCAACTGCTTTATATTTAGTATCTTAAAATCTTGTTTACATATTTGCTTACTATACTTTAACCCTAACCCATGTTAAATTATAATCTCCATGAAAAAAGAAAACGTATTCTTGTTCCTCATGTAGCTAGTGTCTAGTAAGTATTGTCACATACTAGGAGTATCTTAAGTGGTTGATGAAAGGAAAAGATGAACAGCTGGAAAGTTGGTTAACTTGTGTTAAGGTGTGAATACACTGACTAGAAGTAGCAGGACAGATTCACACACACACTAGCCTACCACCCACTTGGGCAGTAAAGGCTGGGTGGGGGTGGGAGAGTGTTGCCACACATTTGAGACTGGATTTGAAAATTCTAGACAAAAGCAAGGGCTAGAAGTTTGAGTAGAGGAGCAATGAGCTGTTGCCAACCAAATACTCCAAAGTATTTGTCTAATATAGGCACTTTTCATTAAAAAGTGGTTTTTGTTTTCCTTTAAAAAATGGAGGTGGGAGTTTGGATAGTTAAAATGGTACTTTATAAACACAGTAATTTGAGGTTGCTTACTAGTGTAGAAATCTGATCGAGCCATCTGACAGTGCAAGACCCTAAGTTTTAAATAGTTTTAACACACTACTTTGTTTTTGTTTTAAAACACCTACTCTTTAATCTGTGTTGCTGCTGCTAACTCCAGAAGAAAAGGAAAGCCATGGGCAAAGAATCTCTGTCATCATGTGGTAGAAGCCGTCTCTGCTTCCGTGTCCTGCGTCACCTTGATTCTCACTCTGCTTGCAATCACCAGTTTGGAGAAAGATAGCTAGCAGACAGCAAAGGCAGTTCAGCTCATGTGCTATATCGGCCTGCCTTTCACTCCATTTCCACCAGCAGCTCTGTCCCATTGGAAGTCCTGCTGCTAACTCATTCTATACAATTCCACTTCTGCCTAGCTCTAGATAACTTTCCTTCAGCTCTAGGGACCACCTGCTTCTAGGGGCACTAGCTCTGCACTCCAATTGTTTCCTTATTTCTTCACTTAATTCTATCACACTTCTCTCAATAATCCCTTGTTTGAATTACATTTTCCACCTTAACTATCATGACTTTACCACATTTGAGCTTAATAAAAGAGCAAGAACTTAAAATACAGAAATTGAAAGTGCAGGCCATACATTTTAGTAGTGAATCTGCCTTCTTTTGTCATGTTTCCAAAATACACCAAATTATTTTGACAAAAACAAACAAACAAACAAACAAACACAAAACAGTAGCTCCCCTGTTGTTACAGAAGACAGACAAATCAGAACTACCGAATTAAACGAGGATGTCCTAATGTGGGCAGATAAAGGGTTCCCTTGCTTTTAAATGGTCAGAGCTCCCCATTCTGTACTTGTGGCAAATGACGAGGTTACAAAGCCATATACATCTTACAGAGCCCCAGAAAAATCCGCAAAATAACACTGAAAAAGTCTAAATGGCAGTATTTATCCATGTCCCTATATGGTCATTTCCTACAGAAACCTGGCCCCTGCTGTTGTCAGAGACCTAAGAGCTGAGTTAGGTACCATGAGTAGAACATTTTTATCCAGCTGTGTACTGGCCTCCACCTGTTCTTGAGTGGATTCAGCTGGAAAGCACCTTGCTAAGCATAGCAAGTATTTACTCTAAAACGTGTTGTCTAGAGAAAGCCCAAGGTGAGATGACATGAACGTGAAAAAAAAGTTTAACAAGATTAAATAAATACAGAACGTTCCTATATGCTTTGAACATATTCTTGAAAGAAATCATAAAAAGAAAGTTTCCATAGATTCTTTTTTTTATTTAATTTTATTTGTAATTCATTTTTTTACACTCCATCTTCTATTCCCTGCCCCTCCCCTCCCACCCTCCAACTGATCCACATCCCACACCTCCTCTCCACATGGATGCTCTCACCCTCCACCCCACCTGACCTCTAAACTCCCTGGGGCCTCCAGTCTCTTGAGGGTCAGGTGCATCATCTCCAAATGAACACAGACCCAGCAGTCCTCTACTGGATGTGTGTTGGGGGCCTCATATCAGATGGTGTATGCTGTCTGTTTGGTGGTCCAGTGTTTGAAACATCTTGAGGTTCCAGATTAACTAAGACTGCTGGTCCTTCTATAGGATTACCCTTCTCCTCAGCTTCTTTCAGCCTTTCCTAATTCATTAACAGGGGTCAGCTGCTTCTGTCCATTGGTTGGGTGCAAATATCTGAATCTGACTCTTTCAGCTGCTTGTTGGGTCTTTCAGAGGGCAGTCATGATAGGTCCCTTTGTGTGAGTGCTCCATAGCCTCAGTCATAGTGTCAGGCTTTGGGACCTCCTCTTGACTTGGATCCCATTTTGAGCCTATTGATGGACCTTCTTTTCCTCAGGCTCCTCTCCATTTCCATTCCTGTAATTCTTCCAGACAAGAACAATTATGGCTCAGAGGTGTGACTGTGGGATGGCAACCCCATCTCTCACTTGATGGCCTGTCTTCCTGCTGGAAGTGGGCTCTATAACTTCCCTCTCCCTTCTGTTGGACAATTCATCAAAGGTCCCTCCCTGTGAGTCCTGGGAGTCTCTCACCTCTCAGGTCTCTAGTACACTCTGGGGGGGGGGGGCAACCTCCTATTTCCTGAGGTTGCCTGTTTACATTCTTTCTGAAGTCCTTCAGGGCTCCAGTCCTTTTCCCCCACCCAGTACCAGACCAGGTTCCCCCTTCTGTATCCATTTTCTATCCCATGTCCCTCCCTCCCTCCCCACTTATGATTGCTTTCTTCTCTCTGTCAAGTAGGACTGGGGCGTCCTCACTTAGGAACTTCATCTTGTTGACCCTTTAGAATTCTGTGGACTATATCTTGTGAATATACACATATATATATATATATATATATATATATATATATATATATATATGTGTGTGTGTGTGTGTGTGTGTGTGTGTGTGTGTGTTAATATCCACTTATTAGCAAGTACATACCATGCATGCCCTTTTGAGTCTGACCCAGGTTGACATTTTCTAGTTCCATCCATTTGACTGCAAAACTCAGGATGTCCTCATTCTTAATAGCTAATGTATAAATGAACCACATTTTCTGTATCCATTCTTCTGTCTTGAGACATCTAGGTTGTTTCCAGCTTCTGGCTATCACAAATAAGGCCGCTATGAACATAATGGAACATGTGCTCCTGTGGCATAGTGGGCCATCTTTTGGGTATATTCCCAAGACTGGGTCTTTAGGTAGATCCATTTCCAATTATTTGAGGAACCTCCAGATTGATTTCCAGAGTGGTTGTTCCATAGATTATTTTTTCAAACAAACAAACATTGATCACTTATTTTTACATGTTTGTTAAAGAAATGGTATACTTCTTTATAAAGAAATAAGGGGAAATATCTTGCGATGAGTTTTTAAAGGAATCTTGTTTGAGATCAATGTGCAATAATCCTCTCTATTGCTTTAGGTATCTAAAAGGAATCCCCGCAAAAGCAATATCTGTTGAAAGCAAAGGTTATTCTTAAGGGTACAAGGAGTTAAATAATTATAGCACTACCACCTCTGATAAGAAAGAGGCTGCAGGTTTACCAATAGTAAATATTCAGAATATACACTCAAGCAACAATGACAACCAGTAGATTATTTGCTTTGCATTTACAGAATTTCCATCAAAAGACCAAAATGAGCTCAATACACAGCTTGAAGCAATTTTGCCCTTGTCACGAATCAACATATTGGGATAATAGAGTGAGAATGAACCCATTGCTTCCACAGTGATATATGTAAAAGAAGGCTGTCATTAATGTATGAGCAATGGTAACTTTGGGTCCCAGTTTATCCACACCAAGGAGAAACTATGATGCCAAAGGTAGGTTTACCTTTTCTGCCTTTGTATGGCAGCACAGTCCAGACCACATGACACCATGGCAGGCATCATCAAATTCAAGTCACATTGGACAACTGGGACATTCAAAGCTCTGAACAATAAGTAAAGAAGATTTCCTAAATGAAAAAAAAAAAAAAAAGGATAAGTGGACATACTATAAATAGAAATAAACTTTGTGAGATAGTGAAACCATGCCATTTTGCAATTTGATCGAGCTTTCTTTCTTTCAGCCTCAAAATGATGAAGGTCATCACATCACTTTATGATACTTCCTAGTCCTGGCATACCCCCTAGCCATTGAAACTTTGACTTCATTGTTTTAACTCACTTGAAAATACTAGGACAACTTCCACTGTACCCTGGCAACATTCGACCCTTTTCACTGTGTCACTTCCTCTTTGGGATTGTCTGTATGGTGAGCTCTTTGTTTTACCTTCGCAGCCACACTTTCCTCTGGAAAGCTCCCCTCTCTTCCTCCCCTACACGACAAATGCATAAATCTATCATCAGTAAAATATTTCAATTATCATTTAAATGACTCTAAGTTGTTTACACAAGGAAAAATTAAATGTGTCCATAATCTTTTTGCTTTGTCCTCTATTGTACAAGAAATTCCTTGTAAAATTATACACTAGCATTAACATGGGAACTTAATCAGTTATGATAAGGACAGTATTTATTCTCTAAATTTTGCAATACTTTGCCTGAGTTGAACAATCATGTAAGATAAAGGAGAATATGATTGTCAGAAGATATTTAACTTAGTACAGCAAATTACCAAATATACCCCTTTTTTCCTCAAACACACATATAACATAAGATTCGATTATACGCTTTTAGAGAAGACTTAGCTATTGGTCTATGTAGCTTACTCTTTCTACACATAGAATACAAAACAGTGCCTGAATTATCTCCTTTAATAAGAATAGAGATTATCATCCACAAACTTACTTATATGTTCAAAAGAACTGCAAGGACTTCCTTGTTTCTTCTTATTTTTAGACTTCCAATTGATTTGGGGCTTCTCCACTTTCTTGACATTTGAGGTCTAATTGCCAAGTGACCCACTGAGTATATATCAGTAGTTGAGCTGCTTGCGATGTTATTGTTCGGTGGGACCAATTGATCATAAAGACATGAGTCCTTGAGAGGCTCTGAGATTGAGAGAACAGACTTGAGAGCAGACTTTCCGACACGAAAGTCAAAGAACCACCATAACAAGTTAAACTACAAATGCCTAACAAAAACGTGTTGTGCTACATCAACTATTGTTTGTATTTTATTTTATAAAAGGACGTAATGGCACCTCCCATCACTTAAAAATACTGAAGAAACCAGTGATAAAAATAACTATCTACTTTTCTAGTAAATTATGGTTATTTTAATTTTAGTCATAAAACAAAATACCACGGCTCAAGAAAAAAGGCATTTTTTGTTTGTTTTGCTTTTTGTTTTGTTTTTTTAAAAGTCTGTGAGCATCTACCTTACACATCTGAGTAATCATATCAGAGCTTTTAAGACACAGAACAGTATTTTCATGTCATTTATTCTAATACTTTGATTTCATAGATATGAGAAACGAGGCACAGATAATTTGAATGAGTTTCCTAATTATATAAGAATATGGTAACAATTAGATATCAGAATATGGTTATTCATACTTTTCTCTGTTCATTTATCTCTTGTTTTCTTTTGTGGTATTTTCCCATGGAAGAAGTAAAAGAGGATTTGTCATCTCTCATAAGTAAACCTTGGTGTTCTGAATCACCCTAATGGCTGTTTTATTTATCTGATTGCTGCATTCTTTACCCAGTTATTTGAACATAAACCTTGTTGAAAGAAAAGGATGGACTCAGTAACAATCTTCTAATTTATGTGGCTTGAAATGAGGTAGGAGTTAACTAAAAACAATTTAAATAAAAATCTCTTGATAGATTTTCAAATCAATATTGAAACAAATAATTAATTGAACCTATACATGACATTCATGCTTACTTGTAAATATTTGCTACTCAAGGGGCAATAATTTAACTTGGAGTTATAAATATATTTTAGAAAATCTGATTTCTTGCAATTTTAGCAGCCTTAATTTCCCCTTTTTTTTTTTTTTTTTGTATTTTGAATATCCCAGGGTTTAATGAGATCATTCACAGACTTATTTACTTGCACTTCTGCCTTTCCTTGAGGCATTTCTAAATGCCCAAATCTATTAATAAGGATGAATAAATAGACACAAATGAGCTTCTTTTCAGTCATTTACAATTTAGTCTACTATGGGCTAATCCTGGGTCCCCTATTCACCAACCTCAAGCACAAGCCTTCAATTGTACAGGGGAGAGATGAGGCATCTGGAGTTGACTTCAGTCGAAATATGAATTTAGACATTGAGAGCCATCATCTTCTTGAGAAAACTATCAGGTAAAATGCATTCATTTTCAGCCAAGCTAAATGCTTACGTCCAAGGATTGCACAACCCTGTTAAAGTCAGTAAGTGTCAAAGTCTTGAGCTGTGGACTAGACAACATTGCCCAATAACCACAATTAGGGTTTCCAGGGTCTGCTGTTCCTCTTTTGCAAATCTGAATCCTTCTCCCTATGCTATCTCTCATATGCATTATTCATGCAGATGTTGAAATAGTGACAATTGATGAGTGTTCAGTAGTTTTGTGTGGCACTGGAAATCGCTGTCCAAACACCATCAGAAAAGCATGGCCCAGGAAATCATCTCATAAAATACTTTAAATGTACTTACTTTGGTGTGTTTTACAATTATATAGAATAGTATTTTAATCAGGCTTTTGGTTTTTCCACAGTATGAAAGCTATCTTTTTCACCCTGAGTTTCGAGTTCCTTCACTGCCTAACCCTGACCTTACTTCCTATTTCCTCCACTATCACATCTGCCACTTCTCAGTCAAACCTGCAGTTCTTGTTGCCCTGGGTCTGAGTCCCAGTCACCATTCTCACTTATGCTTAGGTCTCTCACCAGAATGTTCTGTCACCTCTGATTCTGAATTCTCGAGTTATCGAACTTTACTGTCATTGATATTTATGCGTATTCGTTATTTCTAATATCTCCATAATTTGGGAAAACGTCAGTCTCTCTATTTGTGCTTTATAATGAAGCATCTCCGATGGCCTGCAAATCAGCCATGAAATAGGTTTTAAGGCTGAAGTTTGGAAGCCTGGAAGTAGCAAATTTTGATCTGGTTGAGAATGAAGACAGAAAATGATAACAAAGTTTTAATATATTTTATTAGCAATGTCTATCTACATTGTTTTGCACAAATCTGAGAATACATGAAAATTTTAACACTATATGTTACAAGAATCCACCAAGTTTATGGATTACTAAAACAAAAGTAAATGTGAGAATGGGTTAGTTTTATAAACAAAATGGAAATTTAGAGTAAATTGCATTTTTTTTTAAAAAGAAAGATAGCATTGTACAATTATTTATTTTGTTTATTCAATTACTGTTTTTTGAAATTTTTATGGAAGACACCAAGAAGGTTGCCATTCTCTTTAAATTGGATTATTCATTTATACTAACAAATCATATTTATAATTAAAACATTGGCAAGCCAGTTGAATATGTAATATCTATATCAGGAAGCTATAGAAGGAAGCAATGCCTTAGGTGCCCAGTACCTACTCTTACATCTGTGACTTCCTGAGAAGGAATACTTCTTGACTTTATTGAAACTGATCTGTACACATGATTTATATCAATCTAATCCGGTTTCTGTTTTGCAAATGGTACAAGTAAATTAATAAAAATTTAGGTCTTTTGTTAAAAAAAACAACATTTAAAATTTTAAAGATTTTATTATTAGATGGTTAATTAAACCTAAAGTTTTATTCAAGAACAGCAGACAAGTCTTCCCTTTGGATAACAAGATCTGGGTCTTTTATCTTAAGTATTGTATACACATCTTGCATCATTCCGTGAATAAAACAAAAGTGGTCTACATGTAACCCAAAATCTATGAGCAAAGCAAAACAATGTCCATGTATTTCCTTAAGGTTTAACAACATGAATCTCTGGCTTCCAGAGAAATTGGCTAATTGACTTACTCATTTATTGCTTATGCCAACTCCCTGGAAATCTCTAAAAAAGAATTTTAACAGAAGGTTAGTACAGTTTAGAAGGAATTCTAACCTTTTCATCCATCCCTGCTATGCAGACCACACTTGTGTCCTGAGTAATCCTTTCCCCTCTTCACAACAGCTGTGACACCTCTTAGCGCCCATTCGTCTAATGCTATTCACAACTAAGACTTCCCTTTTAGAGAAGTTTCCTCTTAGAGAAGCACTAGAGGGGGCCCGAGTGCAAATCAATGTGGGGTGCTATATCAGCCTACCCATCAGCTATCCCCTCCACACTCGTCAAACCCAACACTCAATCAGACCATCAACCAACCTAGAAGCATGATCTACTCTATGCAACTGGTTCTAGTTGACACTTTCAGAAAATACAAAGAAGTATGTCACTGAAAGAGGATGTATTGCTCTGATTACTCTCAAGCAATAGCCAGGAGTTCATGACATGTAGCAATTTGTAATTTTGCTGAGGCATGAAATTGAATTACATCTGGTGAGCAACCAGTCTTTTGCAAGAATCCTTTAGCTGGAGTGTGCCTAGATGACTGGTCTGCATATCTTCTCACAGTGGTTTATGTATTCTTTGCTTGTGGTCAAGTTACTACATAGTTATTCTCATGACATATTAAAAAGCTACTTTCTTTATAAGGGAAAAAAATCTCTACAATTAAAGTTAGCTACTTGTTCTGGTGATGAAACTGAAGTAGCAACAAAGTGACTCAAGAAAAAAAGCAAAGAAAAGCAAAACAAAACAAAACCCAGTCAGGTTAAAGAAAAACTTTGCAGAGGCACTTACATGCTGAGCAAATAGTCACAGCCTTTGGACTGGGTTGTCACTTGTGAATATTGGGGGAAAATAAAGCTCTTATCTACATGAGCATCTAGAGAACACTGTTGCTTTATAATAGCTTCTTATAACTCTTAGCATCTCTAGATCAGCACAGATGTAAATGTCATTTCAATTGCCTTTTAAGATCAGGACATTTGTTTAACTTTATTTTGCTAAATGTGATACACAATATCACTACAGAATGTAAACTTCTACTATACAAGATTTGAAATAGTAGCTCAAGCTATAGAATACTCATTTTTTCAGGTGTTTATTTGTATATTGTTTAATGCACTAAAACACAATAAATCTGAAAAAAATGCACTTCAGTTATTTGGATAGTATGGACCTAGGACAAAATAATCCCACAGGGAAGTGGATTTAGTACATTTTTCAAGTTGACTTAAATATTTTTCTAGGCTGAAAAAGCTTAGCAATAATTTCCAAAGTCTAGAACATTGTGACTATACCATGTCACACAGTGACGAGTGGCATGTCTTGGCCACCTGTCCCCTGTGAAGATCAAGGACCCTCCTTTTAGCTGCTGGCAGCTGTTGTTTTCCATGCCTCTTGTTTTCCTCCTGGTGGATGTGTATCCCTCCATCCAGGTCTCCCGGACTCAAGTTGCTATTTGTGGCACTTGCCCTTGCTATTTTTACATCATGTAGACTGTCTTCTCTTTTCTCAAGTAATAAAAATATTGTTCATAATAAAAATTGGATATTAGTTGCTTGACTTCTTAAATACAAACCCTTCATTTTTCCTGGTTAATCACATAAAACACAGGGAGAGATGTAGAAAACAGAAGCAGGCAGAAAACAAGCTCCTTATCTTTTAAAGTTTGCAAAGCACTTTTGAAAATGAGAATCCTTCATATTTTTAAAACCCTCTCCACCCATTAGCCTCAACACTACACACTGATGCTATACTTACACCTCACTCGTTATGTATTTACTTTTTATATAACTAAGCAGCACCCTGTCATAAATGAAATATTCATGCAAAAAAACCTGCTCAAAATGCATTTATAAAAAGAACATATAAAAACTACCATCTGCTCCCACTCCAGTAAGCCCTTAGATACCCAAGCATAAGCCCTCTGATTCTACAAAAGGTAATGGAACCAAGTAACCATGATGGATTCCTAAAAGCCCCAACTTCAGACTTTGGATTAAGATAGATCTAGGAGCCCCACTCATCAAAATTCAAAATGCTTAGATCAACATTGATGGTTTAGACGCTGCACATAATGAATGCATGTGCTAGCATATTGTAATGGGTAGTCTTACCCGGTCATATTGTGCTGAAATGAGCTAAAGCTCTTCTGGGAAGTTGTGAAAGCATTTTGTAGTCAATTGATACCACACTACTTTATAATAAGCCTTTTCTTAAAGTAAGTTGTCCAGACATCCAAGCTAAAGTGTTGGCACTTGTGTTCATATTGTTTTGGAGTCAGCTGAGAAAGCTAAGCATTATTTGACCATACTCTGTGTTTCATTGTCCACACATGGAGTATCATCTCTCCTACTCAGAAGTTACATCTGAAATTTTTGAATAACAGAATTCTTCTCAACGACAAAGTGTTCATGGAAAAATTTTCCAGACCATTTAAAAGAAATTCTCCCCTTCCCTTCCTGTCTAGCATACCCTCAGTTTCCTAGCATTAAGCACATTCCATTCTGAATTCTTCATAGTCTACTCTCTATATACGTGTAGTCAATCAGTCTTGGATTAAAATATTTTTAAGACTGCATCTGTACAGATTTTTTTCACTATCTGAAAAATGAAGACAACTCTCTAACTAGTATTTACATCGTATCAGAAAAGATGGTTAGACACGAAGAATATGCTCAGTCACGTTTGCATATTAGTGTGGTAGTTTGAATATGTTTAACCCAGAGAGTGGCACTATTACAAGTGTGGTCTTGTAGGAAGTTCAGTTCGTTACTGTGAGCATGGGATTTAAGAACTTTATCCTAGCTTCCTGGGAGTCAGTGTTCTGTTTGCCTTTGTAACGAGATGTAGAACTTTCAGCTCTTCCTGAAACATGCCTGCCTGGACACTGTGGGAGCCTTGATGACTGAACCTCTGAACCTGTAAGCCAGCTCCAATTAAATGTTGTCCTTACAAGAGTTGCCTTGGTCATGGTGTCTATTCACAGCAGTAAAACCCTAACTAAGACAATTAGGGATTTGGGCAGCACAAGATTTAGTTATCCAAAGCAGTATGTGGATCATGTTTACCCACAGATACCAAGAGGTAACTATTTGGACATTTTTATGTTTTCTTTCTGAGTCAGTTAAGAATTAAGTGTTTCAGAATTAAAAACAACAACAATGATGAAAAATAGTGTGCTTACATGTCAATAAAAACAAGACAACAGCCATATAACTAAGAAAGGGTTGATTTTTTTCTTTTCTAGCAAAGTTATCTAGAGCCAAACACTCCAGAATGAAGTAGGGGTTGCAGGGTCACCTGGAAGCTTAAGAACCTTTTCTCTTCCATGTGTCACGTTATGGATGGTGATGGCTCCTCCTTCTCTATTTTTTCTAGTAATTCTGATTTTATGCTTCTTCCTCTCAGGATAAAATTTTTGGAAGGACCTATTTGCTTTGCATCACATTCCTGTAACAGAAATTTGTTGTACTGTGAATCTTGATGCAAATAACTCTGAGAAATGTAGTTTTGAACTGGATACATTACCACCTAAATAAATTTAGACCTTCTACGTGAAGAATGAGAGGCGAGATCAGATGCTTGATCAAAACCCCTAAGTCTGTTTTACTTTATAGATCATATTATTTGTTCAAATATTTCTTTAATTAGTTAAATATTCCATCTTTTAATAATCAAAATGAAGACAATGATAATAAAGTGGGAAGGAATGTCACAGACTGTTTGTAACCAGGCTGTTAATGCCAGCCTGTGTATCAGAGGATCTCTACATCCCCTCAGATCACTTTACAAAAATGAAGATGAATCCAAGTGTGGAATCTGGTGACTGAAGATTCCTAATGTTTTCTCTAACAAGAGTGTGGTCATATTGTTTATGATGTAAACCACAAATCTGAATGTGTGATTGGAGTAGTTGTTGATAATAAAGTCAGATAATCAAAAAACATGAGGATTGAACAGAAAAAGTAGAGTTTGGCATCACCCTGTTCATAATGAAATACAGGATGTGAGTTACTCATAGTAACTTGCTGATTATTTTTCAGTGTACTGTGTTAGGACATGAATAAAATATGGTAGACTTGGACTATAATCTTCTGTACATTAGTCTTGGTCCTCTAATGCTTCATGCTTCAGTAACAAATTACCACACCCTGGGTAATTTATAACCAGTAAATTTCTTTTTCACCATTCTGGATACAGACAAATTTGAGATCAAGGCACCAGGAGATTAAGGCTGGAAAAGCTCATTGTTTGTACATGTTAACTTCTATGCTGTCTCACGTTAGAAAGCAAAGGAATAAACAGGATTATATCATTAAAAAAAGACCTTAGTTTTTTATACCAACAGATTTGGAGTTAAGATTTCAACATAAAAATTTAGGAGAAACGCTGACATTCAAACCCTAACCACTTTATGCCTCTAGCATCAAAAAGAAGCGATAGGGTCAACTGCTCTGGTTAAACTAGAAAGTAAGATTAATGAGCTACATCAAGCTTTTTGGATTACTATGGAGCCAGAATTGTTCTGAGATTTGGTTAGAGAGGTCTAAGTTACTCCAAATGCTCAGAATCTAGATATTAAGAATTTGCCTAGTCTCTCTGACTTTGTAGTATTTTTATCCACTATTCTGAGTACTTTATCACTTTAGTCTGTAACCTGTGACAGTTGACAGCTGTCAGTTGTGAGGATTTGTTCTGGCTAAAGACCAGCCATAAAGAAAAAGACTGTGTGTGAGAGCCCAAGCTGACAAACTGTTTTGGCTTTCTTTGTGAGACACTAACATGTTGTTATGCTTTAAAATCTCCTCTCCTGTGACATAACCTCACACCAGATCCCACATTTTTTCTCTATTCCCTTAAAAGTTTCTGAAATTTTTCTAAAAATATTTCTGTCTGGAAAAATTACTATCAAGTTCATTTTGTACATCTATAACAGAATATGACTGAATGAGTAATTTAGAAAGAAAAGAGTGAATTCATCACACTGTGGAAACAAGGAACCAATACACTAGTGTGTGCCTTTTTACACTTAAACATGATAGAGAAGATCAGTGAGACAGATTACAGGAAAACTTACTCTTGCAACTGCTTTACTTACTCCATGATAATGGTACAAACACATTGACCTTTTAAAGGCACCACCCTGAAATTTCACAGTGGCAACTGCATTTCAGTGAGCCTTACAGGAGTCATTCAGGCCATGACAATGCCTACCCACTCAGTACTAGCTTACTTGTGAGGAATATTTCAAAGATTATGGAGGCTCAATTAAAGAGAAATAAAATTACTAAAAGAATGGGCTCATAATAGTTATGACTATTCCTAAACACAACAATGTACAAATTTTTATTTTTCTGGAAGTATCTTCCTATATGAGTATAGAAGAAGAGAAGTTCTTTAACAATTAAAAACATGGATATTTTTATGCCAGACTACCTGAATTGAAATTCTGGTTTTTACCATGTTAATAGTTGTGTGATTTTTTTTTTAATTTAACTCCCTGTAAAACAGAGCTGATTTAGAAAGTTCTTCACAGTTACTTAAGCATTTATTGAGCTAATATACTTTAAATGTTCTAAAGGCATATCTGTCATATAGGAAGAACTGTTTAAGTGTTTTCTATTTATATCCAAAAGATAGACATAAGATGTAAACCCCGTCAGTTTTATTAGATATAAATCTAATGAAACTCAAGGAGTTTAAACAAACTCATCATTATCAACACATGTCTAAGAGGGTATGATGCAAGAACACTTGAGACCCTGAGGTAAGAGGACAGTGAGTAACATGGAGACTGATAGGCCCTGTCTCAACAATCCGCAATAGCAAAAGATATTCAAGCATTCTGGGCGCTTTGTGTTCATTCTCTTCTATGCAATCATGCTCTAAGTATTAGTCCTAATTCTTTCTTTCTTTTAGTTCTTCTGCATCTAAAACCTTCCTTCTCTTCCTGGTGTTAATTTCCTAATTCAATATCTCTTCATTCCTTTTCCAAATAATTGCAGCAAAGTTCCTAATAGATATGAATGTCTAGACTCTTCCTATGAAAACTATACTGCTCATTGCACATATCAGGTAACCTCTATTTTGGACCTCCCCTGTGCAATGTACTTAGATACTCAATTGAAAATTTAAGTATTATATAATATTCTGATCTACCTTTTTGTTCTCAACTGTGTGCACAGATTTAAACTAAAAAAAATAACTAGTGTTACATGTTTCTATATTAATATTTTTCCACATACTTCCAATTAAAATAGAATATTTTTATACTTTTTTCTGTAAATATCAAAGTCTTCCTGTCCCTTTCCTTTTTCTACCAAGAGCAGAGTATATTTTGAAATACATATACATATATATCCAAAGACTTACAAGAGAAATACCTCATTCTTCTATATCCTTTATGAAAGACATGTCTATCTTTTAACTCTTACAAAGTAAAAGATTTGCTTACCATTTAATGATCTTTAATGCCAATAAATCTTAAATTTAATGAAAAGAATATGTACTCCCATGATCTTATAACTGAAAGATGTGAGACTATGTTAAAACACTCAAAGCTTACAGATTATTGCTTGTTTATTACAGCATCCTTTGCCCATGAGGAGCAGATGAGATAAATGCTACTAACAAGAATGTGATATAACATGCACACAACTGTACCTCATGGATATAAGTAACTGAATTAATTGGGGTAAGACATGAAACAGTAGCTCAGAGTTTTTAAACAGCTATGTATTGGCTGAAATATTTTTTTTTTCTTACCAACAGAATAACGCAAAGAGGTTGATCTTAACTGGTAAATAGTTTTGCTTTTACATGGTGATTCAGGAATCTGGAAATCTTTGATCTCATTACTCCATCATTACAGTCACCTGCATTTTTATTTTAAATAGATTAAGAAAGAAATATAGACTATTTCTCTTTTAGAGAGAAATGAAGACTATTTCCATTTTAGAATCTTGGCCCAAAAATGATGCATACTTCTCCAGTTCATAGTCTTTGGTAAATAGTACTCAATGTACTCATTGAGCAGGAGGTAAGAAATATAGTATAGGAAGAAAAGAATTAATATTGGTGAACTTGTGATCTTTGTCCCACATAATTTAGACACTGCTTTTATAGATGTTATTTCTAGCTGTCAGCTAGATATAAATCTCCCCTTTTTTTAATTGGGCGGATGATGAAGGTGAGATTCCCAGATTGTGCATAAAGTACTAGAACCGATAGCCCCAGTTGCTTAAGAAGAGTACAAACTCAAGTCTCTGATTTTGACATTTAACTGTTCTTACTGACACATCTTAGAAAGAAGATGATTAGTGGAAAATCATAATACCTTTGCTATAGCTTGACTTGAAAGTCAAATCAGCTCTTGACAACAGCTTCCTTACTCTTTAGTTGCGTTTTCATATTCAACTAGAAATACCTAACTTTTGTTGCTTTGCAATGAGAGGACGTGCTCACATCATTCATAGTAGTTTTCTAACATTTTTGGCAACAGAAACTTCTCAGCATAAAGTTTTGTGTCAACTCCTAATAGTTGAGTGACAGGTGAAACGTAGAAGAGGAGGTGTTGGAAAACCAGTACCTTCTCTCCTATCAAGGAAGATGACAGACAACTTTTATAGAATACTAGGTCACTTAAAACTCATTTCACTATGTTTGTTTATTTGTTTTAATTGGAAAATGGAGCAAGTATTAGCAGATGCCCATGTATTCATTAATCATACTTGGCAATGGCAATACAAGACACTGTGTCAGCTTCTGACAACAAGAAAAATAGGATCAAGGCTTTTGGCCTCTGATGCCTGGTGATGAGGAACAGTGTTATGTTTAGTGCAACGTGAGCTATTATATAAAGGAGAGTACGCCATGTGATTTGAGTACCCAGAGTAGAGACCACTTAAACTCATCGGAGAAGCAAAGATGTTGCAGGAAAGACTTTATGGAAATGTGACATTTGAACAAGTAGAAACCTGAGAATGAGTTTGCAAAGGTATAAAAGAGAGGACATTTTTACATAAAGTTGTAGACAAATAGCAGGTTCAGAGAACTGAAATGGCTTTTGTTTGCTTCTGGCTACTGTTCCAGAAGCATGTGGTTGTAGAATGATTCTTTGGAGAACAGTAAGCCTCATCTGTTAGGTAGAGACAAACATGTGAACTTACTAGAAGGTTCTGCAAAATTGGACTTGCCCATTAAGTAACAGGGTGCTATTAAAAATGACTTTTGCATTGTTGCTGTTATTATTGTTTTAAAATCAAATTAGCAAACCATGAAAGAAAGTTTAGAAACCTTGCATCAAACCAGTAATGCACGTTATGTGGGGCAGGGAGAGTATGTGTGGGGGGGGATAAAGGGAGAAGGGGGGAGACCCAGAAAACAAATATGATATTAAAAAATGTTTAAATAAGACAATGCTTTAGGACTAGAGGAGAGAACAAAAAAAAAAAAAAAAGCAGTTTAGGAATCAGAGGAGAGTGGAATGGGTGATTCTTTAAATTTAAAGGGATTAAAAAGATTTCCTAATCGGCCATCACTGGAAAGAGAGGCCCCTTGGTCTTGCAAACTTTATATGACCCAGCGCAAGGGAAGGCCTGGGCCAAGTAGTGGGAGTGGGTGGGTAGGGGAGCAGGGGGGTGGGGTATAGGGAACTTTCGGGATAGCATTTGAAATGTAAATAAAGAAAGTAATAATAGTAAAAAAAATTAAAAAAGAAATGAAAAAAAGGAAAAAAAAGATTTCTGGCTGAATTGAAGTCTGTTCTAACAGAAATCAAAGTTCCTCCCCTCTGCTTCATTATCAGGCTATTTGTTCTAATTATCCTATATTACTCCCCCTCTCTCCGTTCCTTATTCTTCAGAGACCAGATTGGTAAGAGCTCTCCAGGTGAAGCATAGGCATCTATCACAAAGCCATCATAAAATGTCCAGAGTCTTTGTTGCATAAGTAGACAATCAGCTAGAAAAAATTTACTATAGTCTTTCAATTGTAGCTATACAACCAAAACATCCTCTACAACCTCAGCTGTAGCTCTCAACCTTTGGTTTGTGACTACTTTGGAGTTGACAGTCCTTTCAGAGTGGTCATCTCAGGCCATAGGAAAACAAAGATATTGATATTTTAAATTCACAACAATAGCATAATTACAATTTTGACATAGCAATGAAAGTAATTTTATGGTTGGTGGTTAATACAACATCAGGAACTCTATTAAATGTTCATAATGTTAGAAAGGTTGAAAGCCCTGACTTATAGGGTCCTTAATAAACTTAGTTCTTCTTATTCTATAGATATTCACTTTTATTACCTCACTTCATCTGAAAGAGAATTTGTCCTCAATGATAATAAGAATGAATTTAGCTGCTTGTTCTGTAAGTCTACTTAGCACAAAAAAAGTTAGAAGCACAAGCTAGAAAAATGTTATGACACACCAAAACAAAATTTTATTCATCCTTAAATAAGAACTCAGTTATATATAACTTGCTGAAAATGGATGCAACTAGTGATCATAATCTTGACCAAATTAAATTGTTCAGAAAGACAAATGCGGCATACTGTCTTTTATTTGTAAAATCTATATTTAAAGTAAAATAAAATAAAATATGAATGTTGGACGGGAACTCTTTGAGAAGAGCAGGAGGGTCACCAGAAAGGAGAGGGAGAAGAAAAGAAGATAATTAATAGGAGTGTGAGTAAATCACATTTGTTGAGGTAGTTTGTTTTTGTTTATTTATTTGTTTCCTTGCTTGTTGTGGTGGTTTGAATATGTTTGGTCCAGGGAGTGGCACTATTAGGAGGTATGGCCTTGTTGCACCAAGTGTGTCACTGTGGGCATAGGCTGTCAAGCTGTATCCTGTGTGAAAGAGTTAGTCTTCTAGAGACCTTCAGATGAAGATGTAGAACTCTCAGCTCCTCCTGCACCATGCCTGCCTGGACACTTCCAAGCTCTTGCCTTGATGATAATGGACTGAACCCTTGAACCTGTATGCCATCCCAAATTAAATGTTGTCCTCACAAGAGTTGCCTTATTCATGATGTCGCTTCACAGCAATAAAAGCCTAAGACACTTATTTTTTGTCAACTTGAAATAACACTGGAAGAGGGAACCTCAACTGAGAAGATGCCTCCAGCAGATAGTCTTGTTGCGAGTCTATGGGGTATTTTTTTCAATTAATGATTGGTATGAGAGGGCTCTGCCCACTCTGGCCTGGTGAGTCTGGGTTGTATAAAAAATAATCTGTGCAAACCAAAAGAAGCAACCCACTAAGTGGCATTCATCGATGCTCCTGGCTTCTGCTCTTGTTTAAACCCCTGCCCTGAATGCCCCCAATGATCAACTGTGATCGGGATGTGTAAATTAAGTAAATTATTTCTTCTTCAAATTGATTCCATTGTGGTGTTCATTATACCAATAGAAATCAAGCTAGAACAGGAGTTGATATGGCCAATGTATGGCCAATAGTACATAGATACATGAAATCATACTGAAATTCATTATTTTGTACAGTGAATAATCACTTTTCAAAAAGTTAAAAGCAATCATAGAGACTTTTAATTATTCTTATATTTCCCCAACAGTGTGAGAAAAAGCAGACTGGCTGCTTGAATCCATCTTCCAGAATTAAAAGAAACTGAAAGTAGTTTTGACTCCTGGCATGCTAAATGCACCTAGCTACAGCACTGACATGGTAACTCGGGAATAGGGCTGGATGATTGTAGTTTCATTTTGCTTTGTTTTATATTGATATTGTACAACTTTTGTCCACTTACTTGAATTAAGTCAAATAAATTCACTACTGTCCCTTCAAACCCATGAGTCCTTTCAGGGGTCAAGGAATGCCTTGGAACTACACAAGTTTCCAGTGTCATTTAGAAAATGTTTCTCTTTTACTCTTCTTTTATCTTTTTCTTTCTATTTTTCCTGAGTTTTAAAGAATTTTATTGTAGATTTATAGATGAGAGTTGAAGAGGGAAATAGAGAACCATGCTGTTTAAGGAGATCAGCAGCATAGTAATCATAGTGGATATATGGCAAGGGAAAGACTTTTTGAGGAAGTAGTCCTTCTTACAGTAAACATCAAGAGAACAACTCATGTACTTAAAATGTTTCAGTCTTGTTTCAGTCACACAATAATATAAGTGTTTATATTATTTAGTGATTAAAAATAAGATTATGAATCTGTGCAAAATAAAAGACTATGATAGAAATAAAAGAAATTAGATTCAAGACTTAGTCAAATTTTAAATTTCCTGTATTGAAGACAATTTACCTGCCTTAAGATGTGTTCAGTACCAGCTGATGAATGTCTTTTTTGTGGCTGTAACTATGTGAGAGAGAGGTCACAGTGGAGGAACACAGCATGTTGCTCATTCCCACTAACAGGATAAGTAGTGGGATGGTAAATACTGACTCTTATCAAGAAGTAGAAAAACCTAGCAGACAAACCTGTAGGTACATCTGAGATGTATGCCCAAGACTTCTCAGGTGACCAGGAAGATGATACTACATAGTCCAGGGACCAAAGGTAAAGCCAAAACCATACAGTGGATAAAAGAAAGTATATTCAACAAATGGTGCTGGTCTAATTGTTGGTCTGCACGTAGAAGAATGCAAATTGATCCATATTTATCACCTTGTACAACATTCAAGTCCAAGTGCATTAAGGTCCTCCAAATAAAACCAGATACATTGAATATAATAGAAGAGAAAGTGGGAAAGACCCATGTATACACTGGCACAGAGGAAGATTTTCTGAACAGATCACCAATGGCTCAGGCTCTAAGATCAACAATTGACAAATGGGACCTCATGAAACTTAAAAGCTTCTGTAAGGCAAAGGACACTGTCAGTAGGGTAAAACAGCAACCTACAGGTTGGGAAAAGGTCTCCACTAACCTTATGTCTGGCAGAGAACTAGTATCCAAAAGATAAAAGGAATTCCAGAAATTAGACTTTAGAAAACCAAATAATTGAATTGAATGTGACACAGAGCTAAAAAAAAAAAAAAGAAAGAAAGAAAAAGAAAAAGAATTCTCAACAGTGGAATTTCAAATGGGCAAGAAGCACTTAAAGAAATGTTCAACCTCCTTAGTGATCAGGGAAATGCAAATCAAAACTACACTGAGATTCCACATTATACCAATCAGAATGGCTAAGATCAAAAACTCAAGCAACAGCACATGGTAGCAAGGATGTGTGATTCCTAGTGGGATTGCAAGCTGGTGCAACCCCTCTGGAAATTAAGCTGGCCATTCCTCAGAAAATTGGAAATAGTTCTACCTGAAAACTCCTACTATACCACTACTGGGCATATACCCAAAATATGCTTCAGCATATCACAAGGGCTATGTTCATAGCATATTGTTATATTTCATAGCATATTTGTTATAGTCAGAAACTAGAAACAACCCAGATGTCCCTCAGTTGAAGAATGGATACAGAGAATGTACCTCACTTACACAATGGGATACTACTGGGCTATTAAAAACAAGGACACCATGAATTTCACTGTCAAATTGGTGGACTGAGAAAATATCATACTAAGTAAGGTAACCCAGATCCAAAAGGACATACATGGTACATACTCCCTGAAAGGTGAATATTAGCTAAAATGTTCAGAATACCCATGATACAACTCACAGACCATATGCAGCTTAAGAAGAAGGAAAGCCCAAGTGTGGATACTTCAACCCCATTTAGAAGGGGGAACTAAATAATACAAGAGTTAGAGGAAGAGAAGAACCTGGGTGAGAATGGGGAAGAAGAGGGAAAAGGAGGACAGGATCAGAGATAGGAGAAAAGTCTAGAGGGCCAGCTGAATGAATAGAAATATACAGCAGTGTGGAGTGGAGGATAGGGGGAACCTCTACATAGTCCCAGATGCCATGGATGTTAAGAGGCTCCCAGGACCTAATGGGGATGACCTTAACCTAAATGACCAAAAGTTGGGAGATGGAACCTAAAGAGATCACCACCTATAGATAGACATGACTCCTATTTGAGACATGGGGTCTGTGTTAGTCAGGGTTTCTATTCCTGCACAAACATCATGACCAAGAAGCAGGTTGGGAAGGAAAGGGTTTATTCAGCTTTCATTTCCACATTGCTGTTCATCACTAAAGGAAGTTGGGACTGGAACTCAAGCAGGTCAGGAAGCAGGAGCTGATTCAGAGGCTGTGGAGGGATGTTCCTAACTGGCTTGCCTCCACTGGCTTTCTCAGCTTGCTTTCTTATAGAACCCAAGATTACCATCCCAGAGATAGTACTATTCACAAGGGGCCCTTCCCGCCTTGATCACTAATTGAGAAAATGCCTTACAGCTGGATCTCGTGGAGGCATTTCCTCAACTGAAGCTCCTTTATCTGTGATAACTCCAGCCTGTGTCAAATTGACACAAAACTAGCCAGTACAGGGCCACCAACCCATTTTCAAAATTCTTGACCCAGAATTGTTCCTGTCTAAAGGAAATGTAGAGACAAAAATGGAGCAGACTGAAGGAACGACCATCCAGAGACCCATCCAACTTGTCATCCATTCCATGTGCAGGTACCAATCCCCCTGACACTATTACTGGTGTGCTTCTAGATAGGAGCCTATCATGGCTGTCCTCTGATAGCTCTACCAGCAAGTGACTGAGACAGATGTAGATACTTACCACTGGTCTGGAACCCCAGTGGAAGAGTTAGGGGAAGATCTGAAGGATTGAAATCTCATAGGAAGAACAACAGTATCAAATAGCCAGGATCCCTCAGAGATTCTAGAGGTTAAGATATCAACCAAAGAGTATACATGGGCCCCATATATGTAGCAGAGGACTGCCTTGTCTGAGGTCAGTGGAAAAGGGTGTGCTTAATCCTGGAGAAACTTGATGCCCCAGGAAGAGGGGTGATAGAGGGGTGAGGTGGGAGTGGGTGGGTAGGAGGGGGAGCTCCATTTCAGAAGCAAAGGAGGATGAATGGGGTGAAGAACTCACAGAGGGGACACTAGGAAGAGGGAGCAACATTTGGAATGCAAATAAATAAAATGAATTTAAAAACAGAGGGGGGAAATTTACTAGTAAAATGACTCCTAACTATATTATGCTATACTGATAGATCAGTGCCTTGTTCAGCCACCATCAGAGAAGATTCATCCTACAGTACATGTGAAGAAATACAGAGACCCACAGCCAGATGTTAATGCAAAGTGAGAGATCTTGGAATACTCAACCCTAAATGAGATGTCTTTATCATATCCATCCTCTCGGAGCTCAGGGAACCACTTGAAAGAGGAGGCAGAAAGATTATAACGGCCAGAGGGGATCGACAGCACTAAAAAAACCAGGCTTTATAAATCAACATGAGCAAGGCCCAAATGAACTAGAGACTAAATCAGCAAGCAGAGGCCATGTGTGGGTCTCTAACAGGTCCTCTGAATATATCTTATAGCATCCAGTTTTATGGGATTTTACAGGATTCCTGAGAGTGTGAAAAAGTGGGTCTTTAATATTCTTCTGTCTTCTCTCTGGCTTTTCATCTTCTGTTGGTTTGTCTTGTCCAAAGTTGATATGATAGATTTTGTTTTATCTTATTATATTTTATTTTGTTACATATTTTAATAACCGAGCGAATGGTCAGGTGAGATAGCACACACCCTTTTTCCAAGCACTAGAAAGCAGAGAGTTCAAGGCCAACTTCTTATACAAAGCAAGTTCCAAGACAGCTAGGGCTTTATTGCACAGTGAAAACCTGTCTGTAAAAGGAGGAATGAATGAAAACCTAACCTAGGTACTAAACTGAATTGTCCTTTATACCTGTTGAGAAAAGTTGGGAAAGAAAAAAAAACTCACTTTTCTTCAGTGGAGCGCCAATGTCATATAAACTACTTCAGGACAGACTTTGTGTTCAGGAGTAGTTGACCAACAAATAATGGACTTGTCAGGTTTTTTTTTTTTTTTTTATTCAGTTACAGGTTGATAGTTTTTATTTCTTCTTGGGTGGAATCTTGTTTTGTTTTCTTGTTTGGGGGGTTTATTGAATTGAGTTTTTGTTTTTAGAGAAAGAACTTAATGTTTGTTTGGGAGGCTATCAAAGGACTTGAGAAGAATAATATGACCAAATATATTTAAATTTAAAAACTGTCTTAATTATAAAACTATGGTTTTTTTGTTCCTTTATGCTCTTTGACTATAACTTCCAGTTTAGTGGTTTTGTGGAATTCCTTAGTGTGGGAATGAGTAGGTCTGGGCCTGTGTCTTGGACTCTTTTCTTTCTGTTTGCTTTGTCCAATGTTTATACCAATGTTTTGTACAATATTATATTTTTTTTTACTTTTATTTTTTCAATGATTATCTCTTTGATGCCTTTTTACTTTTTATTTCTAATATCATTATATTTTTCTTCTATTATTTTATCATATATTGTATCTCAACTGTAGTTTTCCATTCTTCCACTCCTTCCACTCCCTCCCTTATAGGATAAAATTTAAAAGTGGCATATTTTTTTTATCCCAGCTAGCTCCCAAGTAATTGAGTCTGAGACCTATTGATTTATTCAGTAAGAACTAAGGACAATAACTGAGCAGATATTCCTAACCTTTTATGCTATTTAGCTACTTCCCAGACACAAACCCCAAGTTACTTGCATCTGGTGTCTCTTAGGCTCACTCTTTTGTAGATGTTTGTCCTCATGGAGAGCTCCATTGATGACTCTTCCTCATGCTTGACCTCATAGTAGTCATTGTCCTCTACCTTCAAGGCCTTGCTTGTTCTTCTTCTCCTGAACCCTTACATGCCTTGTGGCAAACTCCTTCTCCTGCCTCTTCTCTCTGAGACAGCTGGCTGAGACCAGAAGTCCAGCTTTTCTCTCTTCTCTTCCCAATAATTGGTTGTTCAGCTTTTTCTTAACCAATAAGTCAAAACTAATAAACCAAAGTATTTATGAACAAACTATCAGAGATAATTTGGGCGCATTCTTTATACCACATTAATATAGGAGATTCTTCAATACCCATGCCAATGCCTATTTCTGTATATAACTAGATCTTGGGGCCCAGAAATCAGCATCTGAATACACAGTGCACAAGACCAATCCAAAACACTCCCCTCCCTGCCTTCTCTCTCCCCCAGATCCACTCCTCCTTTGTTTCTCTTAAAGGGCATGGATGAATTTCCTCATCTCTGCCTACTGTTTGTGTGTAGACCTCTGATTGATGTCCCTCTAAGGACAGCTGGGCTAGGTAGTGGTCCTGCAGTGTGCCTCTGCTGGAGTTGGGGAACAAGGAAGGGAGGGATGCGTTGCAGGTGGGTTGGGCAAGTACTGAGATAGCAGAAGTGATCTGCTGGCAACCAGTCCACTGGGGGGTCTGGTGGCCAGCATGACCTCTAGTGGATCAGGGGAGTTTAGGTCTAGATGTATTTACTAGGGGAGGAAAGGCAGTTGTAGGTAGGATAGGTGGGCCCTGGTGAGTGTGGACTGTGTACTAGCAAGGTCTCATCTGTTTTTTGTTTGTTTGTTTTGTTTTGTTTGATTTGTTTTTTTATTTTTTTATTAGATATTTTCTTTATTTACATTTCAAATGTTGTTATTCCCTTTCCTAGTTTCCCCTCTGAAAATCCCCTATCCCCTCCCCCCTTCCCCCTGCTCACCAACCAACCCACTCCTGCTTCCTGGGCCAGGCATTCCCTTATACTGGGACAAACAACCTTCAAAGGACCAAGGGCCTCTCCTCTCACCGATGATTGACTAGGCAATTCTCTGCTACATATGCAGCTAGAGCTATGAGTACCACCATGTGTTTTCTTTGGTTGGTGGTTTAGTCCCAGGGAGCTCTGGAGGTACTGGTTAGTTCATATTGTTGTTTCTCCTGTGGGGCTGCAAACCCCTTCAACTCCTTGGGTACTTTCTCTAGCTTCTTCATTGGTAACACTGCTTCATCCAATGGATGGCTGTGAGCATCCACTTCTGTATTTGTCAGGTACTGGAAGAGCCTCTCAGGAGACAGCTATATCAGGCTCTTGTCAGCAAGCTCTTGTGGGCATCTGCAATAGTGTCTGGGTTTAGAGTTGTTTAAGGGATGGATCCCCAGGTGGGGCAATCTCTGGATGGTCATTCCTTCAGTCTCTGCTTAGAACTTTATCTCTGTAACTCTTTCCATGGGTATTTTGTTTCCCCTTCTAAGAATGACTAAGTATCCACATTTTGTTCTTCCTTCTTTTTGAGTTTCATGAGTTTTGCAAATTGTATCTTGGGTATTCTAAGTTTCTGGGCTAATATCCACTTATCAGTGAGTGCATATCTAGTGACTTCTTTTGTGATTGGGTTACCTCACTAAGGATGATATCCTTCAGATACATTCATTTGCCCAAGAATTTCATAAATTCATTGTTTTTAATAGCTGAGTAGTACTCCATTGTGTAAATGTACCACAGTTTCTGTATCCATTCCTACATTGAGGGACATCTGGGTTCTTTCCAGCTTCTGGCTATTATAAATAAGNCTGCTATGAACATAGTGGAGCATGTGCCCTTATTACATGTTGGAGCATCTTTTGAGTATATGCCCAGGAATGGTATTGCTGGATCCTCTNGTAATACTATGTCCAATTTTCTGAGGAACCCCCAAACTGATTTTCAGAGTGATTATACCAGCTTGCAATCTCACCAGCAATGAAGGAGTGTTCCTCTTTCTCCACATCCTCACCAGCATCTGCTGTTAACCTGAGTTTTTCATCTTAGCCATTCTGACTGGTGTGAGATGGAATCTCAAGGTTGTTTTGATTTGCATTTCCCTGATGATTAAGGATGTTGAAATTTTTTTAGGTGCTTCTCAGCCATTCAGTATTCCTCAATTGGGAATTATTTGTTTTGCTATGTACCCCATTTTTAATAGGGTTATTTGGTTTTCTGGTGTCTAGCTTCTTGAGTTCTTTGTATATGTTGGATATTAGTCCTCTACTAGATTTAGGATTGGTAAAGACCTTTTCTTAATCTGTTGGTTGCCTTTTTGTCCTATTGACACTATTCTTTCCCTTACAGAAGCTTTGAAATTTTATGAGGTTCCATTTGTTAATTCTTGATCTTATAGTACAAACCACTGGTGTTCACTTCAGGAATTTTTTCCCCTGTACCCATATGTTCAAGGTTTTTCCCCACTTTCTACTGTATAAGTTTTAGTGTCTCTGGTTCTATGTGGAGTTCTTTGATCCACTTAGACTTGAGCTTTGTACAAGGAGATAAGAATGGATCAATTCCCATTCTTCTACATGCAGCTTTGTTTTTAATGAGATACAGAAATGTTGTATATCTGGGAGGGATGGGGATGGGGAGAAATTGGAAGGAGTAGAACAAGGTGAGATTCTAATCAGGATAGATGACATACACACTATCTTTCCAATAAAGGAAAAATTTTAAGGAAACTATGTATATGTATATATAATTTTGGTAAAATATATAATAGATAATAACATGTTTTCTAATGACATTTTGAGACATGCTCACTCTTATTTTCCCCCTCCCTCCCTCTCCTTCTGTAATGATGTCCCTCCCCTCTCCTAAGTGAAGCACCTCTCTTCCTATTTTTCTCTTTCGTGTTCAGTTTACTTTTACTAATACCTACTGTAGTGATCCAAATTGCCTAGTCCTCCTTCCTATGATCCCTCCAGACTATATAAAACTATCAGAGTGATTTGGCATTGGGATCCACACATGAGAAATGACATGTGACATTCGTCTTTCTAGGTCTGTGCTACCTTACTTAATCTTTGTTTTTCTAGTTCTATTCATTTGCCAGTAAATTTTATGATCTCACTTGTCTTTGTAGTACTTCATTGTAAAATTTTACTTCTCCATGTAGTAGTAGAGGATGTTTCTTTTCCCTACCTAGTAGAAAGAAAGTGAAAGTGAACATGGCTGAACAAGCATCAGCAACATAGGATGCCAACCTATCTGGGCCAATGCCAAGTTGTGTTATAACTGGATCACACATGAAATTTAGTTTTAGATTCTTCAGAGTTCTCCACATTAATTTCCAGAGTGGCTGAACCAGTTTGTAATCCCACCAACAGTAAATGAAGGTTACCTTTACTCTATATCTTCTCTTGCATTTGTTATCCATTACTTTGTGATGCTCAAAGTTGTTTTGATTTTCATTCCTCTAATGATAGGGACAATGAACATTTTAAAGGTATTTCTTAGTCACTTATTTTTCTTCCCTAGGCTAGTTTTTAAATGTATCTTCTTATGGGTTTATTCTTTACTTTAGTAAAAAAAATGCTAAATTTAAGAATGATTTTGAATCTTTAGAGTAGCAAAAATGAACAATATTCAAGACTGATTTTGAATGATTATAATTTTAATTTTATTTTTGTTAAAGTTTTCCAAACATTTTTAGAACTATTCTATATGCTTTCTAAGCTTTTTATACCTGTCATTCAAACATGAGCCCATAGCCTGGCCACAAATTCATGGGTTCCTAGATTTCAAACATGTGGCAAAACTGACATCAAAAATGATAATTCCTACTCAGTGGCACTACATGGAGATAAAATAAATGAGTTGTGGTTTTGCCATCTTTCAGATCACAGCAGTTGCATGGCATCTGAGAATTCCTAAAGCCATGAAGAAAGGTAAGACCATGTGACAGGGAGTGTACCTATGACTGTAAGCAACTCTAATTGGTATCTATATTTGCATCATTTCAACACTGAAAAGGCTAAAAATTCAGTTAAAGAATTGAGACAGGCAACAGCACATCTGTATAAAGTTGGTGATGAAACATTGCCAACATAAAGGAACCTGGCTGCTCAAAGTCCTTTATTGTCCCATAGCAATTTGTGAAGTTCTGATATCTTCACACATACCCTAGACTCAAAATCTTTCCTGTTATCATACTTCTACTGGGGCATTGTCTTCAATGCTGTCCTGTGCTACAACTGTAAGATCAGAATCTCTCCTGTGCCAATTACTCAGTAGAAGCCTGTTAGCTTGTAGGGGGATGCACTAAGCCATTTGGCTGTGTTTATTAACTTAAGTGGTGTATCTCTTCCTTTTGGTGCTTGCTTCTGATCTCTCTTCCAGAAGTTTGCTTCAGGTAGGTTTTAGAGTCAGTTTCATTTTCAACATCCTTTTAAGCAGCAGTTCTTAACCTGTGGGAAACAACCCCTTTGGGGGCGATCTATCAGATATCCTGCATTACATTTTATAACATTATAGTTTATAACAATACATTACAATTCATAATAATAAAAATACAGTTATGAAATAGCAGTGAAATAATTTTATGGTTAGGCTCACCACACATGAACTGTATTAAAAGCTTGCAGCATTAGGAACGTTGAAAACCACCACTTTATGGCCTCACAGAGGGAGTTTCAGAAACCTTGCTCTAATGTGGAGACTTTTTAACCCCTTAGGTCATTACCCAGACTCTTAGTTGGGGAAAGGGAGTGACTTGTTTTCTACACCTTTTGTAGGTTGTCTTAGTGAGGGTTGTATTGCTATGAAGAGACACCATGACCAAGGCAACTCTTCTAACAGCAAACATTTAAGTAGGGCTAGTTTACAGATTCACAGATTCAGTCCATTATCTTCATGGCAAGAAGCATAGCAGCTAGCATCTGCCTAGACATGATGTTAGAGGAGTCAAGAGTTTTACGACCTGATCCAAATCAGCCAGAAGAAGACTACCTACTATGTTGGGCGAAACCTGAGCACAGAAGGCCTCAAAGTCCACTTCCACAGTGACACACTTCCTCCAACAATGCTACATATTCTCCAATAAGGTCACATTTTCTAATAGTACCACTCCTTATGGCCAAGCATTCAAATATATGAATATGTGGAAGCCAAAGCTATTTAAACCACCACACTTTTCTAACCTCTATTAACATCACTGAATCAAGTAGTTAATCTTTCTTGAATTTGAAGAATGTCATTTACTCATGATTCATTTCAGTTTAGTTTTCTTTTCTGTGGTCCATGTTGGTTTACTGCTACTACTGAGACTTCTTTTCTTCCTTCTTTTCTTCTTTTTTTCTTCTTTTTTTCTTCTTTTTTCTTCTTTTCTTCTTCTTCTTCTTCTTCTTCTTCTTCTTCTTCTTCTTCTTCTTCTTCTTCTTCTTCTTCTCCTTCTCCTTCTCCTTCTCCTCTCTTCTTCTTCTTCTTCTTCTTCTTCTTCTTCTTCTTCTTCTTCTTCTTCT
>NC_034600.1:14704564-14710063 GCF_900095145.1 Mus pahari
TCTTCTTCTTCTTCTTCTTCTTCTTCTTCTTCTTCTTCTCCTCCTCCTCCTCCTCCTCCTTTCTCCTCCTCCTTCTCTTATCCTTCTCTGTCTCCTTCTCTTTCCTTCTCCTTCTCCTCCTCCTCCTCCTCCTCCTTCTCTTCCTCCTCCTCCTCCTCCTCTTATTCTTTATCTTTGTCTCCATCTTCTCTTGCTTTTACTTCTTCTATACAGTGTCCTTGTCAGCTGCTGCCAAGTTTCACTGTTGCCTGTTTCTGAAGTTAGCTTAACTTTCTGAGCCAGTAGTGTCAAAGCAGAATGCATAGGGGTACTGTCAATTTTACATCATAGGAATGCAATTAATTACTTACACTGTTAGCTTAACAACAAAATAAAATTTTGACTGTAAAGACGTGATGAATTCAAGTGTTCTTTCCATAATATTCTATTCTTTCCTATTTCACTTCAACCAGAAATTGGTTTGATTTAAAGCAGGCATACTTTCTACTTTTTTCAGGCTTGTGATCTGTCTAATAATTATACCACTTGTACATTTTAACTTTATGTGTCCATGATAAGCCCTGTTTGTTATTCTTTTAAGCACTCCTTCTATCTTGAAATTGAGAATCATCTTCAAGCACCCAACAGCACATCCTTGTGCATTCTGTTTGTCACTGATATTAGCTCTCTTGTTTCTAGGAATCACGATGACGTACAACTTATCCTGAGCATTAATCCTTCACTTTTCCAGACAATCTGTCTTATTCTCTTAGATATCTTTGTCTTGGGGTCTTGACCCAATGACCTTGTCAAATCACAACCTTGATCCAGATTTTTTCTTCATGGAGTTTTCTTTTTCTTTTTCTTTCTTTCTTTCTTTCTTTCTTTCTTTCTTTCTTTCTTTCTTTTTTTTCTGATTTTCAGAGGGAATTTCTGCAGAATTTTTTTTTTTAGTTTTCTTTATTTACATTTCAAATGCTATCCCGAGTTTCCTATACCCCTCCCCCCACCTCTGCTCCCCTACCCATTGTTGATTTTCTTTTATTTTTTAAAATTTTTCCAAATTTTTATTAGGTATCTTCTTCATTTACATTTCAAATGCTATCCAGAATGTCCCCTATACCTTCCTCCCACCCTGCTCCCCTACTCACCCCCTCCCACTTTTTGGCCCTGGCATTCTCCTGTGCTGGGGCATATAAAGTTTGCAAGACCAAGGGGCCTCTCTTCCCAACGATGGCCAACTGGGCCATCTTCTGCTACCTATGCAGCTAGAGACACAAGCTCAGGGGGTACTGGTTAGTTCATATTGTTGTTCCACCTATAGGGTTGCAGACCCCTTCAGCTTCTTGGGTACTTTCTCTAGCTTCTTCATTGGGGGCCCTGTGTTGCAACCAATAGCTGACTGTGAGCATCCACTTCTCTGTTTGCCAGGTACTGGAATAGCCTCACAAAAGAAAGCTATATCAGGGTCCTTTCAGCAAAATCTTGCTGATGTATGCAATAGTGTCTGGGTTTGGTGGCTGATTATGGGATGGATCCCCAGGTGGTGCAGTCTCTCTCCTCAGTTCTCATTATCTAACACAATTTGGTTCAATGGGAGAGCTTACAGAAGTACTTCACTTCTGTTGAGTAAATAGCTGCAAACTACACTTCAGTTAAATATCCTTGTATCTGGTATGACTTTGGGGAAAAGCTCTCACCTTTTGTTTTGTGCACATAGAATTCAAACCCAATATTTGTATATTTAGATTCTGTTGGTTATTTACTATTTTCCCATTACTGTTACGATACTGCACTGCATGGTTTTGCTTCTCTTTACTTTTGAAACAAGAGTTTTTCTATGGAGTCCAAGCTAACTTTGAATTCATTCATTTCCCAGCACCTGGATGCTGGGATTAGGGTTGAGCATTACCATGCCTATCCAAGTGAGAACCTTTAAATGTCACCATGCCCATATGAAAGAGATAGAGTGCTAACTCTGAATTCTTTTTTACAGGAAGACTGAGCTCAAAATGATAAAGAGATCCACTGACTTGTATATGTTTCCCAGGTAGAAAGTGAGAGACTGTGTGTATGTAGCCTTTGGTTTTAGTTAACATTCAGTATTGCAAAACCTGAAAAATTCTCATTATCTGTTGTAGCATTTAATGACTCTTGTGTAAGTAAGTATCCATTTGGATGGACATATCTATGCTGATTTTCCAAAGATTTCCTGGGCATTCACTGAGTACAATGATCATCCTAAGCCCCAGGGACACATCTATTATAAAGATGTACTGGTGCAGCAGGGCGTGGTGGCGCACGCCTTTAATCCCAGCACTTGGGAGGCAGAGACAGGCACATTTCTGAGTTCAAGGCCAGCCTGGTCTACAAAGTAAGTTCCAGGACAGCCAGGGCTATACAGAGAAACCCTGTCTCAAAAAAAACCAAAAAAAAAAAAAAAATGTACTGGCTACTGAGATAAAGCTATGAATAGGCATAGATTCAGTCAGCTGCTCTAGTTTATGGAGAAACAGCAAGGGTTCTCCATACCTTCAGGGCACAGGTGAATATGGTGTCCAGCCAGTCATTTACCACAATTAATACCTGTGTGAATGACCTGAAGTAGTGAAAAATATGAGGGATTCTCTTCCATTGCTGAAGCTTCAGACTAAACATAAAGTTGGGAGACACATGAGCCTCAGCTTTTCTCTTTCACCGATTCCTGACTGCAAGTGAAGAATGACAGCCTACTATGCCTTCTCCACCAAGATGAGATATACCTATTCAAACCATTTGCCAAAGCATATCGCCTTCCTCCTGAGTGCCTTCACCAGGTGTTTGTTACTGTAATCATAAAAATAGCTAATGCACCCGTAAAGCATTTTTTCTAGAATTCTTCAAACTTTTATTTCATAATTAGGCAATGGAAAACAGGCAGAATAATAGAATTTGTATGTATTATGACTTACTGAATTTACTAGAGAATTAAGGGGAATAGGGCATATTTCCTATTGACCCATCTTATTCATCAGCATTTTAATATCACTTAACCATTATACATAATAATGGCAGATTTGTATCTTTATTCAAGACACCTCATCCAAACCCTAGCATATGACATTCTTGTGTTTACATTGATACTGAGGACATTAGGCTAATGTAACTGAGTCCCACCTCTCTACCCCATCTTCTTTTGATAGCCTTCCATTTTTGCAGCTTATTCTAGTTTTCAATAATAACATCTTGCCTATTCTACCTAACCCCTTGCAGTGTAAAGCTAGTTGCCTCAGTATTTTTCCCTTCTGACATACTTGCTTTGTGCTATATTTAACTCTTGAACATTAGCATTAATATCCAGCGGCACAAAGGCGGTTTATGCTGTGCATTACTTCCACCACAGAAGGTGGGGCTTTTTCTGCTGTGCTTCTGGGGGATAGACATACAGATGCAAATACGGGAGAACACTTTCTGTACTAAACTGAATCCAGATCTTTCGAAAACTGTATGTGTACAGGTTCATTCTTGCTTCTTGGCTCCCTATTGCTTTTGCTTTCCAGTGCCACTCTCGAACTACATAGAGGGAAGGTGATAAAAGACTTTTACCCCAAAAGAAGATTCTGTACAGGAAAAGAAGCACAGTCAGGCTAACACCTACATCAGCATTTATACCATCCTCAAATGACTGAAACCAGACATAGTGTAAAGTGGCAGTGTGTGTACTTCAGTATTTCTTTGAACTGTATTGCAATCATGCCTCGGTCTAGGTCTGTGTAGAAGGAAAAGACCATGGCCAGAAACAGGGGTCTGGTTACTCACTTAAGTTTCTAGGTACTTTTATTGCTATTGTAATATATTTTTATTTATGCCTTTAGTCCCTGAGTTCCTGCTCTCTCTTTTTTACTAGCAAGTTCTTCTTTCTGTTGCCCTTCTAGAAACTGATTTATGTTCTCAGACCACAGTGGCATCTTTCTTTCAGTTATTTCAGCTGCTCTTCACTTTAGAAAATGAAAATGAGCATTTAAAGCTCCCCCCAGCCCATGCAATAACATTTTTTTCATCTTGAAATAGGTTATTTTTTTGAGAAAATGAATAACAAAGCAGTATTAACTTGAGTATTGGGTATGAAAATTCCCTTAATGAATATGCTTTATATGTGGAGCAGATTATAATTTTATTCAGTTAAGGAATAGAGATGGTATTTAGAGAGGGAAACAGTGGAAAGCAATTGGAAAGGTAGGAACAATCATAAGAAACAGAGAAAAAGAGAACAGAGGGAAGGGGGAGGAGTAGGGAGACACAGAGAGAGATAGAAAGAGAGACAGAGAGAAAGACAGAGAAACAAAGAGAAACAGAGACACAGAGAGAGAGAGAATTAGAGGATTAGAAAAGGGGTAGGAAATGATCATCTAACCAACAATGGAAAACTATGTCCTCAGAAGGAAGAATATTTTATGTCCTCTATGTCTGCTAGGGTCTTTCTACAGGATCTTGAAGTATGAGCAGATGTCAAAGGTGCTATTCTAAGTTATATTCACAGAAAATCTGGGCCTTCTACCTTTTCAAGATCTAGGCTCCTATTGGAACCTTCATTCTTTCTTCTGTATCAAGACAAAACTCACTGGACCTTGAGTGGGCTTTTAGGACAGAGTCTGGTATGAGATAATTATGTAAAGAATCAGTTTTGTCTGCACCTCAGCAGATTTTCTGCTAAAGCAAACCTACCTGATAAATAAAAGTTCAGACATGGTCAATGGTGTGCATGACAAGATGGCTCATACTTCCCACACAATCTGACTGTTCAGTATTAATGTTTGACTTCATGAATATTTTGAGTATCATTACATTTAGATTAGGATAGTAAAACTGTTAAAAAAAAGTTATTGTGCATATACCTCTAATTCTTTCAAATGTGTAGGTTAAACACATCACCATGGAATCATTTCACAGACTCTATCAAAACTTCTAAACAGAAAAGGGAATGATAAAAAGTATTCATCTGATGGACAGAGATACAGTTAGTCAAAATCTTTATATAGTATTGTTATGGTGTGGCTACAAGATATCCTTCACAGGCACTGGTGTTGAAGCCTTAGTGTCTAGCTCATGATACCTCTGAGAAGCAATTGATCCATGAAGTCACCGATTTACCAAGTGGTTTACCCACTCATGTGGTCACAATCAAAGGGGCTACTAGAATGTAGGTCCTCATTGGTAGATGTGGGCCACTGTGTACTATGCCTGTAACTTTGTAGGTATGCTTGGCATGTTTCTCTCTCTCCTTTCCACTCTTCTCTCCTCTCCTCTTCTCATCTTGTTCTCATTCTTCCTATTTCTCTTCCTCTTCCTGCTCCTCTTCTTTTGTTTTTCTTGTTCTTGTTCCTCTCTCTCTCTCTCTCTCTCTCTCTCTCTCTCTCTCTCTCTCTCTCTCTCTCTCTCTCTCTCACTTTCTCTCTCTCTTTCTCTTTCTCTCTCACCAAATAAAAACAAATCATTGATTTTCACAGACTCTCCAGCAATCCGTCCCAGCCTGAAGTGGTC
>NC_034600.1:14710151-14718090 GCF_900095145.1 Mus pahari
TCCTCTCCTCTCCTCTCCTCTCCTCTCCTTTCCTCTCCCCTCCTTTCCCTCCCTCTCCCTCCCTTCCTTCCTCCCAATTTCCCTTCACATAAAGTGATCAGGCTTGTCTCACTGTAATTTCCACAATAGCACTCCAGGCCCTGGAAAAATGGAGCAAGCTACCATGAATGACACTTCTGGAAACATGGGCAAAATGAATATTTTCTCCATCTATGTGCTAAATATTACCTTAGTTGTTCTTCCATTTGTTCTGATATTATACTCTAACAACAGCAACAAAGAGAAGAGAGGAGGTGTTTGTTTGTACTCACTGTTCAATGTTGTAGTCTGTCATAGAGAATGCCATGACAAGCAGAAATTGAAGTAGCTTTTCTCAAGGATCAAAATTGCAAAGCAGAGACAGTGTATTTGTATAAGCTCACGTTCTCATTTTTATAAAGTTCAGTATCCCAAAGCAAAGAACATTGACACTCATAATAGGTGAGGCTTCCCATCAGTTAAACTGATCAAGTTAATCTCCCAGGCATGCCCAGAGCTTCATTTCCCAGGGGATTTGTCTTAGTCAGGGTTTCTATTCCTGCACAAACATCATGACCAAGAAGCAAGTTGGGGAGGAAAGGGTTTATTCAGCTTACACTTTTTACATTGCCATTAGTCACCAAAGGATGTCAGGATTAGAACTCGGGCAGGCCAGGAAGCTGACGCAGAGGCCATGGAGGGATGTTCTTTACTGGCTTACCTCCTCTGGCTTGCTCAGCCTGCTCTCTTATAGAACCAAGAGTACCAGCCCAGAGATGGCACCACCCACAAGGGGCCCTCCCCTCTTGATCACTAATTGAGAAAATGCCTTACAGCTGGATCTTGTGGAGGCCTTTCCCCAACTGAAGCTCCTTTCTCTGTGTTAACTCCAGTTTGTGTCAAGTTGACACAAAACTAGCAAGTACAGGATTTTAGATCTCAAGTTGACAGCTGATATCTTTTTTTTTTTTAAATTATTTTCTTTATTTACATTTCAAATGTTATCCCGAAAGTTTCCCATACCCCTCCCCCCACCTCTGTCCCCCTACCCACCCACTCCCACTACTTGGCCCAGGCCTTGCCTTGTGCTAGGTCATATGGAGTTTGGAAGACCATGGAACCTCTATTCCCACTGATGGCCGATTAGGTCATCTTCTGCTACAAATGCAGCTAGAAACGCAACCCCAGGGGGTACTGGTTAGTTCCTGTTGTTGTTCCACCTACAGGGTTGCAGCCCCTTCAGGTACTTGGGTACTTTCTCTAGTTCCTCCATTGGGGACCCTGTGTTCCATCCAGTAGCTGGCTGTGATCATCCATTTCGGTGTTTACCAGGCTCTGGCATAGCCTCACAAGAGGCCACAATATCAGGGTCCCTTCAGCCGTATCTTGCCGGTATGAGCATTAGTATCTAGGTTTGGTGGCTGATGATGGGATGGACTCCCGAATGGGGTCCTCTCTGGATAGTCCATCCTTTCATCTTAGCTCTAAATTTTGTCGCTGTACCTATAATTTTTCATGGGGGTTATGTTCCTTATTCTAAGGAGGAATGAAGTGTCCACAAATGTTCATCTTTCTTGATTTTCTTCTGTTTTCCATAATGTGTCTTGGATATTCCAAGTTTCTGGGCTAATATCCGCTTATCAGTGAGTACATATCTAGTGACTTCTTTTGTGATTGGGTTACCTCACTAAGGATGATATNCTCCAAATACATCCATTTGCCCAAGAATTTCATAAATTCATTATTTTTTATGGCTGAGTAGTACTCCATTGTGTAAATGTACCACAGTTTCTGTATCCATTCCTCTATTGAGGGACATCTGGGTTCTTTCCAGCTTCTGGCTATCTTAACCATCCTGGGTATTTTGTCACAGCAAAGAAAGGCCGATTGATGTAAAAAAAAAAAAAAAAATGTAAAAAAGAAGTAATGATCTTACTAGCTATACCTGTAACAAAAGAAATATACTTTAAAAAGAAAAAAAGACATTGAAACAACTTACAATATTCATAATCATGGAAATAAAAACAATGAGCTCCACATTCTTGAACTGTGCATGATTCAATTAGAATGAATCATTCTGCTTGAGATCAGGCCCATTGAGTAGGAAAGTGATATGAAGAAAAGGACAGAAGCAGAGTGCTGGAGAGACTGTTGAGAAACAATACCAAGTGAAAGTGGGTGGGCAGCACAGAGGATCAGAAGATTCGGCTCATCCTGAGCAGTGCAGCAGCATTTTGAGTGATGCTAAGTAAGAGGCTGTGTGTAACCTTCCATTTTATTTTCAAAGACTTTGCAGTTGGCCATGTGTTATAACAGAAAATATAGGGATTAGGGTGGGGATAAGACTGACAGCAAATTAAACCAACTATCACTTGTTCTAAGATTTGGGGCAAGATATTCAACAGTGTTGAGTTGTATTTTGCTTATGTAAATGAAGCAAACATCCTGCACAGATTATTTGTCTGACTGTTGAAGGCTATCGTCTTTGCATTTAACATGACTGTTGCAGGCTATCGTCTTTGCATTTAACATGACTGTTGCAGGCTATCGTCTTTGCATTTAACATTTCCGCTGCAGTTTTCTTGTCTTCCTTTCCTTCTTCTCACTTTAAGATATGTGTGTTCCATTGTGTTTTTCTCCTACTCATTCCCACCCATTTCTTTTTTCCCATAATTGCCTACTTATGAATTATCCTCCTTCTATCTGCATGATACATATTTATATCAAAAATAAAAAATAAAATTAAAAAACAAAAAAATAAAAAAACGTACCCTCCACTTTCCCTATTCCTGTTACATATTTTTCTCTTTCCATATGATACCTCAATTAGTTTCAATACATATCTCTGTGTTGTTGTATGTGTGTATATAAATATTGCAAATCTACAATCTACCATCAATTTTCATGCAAATGTTATGATTTAACTCTTCTTAATATCTGAATAAATCTCCATTGTGCATGTGTAACATATCTCAGCCATCCATTCTTCTATTGATGAGCATCTATGCTGGCTCTACTTCTTGGCTACTAGGAGTGATGTGACAATAATCATATATATGCAAACATCTCTCTGATGTACTGACTTAAATTCCTTTAGAGTTATACGCAGAAGTGACTATAGTTGGATCATATGGAAGTTCTGATTTTTCTTCCTTCCTTCCTTCCTTCCTTCCTTCCTTCCTTCCTTCCTTCCTTCCTTCCTCTTCCTTCCTTTGTTTTCTTTCTTTCTTTCTTTCTTTCTTTCTTTCTTTCTTTCTTTCTTTCTTTCTTTCTTTCTTTCTCTCTCTCTCTTTCTTTCACTTATCTTTTTTGAGGAACTACCACAGTGGTGATTTTCTTTTATAGTGTCATACCAATTGTAAAGGGTCATTTTTTATCTACATCATTAGATAATATTATTTTAATGTGTTTTATTTGAAATAGAATTACATCACTTTCCCCCCTCTTAGATACTCTTTCTCAAACCAGGCGTGCGACACTCACTCTCAAGATGATAATCTCTTTTTCTTTGATTATTACATACATACAGAGAGAGAGAGAGAGAGAGAGAGAGAGAGAGAAAGAAAGAGCTTTCTAATTTTATTTCTTTTTCTTGGTTTATTAGCATTAAGGTTTTAAAATTCTTTTTTTTGTGTGTGTGTGTGTATACCACCAAGAACAAGATCAGTCTTCATACTTATAATAAATAAGCAAGAGAGAGAAACATTACTGCTCATATAACTGTTGCGATATTAACGAGGCTCAGACATAATTTACTGATCATCTGTAGTTTTTCTGATATGTATTGATGTAATAAATCTACACTAATGTCCTAGAATAAGAGATAAGAAAACATTTAGTTGATAAGACAGAACATTTCATAAAAGTATTGTAAAACCATCTGTACTAAAAAAAATTTTGAATATTTTATTCATTCCTTCTTACTTCTTTCCTTATTTCAAATAAAGATTGTTTTTCCCCCAGCAACACACATATCACGTGGACTATCCTTCAGGCTGTCAGTCACAGAAAAGATATACATATGCCCAGAGTATACACTTGTGCTTGTTCAGTGTTATTTGGGGAAAATATGTTGCATGTTCTCCTGGCTCTCCTAGTTTTACATCTTGAATTAATGCAATTTATTCTAATTTATGGCAACTGTTTCAAAGGCTCATTCTCCATTTTCTCATTTATAAAGAGGTTATTTACATGGAAGTGGAACACAGTAGAAGAATGAATTGATTTGAAAAAAATCAGGTGGATTCAGGTAGAAAAAACTGAGTGGACTTTGGTTTCGCATCAGCACTGTGCACAAGAGCTGGTGGTGAGGGCATCTCTTGAAACATTTTTATGCCTCTTTAGATATACGAATAAATTTATGGAGAACTTTTTTCATGCTTCTTAAAAAAGCCTTATACAATTGAGCTAATTGCCTCCCCCTCCTCTCTCGTTCTCTATTCTTGTATTTATATAGCAGCTATCACAATAGTAGCTACACATGTTGATAAGAGAACTAGTTAAAAAGTGAGAGGAAGCTTACAGAGAGGGAAAATGTTTCTTTTCCTAGGACAAGATTACTCTAAGGTCAAAAAACAATGAGAAGAACTGTCCCTATTTTCCCCAAACACTATATCGAGTCCAGCAGTTTTTTTCTTTTAAAGAAATCATCGCTCGTCTCTATCAGTAGTCTGCATTTTCTCAAACTACTTGTTTAAGACAAACTCCCTTTGCACAGTGCTGTGCCCTGCCTTCATTCTTGCCACTGTGATTCTCGTCGGAAAGGACCAAATTGTGGTAATGAAGTCTGCAAAGAGAGAATATTGAGGTGATTGCAGAAGAAGTAGTTACTTCCAATGTCCTTTGCAGCACTCATGGAATTCCATTCCCTGCTGACTGGTGGAACTTACCTTGCTAATGTGGATTTCTATAAATACAACTACTAAATGTGAAAAGTAGCAAGTCATTCAAGTGAGACGTGCCATGTTGCATATATGTTTCTCAATAATATCTGTATGTGTTTATGCATGAATTAATTAATCCTCATAACATTTTTATATAACATACCCTGTTACACTTACTAATGTCACATAAAAGTCAAGTGAACTCTGGGGAGGTGAAGTAAGATCTGTATGGGGGTTGTTATTTGAAGACTGGGACATCTCATTTGAACATTTATGGTTTTAACTACCATACCACTTGCTATCATTTAGCCTGAACATAATTCTTGTGTGACTTTGAAGACTCTTTGTGAAATGCTTTGAAGACTCAGATGTTAAAGGATTATCTGGAAAATTGTGAGCTTTGGGAAGTGGTTGGATCATGAGAGTGCCAGCTTCATTCATAGAATCACAGTCAGTGGCATAGGAAGGCTGTAGAAAGTAGGAGGACTGGCCTTGCTGGAGGAAATAGGTCACTAGATGCAAAAGAATAAAGGTTATCCAATTCTTTTCTTGTTCTATTTCCTGGCCACATCTTATGAGCTGTTTTGTTCCATCAATAGTCCCTGCCATGTTCCTACACTGGTGAAAGTACATCAACATAAAACAGTGCAAAAACAGTAGAACCTATAAACCCTTGGACCCAAAATTTGTTTTGCCTACAAGAAGTGCAGGGACAAAAATTGAGCAGAGATGGAAGGAATAGTCCATCAATGACTGACCCAATTTGGGAACCATACCTGGGCAAGAACTAATTCCCTAATTCCTGACACTATTAATGATACTCTGTTATGATTGTAAGTTGGAGCCTAGCATAACTGTCCTCTGAGAGACTCCACCCAACAGTTGACTAAAACAGATGCAAAGACCCACAGCCAAACATTAGACAGAGCTCAGGAAGTCTTGTGGAAGAGTTGGGGAAAGATTGACAGACATGCTGGGGATAGAGACTCCATAAGAATTCCAACAGAATCAATTGACCTGGAGTCTTGTAGACTCCCAGAGACTGAACCACCAATGAAATACAGAGCATGGGCTGGACCGAGACCTGCCACAATATGTATGTAGCAGGGACAGTGTGAGGGGAACTCGGTGGAAAGAAGCCTGTGATAGTGATGTAAAGTGAATAAATAAATTAATAATAAAAAAAGAAATGAATGTAATATTAGTACAAAAATTTATAAAAATAAAAGAACTCAATGTGGAACCCAATGATTATGTATAAAAACTTCTGAAACTAAGAAGCAGAATAATTCCTTCCTCCAAAAAGTTGATTCTTCAAGTCACAATTATGAAGAAAAGAGAATGCCTAATCAGCTAGTGTAGGCTTCTGACTCAGAATAAGCATGTAAGTGTCAGAGTGAATCAGAAACCAAACCTGCAAAATGTTAAAGAAATATGATATAAAAGCCTGGTTTTTGTTTCATCTAATCAGGCAACTATATTATATTTCTTATTGTTGGGGCAAAATACCTAATAAACACAACTTAAGGAATAAAGAGTTATTTTACCCCATAGTACTCCATGGCAAGGGTATCCTGGCATTGTGAGCTTGAGGTGGGGGCACATTGCATGTTTGTTATGGAGCAGACAGAGACGAATGGTCAGATTCAGTTTGCAGCCTTCCATTTAACAATAAACCATCAAAGACCCATTTACTTACTAGAAATGTTCCTTCTTTCACATCTTGCTTGTTTAGAGCTTTATATAATGCTATTGAAGCTAGTTAAGTTCAAAGAAAGAAAGAAAGAAAGAAAGAAAGAAAGAAAGAAAGAAAGAAAGAAAGAAAAAACAAAGAAACAAAGAAAGAAACGTAGGAAGGAAGGAAGGAAGGAAGGAAGGAAGGAAGGAAGGAAGGAAGGAAGGAAGGAAGGAAGGAAGATAAAATAACTCTGTCCTGGAAAGTACTGGGATAGAAAGAGGCACAGGCCCTAGGATGAGTCCAGAAGGCTTCTTAGAGGAGGCTCGAAGGGCATTAATGGCAGTTGATGGACCAAAGAACCATTTATTCAATTATATTTATGAAATCAGTCTTCCTGTTAATATAAGATATATGAAGATGATTTATACAGTAACCCTGGAGCTAAAAGAAAAAAAAATGTCTTGCTCTGTGTCACATACTTCTTGTAGGCTCCAAGTCTGTATCCGAAACTTTCCATATTCTTGTGGCACATGACTGAAATTTATGTGGGCAGCTGGTGGGGACACAGGGCCCATGCAGTTCTACTCCAAGTCTACTCCTCTTGCTCTGCCTGGAGCCATTGGCACAAGCAGACATAGGAAAGTCCATCCACATCCCTGCCTATCTCTACCTTTCAGGCTGGGAACCTGGCATCTGAGCAAATATCAGCATTCAGATGTGGGAGGTCTTCCTGAAGCTGAGTGCCAACTGTGTCGTATATGGGTAAAAAGACCAGCAACTGAGTGTATCACTCACTTTTGTGTTGCTATGGCAATCGTACCTAAGAGAAACAGCTTAGAGAGGAAGGCTCATGTTGGTTCATATTTAGAAGTGTCTGTCCATCATGGACAAGAAGGCATAGTGTTCACTTTAGAACAGAATGTTATAGTCTCATGCCACAGCTGGTCAGGTGCACAGAATTGTGGGTTATAATCCACAAAGAATTGCTCTTAGTGATGGCTACTACCAAACATGCTTTACCCTCTAAAGTGCCTACATTGTTCCAAAATATTGCCAAAATCTTAGAAACAAAAAGTCTGTGGGGATGTCACACACAAAGGACAGAGGTTAAATATTTTACCTGTTCAAGACTTACTTGCACAGAACTCTGAAACTACTAGGATAAATCATAACTAAAATCCTTTCTGTGAAAGGAACAGTGAAGAAATGTCTAGAAGAGACTGCAGTGCCACATATGCATAGATGAGGCCACATAAAGTTAGAAAGCTTCGCAGTGAGTTTGCAGAGGTGACACAGTGGGTAAGATGCAAGGGTAAGAACCCGAGTGCTTCGCAGTGAGTTTGCAGAGGTGACACAGTGG
>NC_034600.1:14718290-14723246 GCF_900095145.1 Mus pahari
AAGGGTAAGAACCCGAGTGCTTCGCAGTGAGTTTGCAGAGGTGATACAGTGGGTAAGATGCAAGGGTAAGAACCCGAGTTTGAATCTAGAGAAGCTATGTGAGGTCGGGGTGATAGAATATTTCTGTAATGCTAGTGGTCCTTCAGTGAGGTGGGAAGTCAAGACAGAGTCTACAAATAGGAGAGAGGGCAATATGCCTGGAGTGAGCACTGTCAAGCAACAAAGAGATCCTGTCTCAGAAAAGATGAAAGGTGAGGACTTACCTGGGACATTGTTCTCCGTCCTCCATTCACGTTCTGTGGAATTCACATACCCACACTCATGCACACATTCAGGAACACATGTATCACACACACACTCACACACACACACACACACACATACTCACACACACACACACACACACTTTTGCAGAAAAAAAAGAAAAGGATCAATAAAATGAACACATAACCTAAAGAATAGGGAAAACAATCTCACCAGGGAGTTAATATCTAAGATATATAAAGAACTGAAGAAACAAACAAATCCATAAATAAATATTATTCAAAGAATGCATTACTTGACCTTTTCCCCTTCCTGATTTAAATAGTCTATCCTTGTTTTGGATGCTCACAGTCATCTATTGGGTGGAACACAGGGCCCCCAATGGGGGAGCTAGAGAAAGTACCCAAGGAGCTGAAGGGGTCTGAAACCCTATAGGTGAAACAACAATATGAACTAACCAGAGCTCATGTCTCTAGCTGCATATGTAGCAGAAGATGGCCTAGTCAGCTATCATTGGGAAGAGAGGCCCCTTGGTCTTGCAAACTTTATATGCTCCAGTACAGGGAAATGCCAGGCCAAGAAGTGGGAGTGGATGGGTAGAGAAACAGGGTGTGGGGGGGAGGATACAGGGAACTTTCGGGATAGCATTTGAAATGTAAATAAAGAAAATATCTAATAAATTAATTAATTAATTAATTAAATTAAAAAAAAGAATAGTAATTGGTCAAATTAATTGAAGAGACATTTCTCCATAGAAAAAGTTCAAACCTACCAACAGCTTCCCTTCCACATAGTCAACAGTCATATGGCTTGGATGTCTGAACGAGTTGCCTCAAGGATACTCAGAGAACTATAAATTAAAACTACTATAAGGTTCCTCCTCAGCCCAGTAAGAATAGTCCTCGTGTGTGTGTGTGTGTGTGTGTGTGTGTGTGTGTGTGTGTGTGTTTGTGTGAAGTATTGCCTATCCATGCTTATGGGAAGAATGGGTAAAGGACTTGATGATTCAAGAAAAAATATTTAAAGATATCCCCATGGCCAAAATGTTCTCCAGAGACACACGGGATCAGGTTAAACTATCATTACAGGCATCTGAGAACGGCACACACCCAGGCACCTACCAACAGCTTCCATTCCACACAGTCAACAGTCATATGGCTTGGATGTCTGAACGAGTTGCCTCAAGGATCCTCATCTGGCTGAATGGGATAACATCAGCAGCCATCCCCTGGCTAAATCAGGAAGAAAAAAAAAAAAAAAAAAAACCACAAAGCAAAACAAAAAAAGGTAATTCTGGCTGCACAAAACTTTAATACAGTATTACCAATTTTAAAGTAAAGGAATGTTGCATAAAATTTTACTTTTTTACATAATGTTTCTGACAACAAAACCTCCTCACCTTGTATTACTTGTTATGCCCAACATACTTTCCCACAAGATCGCTGGCTGTCCAAAGGTCTAGTTTAGTGCACTTGAGAGATGAGAGGACAAACACAGGCCAGAGTACCAGGCTTGCCCTTGGTCTTGCAGACTCAGGCCTGCTTTGAAATGTGTGGTTATGGCTCCAGAGGGAGGTTTCATCTGGACCAATTCCCACAGAACAATCAATGGCATATTATCATTTCTTTCCTTTCCCCCAAACAACAGGATACAAAGAAAATAGTGCACACGTAGTGAAGAGTTGTGAGTCTAGTGTGCATGAGAAGAGGCCTTCCCAATTAGCACATCAGGCCACCAGCCCTTCCCTGACACAAGTCAGTCCTCATTTCTCACACAAGCCATGCCTTTTCTCCCAGGATTTATGTGTCTTCCTCCCCTCTCCATAAAGAATTAGCTGAATATAGTAAGAATAAGAGGACTCTGGGGCTGCAGATGGCTGACCAGCTGTTTCTGGGTGACACCCCATGAATCAGAGTCTCATCGAGCTTTAGTGCTTCCATGTTTTGGGGGCAAAATATTCTGCGTTTTGGAAAACTAGTTCATGGAAAATAATACAGCAAACTAACATTTATAGAAAACCACAGTAATCTTGTAACAAATGTCCTAAATTATGCACTCAAAAGAGGATCCAATTTTATACAAGGTTCTCTTCGAGAGACTGCAGAACACTTTCTTGTTTGTGATTGTAACTGCTGTTCCTCACAACCTCCATGTTACAAGTACAAAAAAAAAAGATATGCCTTTATATAACATATATGCGTAAGACAAATGTCAGCATGGGAAAGATGGTCTGTGGAGGGGATTATTCAGAAAAGTTCATTTTATGCTTTATTTTAGGTTCATTGTGTGTATTTTCTCCAAGTTTGATGTTAAGATTAATGCTGCTTTTCAAGCCCCCTACATTCCACTTGAACAATGGTGATTCTTCAGTACTTAAGTACATTGCTGGGGGTATGGGTGAAATGAAAGTCATATGGAAGGTTATGTTCCAGCTGCTGTGCTCCCTGTTCTTCAAGAGTGAGTTTCTGGCAGGCCACGGTTTTACTGAAGCCCTTCCCTGGTGCCCTCTTCATTGTTAGATCCTTGCTTGATGTGAAATGTCTAAGACAGTCATTTTAATAGACAAAAGAGTAGAGATAGCCCAAATGCCAATGGTCAGGAAACAGGCATTTGTGAGGTGGGAGAATAAGAAGCCCCTGTGATCATTTTTATTCAATGAAAGCCATTCCTTTGGGTGGGAGTGTCAAATTCTAGTACCCACACATGCTGCCCGCATACCACACAAGCTGCAGGAATGCAGATTTCTGTATCTGAGAGCAGCTGCTAAGTGAAGTGGAACATCCAACAGATGGCTGCATTGTCATTGTTGGGGGAGGAGGAGAGAGGAGCTATTTTGGTTTTTCTGTTGAACGTGTATATGTGTATGAAAGCATGTGTGTACTTCACAGTATTCCGTTCTCCACTATCTATGGTCTTTTCCACTATAGAGATTTCTCCTGTGCTGTCAAAGGCTGGTTTTGAATTTGAATATTAGGACAGTCACTAGAGGTATTTTGATCATTTAGTATTTAATGGATGAGAAAAGAAAGGTCCAAGGGCACACAGCTATTAAAGTCAAACTCAGAATTTTTTCACTAGGGCATGCAACATAACAAAATTAATTAATAAAATTATTAAGTAAATAAAACCCTACATAGTGATAGATCACAAAAGAGAACAATTGAAGGGTCACAGTTTCTCAGTCTTTAAAAAATACAAGTGCATTTTTCCCTTAAAAAATTTATGGTGGACTTGCTTTGCAGTTCTCAGAAGAAAAAAAATAAGTATTTAAACTAGTCAATATGAACATTTTATTATGAAGCTTATTAGATTTTAAACAATTTGACTCATGGCACTCTACAATTTTAATAGCATATTTAGAAATAATAGACTTCTGCATTTCAGGTTGTAGAACTTCTCAGTCAAAGCTATCAAAATCCATGCATAAATGCAAATAGAAAAACCTTAGGTCCCATCCTGACCTGCTTGCAAAATGTCCCTGTTCCTCTTCTGATAGCTTAAAGTAAGAGTACAATCACATAGCTTATTCATTGATGTGTGTGTGTGTGTGTGTGTGTGTGTGTGTGTGTGTCTTTCTAGAAATAGAATCAATAGAGAACAGACAAACCCACAGTTGCCAGTTTGTACAGTTTTGTGGTTTCTGCCAGAGCTACTGACTTGAGAAGGTCTACCAGATAATGAAAGCAAACTATTTCAGTTCCTGTGGGTCTAGAGTGCTTCTGTAAAGTTCTGGTTTGAAACAAATGAATAACAAATTAAAAGGCATAGTAAAATAAGGGGATGGTTAAAATATATTAACTGAAATCAATGTAGGAGAAACATAGTTAAAAACCTTGCATTCTCAGCAACAGCCTGTGATATATTTGGTTAATTCTTAAAATTTATGATAAAAGCCTTTTAGCAGAAAGTCAATACACATAGGTCGTGAAGCAAGTATATCATCCTGTACTGGAGGTTGCATTAAAAATTCGGCGTGAGCTCCACTGTTCATAGGAAGTAAGCAGGGGTTCATCCAACGAAAGCACAATATCACAGAGACCAACCGTTCTTCTGTAGACAGTCTGTGGAGCCATGCTGATTACCATGCAGTCCTCTGCCTAGGGTGCTCACTGACGTCAACAAGGGTCCTGGAAATGAAACAGGATCAAAATCCCAGAAGCCTGGACTAATAATAGAGTAAAGATGGAGAACAGATGGAAAGCAAGGCTTCATGGATAGTGTGTGACCTCATGGTATAAATCCGTCAAGTGGAATAAACAACAACAAAGTATGGAAGGCCTGTGAGAACTCACTGATGTCAAACTTCCAGAAATTTGCTGACTGAAAAACATGCCTAGATGCAGAGAAAACTTTCCAAAGGGGGTTGGGGGCATCAAGTTTTGGATTAATTATGCCTGTGTCTGGGAGCAAAGACACTTAAAATTAAAACCATAGTATTTTGAACATAGACTATTAGCTTTGTTCCTTTACCCTTCATTAATATATGGATTCACCTAAGTTATTTTCCTCTCACTTGAGCAAACCTGTTATCTGTGAGAGGACACAGCTATAAATGTAGAACCTGGAGACGAAATCCCAGAAAATACTAGGCCTGAAGCAAAACGTTGCAAGCGGTCTGCCACATCTTCAACAAATAAAAGTGCTTTTTCGAGTGTCTCTGTCGTGTGTGTGTGTGTGTGTGTGTGTGTGTGT
>NC_034600.1:14723296-14761387 GCF_900095145.1 Mus pahari
TGTGTGTGTGTCTTTGTGTGTGTGTCTGTGTGTGTGTCTGTGTGTGTGTGTCTGTGTGTGTGTGTGTCTGTGTGTGTGTGTGTCTGTCTGTGTGTGTGTGTGTGTGTGTGTGTGTGTTTAAGCCATCAGTGCACACTTTGTGTCTTGCTGTGAAGAGGCACCATGACCATGGAAAACCTTAAAAAGGAACACATCAACCTGGAGCTACTTTGTCTTTCAAAGGTTTAGTCAGTTGTCATGTAGAAGCATGGTGACATGCAGGCAGATGCTTCATCAGGATCAGCAGGCTGCAGAAAGAGACAATCACTGGACCTCAGAGCCCAACCTACAGTGACATACTTTCTTCCACAAGGCCACAAGTGCCACTCCCTGGCTAACAAACAGTAAATTAGATAAGTTTATATATTTGAGGTCATTCTTATTTAAACCTCCACATTCCACTCCCTGGCCTCCATAGGCTTATAGCCATATCGTATTCAGTCCAACTTAGAATATCCCCATAGTTTATCACAGTCTCAACATTGTTTAAAAGCCTAAAGTTCACACTCCTTTTGAAGACCGGTGGCATTCTTTTAACCCTAATTTCCTATAAAATCAAAATTTTAAAAACTGACTTTAAAAGATTCCCCATCCTTTCCAACATACAGTGATATAGAATGTACATTGCCAGCCCCAAAGGGAGAAAGGGGACCCCATGAAGAAATACTGGACCACGCCTCAAACCAGCTGAGAAAACTCCAAGCTCTACATCTTCAAAGTATTTTTCAGATCTCAAAGTCCTTTCAGCTTTGTTGACTACAAAATACTTCTTCCTCTTTATTTGTTTCTACTCCCTGTTAACAGCTTCTTTCAGCAGGTTCTTCATGGCTCTGGCGTCATGGACATCTCCAAGGCAGTCCAGACTTCACTTTTATAGCTTCATGAAGTAGTCCTTCCTGATCTCCATGCAGAAACATTTCTGCCACACTCCTGACCTCAGCAGCTTTCCTTAGTTGCAGAGGGATATTTTGTAACCCTTTTCTTATATCAGTGACTCTAAGGCCAGAACCACATGGCTGAAGTTGCAAAGTTCTGTTGCTTACTGGGGCTGGAACATGGCCCCTCATTCAAATACATTCTCACCAGCTTTCTGCTTTTGAAGTTTTCCTTTTCTGTCTAAAATTGGCTGTCCTGAAACTTGTTCTGCTATACCAGGTTGTCCCTGAATTGTGAAACCTGCCTACCTCTGCCTCCAAAGTGTTGAGTGCTGGGACTAAATGTGTGTGCCACCAAACCCATCCCTAAACTTCTCCTGATTCTTTTTCATAAATTGGAAGCTTAGCTGAAGACCATCTCTGAGGTCACTACTCCCTTTATTCCATTTAATATCCAGGTTCCCTTTAGTCTGTTTATCTCTTTGAGCTCAGAACGTTGCTCTAGTACACTTTCTTGAATCATCTTTGGACATTTTGTATTGTTTTTTGATCAGTTTGCTCCTTTCATTACAGATCTGATTGATACTGGCCACTAATAACCAGGCGATGTGGTCAATACTAGGCTGTTTTGAAATCTCCTCTGACAATGTCCTTAATGTAAAACTCTTTAATTTAGCACCAGACAGATTTTTTTTTGACAAGGGCAAAAAAGCAGCCACATTCTTTGCTAAAATAACACAAGATTGGACTCTAGGACATATACTAATATTATTCTTCTCTGAAACCTCTTTATCCAAGCTCCTACAGTTCAAATTACCCTCAGCACCACTGGCATCCATGTTTCTACATCTTTGTTACATTAAGACACTATGACCATAGCAACTCTTACACAGGAAAACATTTAATCGGTCTTGTCTTATAGTTTCAGAGGTTCAGTCAATTATAGTTATGGCAGGAAGCTTGGTGCTACACAAGTAGTCATGGTGCTGGAGAGTAAGCTGAGAGTTAAAATGTTATAATCCAGCACTGTGCTTATTTGCATTGGCTGAGAGAGTCTTGATACAAATTTCTTGTTAATCTTTACTGAGTATACATTTTGACAGAAAAACCATTTGTAAATCTACTTTTATACTGGACTTAGAATCATATCTATTTTGGATATAAACAAAGAAAGCTCAGGGGTGGGGTTGTAAAGGAAAGTCAACTTCAGTTTCTCAATAATTTTCTGTTGGCTGGTTATCAAGATGTCCCATTTGATGGACACTCAACATTTTCATTTAAAAGAAATCTCAAGGGTGCAAAAGGTAAGAACATAAAATTTTCAAGTGCAGCTAGACTTTATTTTTATTTCAGTTGTTTAACTGATGAGATTAGGGGAAAGCCAGTTTTTAAAGATTCCCTTTAGGCTTACCAGTCTAGTGGTTTTTGGTCTCTGACTCACCCCCCACCTCATGAAAAGAAACCACATTTCTTCAAGGCAACTTTTTAGGTTCTGCCACTTAAACCATCCCTCTGCCTAACCAACCCTTTGCTATGGGTCTCCCTCCTTTTTTTGATTTATTTAACTCGATATTTCAGAATCTCCCTCATTCTGAACATGGATAACTTCACCCTGTTTCCCCTGATCCTCAGTTAGACTTTGAAAGCTTCCAGTGTATCCCTTCTCATGATCTACAGGTCTCTGGGGAAATGACATTGAACTAAGGTCATAGGGAACTTTTATAAAATGAAAAAGTCATGTTATACTGTGAATGCATGGAATCATGAACATAAAGGTAACAAAATGTCTAGAAATAATTTATTATTAGGAGAAAAAAGTTACACTTGAATCAAGTGTATTAATAAAAGTTCTCTAAAGGAACAGAACTTATAAACTGAATCTAGCATCTATCTATCTATAAATGATCTATAGATGAAATATCAATGACTATAAGATAGACAATAGGTAGATACTACATAGATGATTTATAGGTAGATCAGATACATGAGAGACAGATGAGAGAGACACACACAGAAAGAGAGAGGGGGGATTTATAAGAATGGCATGCTTGCTGTGGTCCAGCTAGTCCAACAATAGCTGTCTACCAACACAAGGTCCAAGACTCCAGTAGGTGATCAGTTCACAAGGCTGAATGTCTCAGCTAGTCTTTAGTATACACCAGGATTCCAAAGAAGTAGGCTTTAATACCAGTGACCAGTGAAGGAATGGAGCTGTAGGCAAGAGCAAGCAGGAGAAGAGCAAGCTTCCTTCTTCTCTATCCTTTACATAGGCTGCCAGCAGAAGGGGTGACCCAGACTAAGGGTAGCATTTCCTGCCTCAAAAGAGCATGATTAAAAATGGGTCTTCCCACTTCAAATGAGAACAGAGTTGTGTAGCAATTGGTGATGGGAAGCTAGGGGTAGCCACCAGAAAGTCCCAGAAGCCAGGAAAACGAGAGGATTCCCACGACCCAAAAGGGATATTGGCTTAAATACCCAGCAAAGGGGAGAGAGAACCTGGAGAAACAATATCCAGAGGTTAGACATAACCCCAGATTGATGGATGGAGCCAACAACACATCTCCAAAATTTTAACCCAGAATTGAACCTGTCTAAAGAAAATACAAGGACAAAGAGTAGAGCAGAGACTGAAGGAAAGACCATCCAGAGATTGCCTCACCTGTGAATCAATCCCATACGCAGCCACCAAAACCAGATGATGCTATGCTAATAATGATGATACTGCTGATGCTAAGACACGCTTGCTGATATGAGCCTGATATAGCCATCTCCTGAGAGGCTTTGTCAGAGTCTGATCAATACAGATGCAGATGCTTGCTGCCAACCATCGGACTAAGCATGGAGACGCCAATGGAGCAGTTAGGGTAAAGACTGTAGGAGCTGAAGGCTCCATTGGGTCTGCTGGATAATCCAAACTTAGTGGTAGAACAGACTTCACATCAGCTTGGACCAGTTGAAGAGCTTTCTCCTATTTGAGGCCTCACTCTAAGCTAGTCACTTGGTATGTCACTTTCCATGTCACTTTGTATGTGGGCCAGAATAGCACACCTAAGTGAGGAATGTATTCTCTCCTGAATAGGCACACTAAATATTGTGTTTCTTTCATGGTACTTAACTTTAATGCTCCATACCACTGGACTCCTAAAAATTTCAATAATGTAGAAGGCCCTTAAGTTTTGGTTAGATTTATTTCCCATCCATTTAGGTGTATCTATGTCACCAATAAATCCTAAGTGATTGCCAGTATTCTCTCACATGGCCCAGTCAGTATAATGTCATCAATATAGTGAACTAATATGATATTTTGTGGAAGAGACATTGGATCAAGACCCCTTCTAACTGTGTTATGACATAGGGCTGGAGAGTTAACATATCCTTGAGGTAAAACTGTGAAGGTATATTACTGGTCTTGCCAACTGAAAGCAAATTGCTTCTGGTGGCCATTATGCACCGGTACCAAGAAAAAGAGTTTTGCTAGATCAATAACTTCATACTATGCATCAGTATTTATGATAATTTGCTCAAGTAAGGATACCACATGCAGTACAGAAGCTGTAACTGGAGTCACTACTTGATCGAATTTTTGACAGTCAACTGTCATTCTCTATGATCTGAAAGAATCTGACCACCTAGACAGTGAGGGAGTGAAAGGCAGATGTGATGGATACCATGTCTTCTATATGATTCAAGTCTTTGATAGTTTCACTAATTTCTGAAGGTCCTCCAGGGATGTGATACTGTTTCCAATTCACTGTTTTCCCTGGCAGAGGCAACTCTTCAGGCTTCTATTTAATCTAGCAGTTGTCAACTTGCAGGCCACAACCCCTTTCACAAACCTTTATTTCTAAAACTATTTATAACTCATAACTGTAGCAAACTTACAGCTATAAATTAACAAAAAATTATATTGTTGGAGGTCACCACAACATGAGGAACTATATTAAAAGGTCACAGCACGTAACTCACTACACTGGGGATACAGAACCTAAAGAGGCCACCTCCTGTAGCCAGACAGAAACCCAAGTAGAGCGATAGAGACAGCAACCCACCAATAAAACTTTTAACCCCAAATGTATCCAGTCTATAAGAAATACAGGTACAAGGGAGGGAGCAGAGACTGAGGAAAGGCCATCCAATAACCAGCCCAAACTGAGACCCATCCCATGTACAAGCACCCACCTCTACCACTGTTAATGATATTCTTCTTGCTAGGAGATAGTAGCATGCTGTCCTCCACCCAGCAGCTGACTCAGACAGGTGGAGAGGCCCACAGCCAAATAGTAAATGGAGGTTGGGGACTCTTGTGGAAGAATAAAAGGAAGAATTATGGGGTCCCAAGGGGATACAAACTCCATAGGAAGACCAACAGAGTCAACTAACTTGAACCCTTTGCACTCTCAAAGTATAAACCACCAAAGAACATATAGGGCCTCTCCTCACATATGTAGCAGATGTGCAGATTGGTCTTCATGTGGCTCATTAACAACTGAAGTGAGGGCTATCCCAAAAACTGTTGCCTGTGTGGGATATATTCTACTAGCTGGGCTGCCTTGTCTGGACTCAGTGGGAGAGGAAGCATCTTGCTTCAGAGAGACTTGAAGTGGTGGAGTGGGGTGGGGTATGGATAGTCAGGGTGGGGCACCTATTTAGAGGAGAATGGGATGAGGGGATGAGGGAAGGATTGTAGAAGGGGGCAGGAAACAGGCAGTGTCTGTGATGTAAAGTGAATAAGAAAGAAAACAACAAACAAAACAACCACAGCATTCAGAAAGTGGAGAGCCACTGATTTAGCCTTCCAATTGTTTCCTTTTCTGCATTATACAGTTGCTCTTGAAAAAAGCCTTAAGTCACTCTGGGGTCATACTAGAGGAAAAATTAGCACAAAATTCCTAACAAGGTCCTTCCCTTCATTCAAGAGTTCTGGGTCTAAACTTGCTCCATTCTGGAATTAGTTCACAATCCAAAATTCCAATTTACCATGATTCAGTGTTGCATTTATTTTATTTGCTTGAGAACGTGCCCACTTATATAGGTCAAGCAAAAATGCAGTAGACTTCTTATCTGTTTCATGATAGAAAATACCATGAATGATTATCCTGTATTAAAAGTTCCTATGAGTCCCGTAGGCAACAAAGGCTACTTTTCCCTCTTCCCCAGACCTACTCTTCTTCCATTGTTCTTCAAAAAGACCACCCCTGGACACCTGATACACCAATCAAACACGACACAAGTTACAATAAGCCAGGGAATATATCTCCTATCAGGGCTGTTCAAGACAACCCAGTAGGAGAAGAAGAGTCCTCAAAGCAGGCAAAAGAGTCAGAAACAGCCTTCACTCCCACTGTTGGGAGTCCCACACGATTACCAAGCTATACATCCACCACATATATGCAGCTAACCTAGATCAGACCCTTACCAGCTCCCTGATTCTTGTTTCAGTCTCTCTGAAGCCCCTTTGCCCCCCTCATAGTTGATTCTGTTGACACCTTTCTTAACTGTGTGTGTTTCTTTATTAAATATAGAATCTCCACTCAGAGGGCCTGTATCAATAGAATGAGCTTGATCCAGTTTTATGTTCCTTCCACCACTAACCCACACTCATAAATTGCATTCTCACACATATACCCCAAATTTCTGGTGAATGAATTAGCAAACTCATTAATGTCTTTAGTAGTATGGTACACCTCCTCATAGCCCTTTCCATGTCTTCTCTAGAAACCTGCTTTGCCTTATGTCTGGTTATAGGTCTAAAGGCAACTATTGGTGGGCACTAAGGGACATCAGTATTATCTTGCCTATTGTCACCTTCTAGAGAAAGTCTTTGCTGATTTAGCAGACAATGAAGGATTAATTTCCAAAGTAAAAGGCAGAAAAGACAATATTTCAGAGAGTGAGGATAAAAGAAATCTTACACTAAGGATGGAGAGACTATATCAGCAAGTGAGATAAACCCTTGAGAATCTGCAGGTTCAAAGTTCTCAGATTTGATACGGTCCTCCTACACATCTGATACGGTCCTCCTACACATCCTAAGGTACAGGATCAATTCTTTACCATTAATGCCCTTATTTTGGCCATTGACACAACCTACAAGAATGAAGAAGGGACTTGAATTTTTGCTGTAATTCAGTCAAATTCGAAATGAGGGCTTTGACTTGATTTCCTGCAACTTGTGCTCTATGTCTGCTAGACAGAAGATTCTTTTGCTGTGCACATTTATATAAATGAGATTTATTAGAATGTCTTGCAGGTGTGGTTCAGCTCATCCAATATCTACCAATAGAAAGTCCAATATCCTAGTAGTTGTTCAGTCTATAAATCTGTATATGCCAGATTTCTGAAAATACAAGTGGATGAATGGACTTGCTAGCAAGGGGAGAAAAAACAGACAAACACCGAGCTTCCTTCTTCCATGTCCCTTATATAGGCTGCTAGCAGAAGGTGTGACCCAGATTAATGATGGATCTTTCCAGCAGAAAACATCTGGCTGAAAGGCATATCTTCCCACCTCAAAAGGTAAGTATTAAACGTAGATCTTCCCATTTGAAATGATTTAGAAAAATCCTCACAAGTCTATCCAGACAACTGGCTCTTAATTAATTCCAGGTTTACTTAACAATCAAGAATAGCCATCACAATTACTTAACAGTCCATTTTTTATGGTCTGAGAAGAGTAATGTTAGTGTACATAAATGTATGATCTGTATATTACCATACAGTATGTGAAAAAAAATAGTATTTTCTTACTGGGTAGTAGGTTTGGGAGTTACTCCAGAGATGCTTACATTACTCAAAATGTTTTAAATCTCTTCTTTAAAATTGTCATTTGAGGTAGTTAAGGTTGTCACTGTATAGTCACATCTTACACTTATCAGAAGAGGCGTTATCCAACTCTCAGACACACATTTCAGATTTGATCTTAAATGTCTAAGAAGGCAGAAACCATGTCTGTCTTGCTCCTTGCTCCTGGTATATTGGCTGCCACTTATTAAGCACCTAACAATTATTTGTTCAATGAGTTGTTTAAAAAAGTTCAGACCCAACCTTAAAGGATGATGATTGCCATGATTGATAGGCAGAGGCTCAAAGGAAACTTTCCAAAACAAATTTCCTAAATAAAATTATTTTTGAACTGTAATGCTGCTCTTGGAACAAGCTCAAGGTTCTTAATTAGAAGAGGCAACATTCATTGTATTTACATGTCTGTCTTCTGGCTGACCTGTTTATATTGTTGAACTTATTTTTATCTCACCTTTCAGAAAATTCAAGCATATTAAAACAACAAGTATAACAAAAGAGAAACTCATAATAACAATAATTTTAACAAATACACATTGCTATAATCATATATCAGATAAAAAGCAAACAGCAGCCCACAGGGTGCATCCCTTATGTGTGGTTAGTTACAGAGAGATGGAAAGTATCGAGAAATAGAGAACAAATGAGACTCACCCAGCCTTAAGCACATGTCTGCTTGCCATCTGGCCCCTTGTTCCCTGTTGAGTAAAAGAGTTACTTACAGATAGAAAGAATGTAGTCAGAAGGAAACATTCTGGGGTAACTAGGGTAACAAGATTCCCAGATTGATAATATGTGCACAAGAAGCAGGACTCTTGCTGGTGTCGTGATAACCACATCATCGTAAAGTCCCTTTCAGGGCTCCAAGCATTACACAAAAGGGCCTTTCCACGGTACTGATATTTTCTTTTGCTTGAACACGAAAGATAGAACAGATCATAGAGAAAGCCACACTGATAATAAGACAAAACTCTCTGTCTTTTCTGAACATGAATTATTCTCAGGAGAGTTTATGGGTAATGGTCTCGGGTAGTTTTAAGTTACTTTAGGCACACACATAACAAAAATCGAAAACCAGTGCATATGGCACAAACACAAGCTTTTCTTCCATTGTTTGATTACTTTCAATTGTAAACCTTTTGTCCAGAAAAGGATGACTTTGTATATGCTAGTAATCACACTGAATTCACATTGGCACCCATAACTAGCCAGAGAATATACTTGTTCTGTTCTCTGCCCTCTGAAACATTAACCTAAGGAAATTCAAGTAGGTTTAGCTAAAAACAAAGCAAAATGTGAAGCCTCAAAAAGTGTTAAAAAACGGTGGGCAATGGTAGGCTTGCCAACAGGCCACTAGCCTACCTATGTGGCATCACTCTAATTTTAATAAAATTCAGACTGTGGGTACTATTTATGTGATGCAAAACCAACACACAAGAACATGGATATAGATGGGGTGCTTATTTATTTATTTTTAAAACAAGGTAAGTACTGTAATGAAGAAAAGAGGCTTAATTGAACTCTGAAGTAGGTGGAATTTTGATCTGAATCTTTTAGGTAAGATAGCAACAGTAAAGACAGTGTTCAATAACCATTTGCAAGGTATTGATAGTCCGGCATCATTAAAGGACCATCTGAAGGCCCGTGTCTGTGGCTGATTCTGCTACAATCTCTCATGCACCAAAACTAAATTTCAAAATTGTAAACCAGATTCTATAACTATAAAGATAAAGTGTTTAAAATTTTTTTAATTCTGTGTATATGTATACATGTGTGTGAGAGAGGGGGGGGGAGAGACGAGACAGAGACAGAGACAGAGACAGAGACAGAGACAGGGAGATTGTAAAAGATGAGTGCTGTCTCTTTGGAGTTCATTGGAAGGTACTGGACTCCCTAAAGCTTGAGTCACAGGCGATAGCAGGTGCCTAAGAATGTCCTCCATGTTGCTTATAGATCAAAGGCTGAGTTATAAGCTCAGAATTCAGAGTGGCTCTTATTTCTCCAGCCTTGTCTTCCCAGTCCTTCTTGTCAGTTCTTCACTGACTTTAGTTCAGCCATTTGGAGAGTCTCCAGAATCCAGGTTCTATCACATTTCTCATGCCGCTGCTCTCTCTGCAGAAGGGCCACATATTTGTACCATACTTACAAGAAAGTTATGGTCTATATTTCAAGACCTAGGCTCATCTCTTTGAAGTCTGTGTATGCAGACACAGTTACAATTACTTGAAATTACAGAACTTATATTCTATTCAATCAATTTTTACTTTGCTGTTTTATGTTGACAGTGTTTTGATCACACTGATATAATAACCCTGAGATTTATTCTGAAAGGGACTAAGTACACAAATGCATACTCCAAAAGTATATATATATAGGGTACTTAGTTGTCAAAACTGCTGTAACAAAATACCTTGGAATGTGCAGATAAAACAGAAAACATATTTTGTTACAGATCTAGAGGCTCCAGAATCCATCCTCAAGATTCCACATGATGCTGTATTAGGTGAAGATGGCGCTCCTGTCTTACTGAAGTAAAAGACAGAACTTAAGAAACAAATAACATAATTTCTGTTTTAGCAATGAAAATCCATATATTTGAAGAATCATTCAATTTCGTGTTTCTTGACTATAAATATTTAGTTTCAACAAAAAAAATGTTGTTTTGTAAAGGTTTGTCTTCTCTGTATCCTTGCATGATTTTGCATACTGGGCAAAACCCCTTTCTCCTTCTGTGATGTCACATTTTACAAACATATGACCCTATCAAAGCAAGGATTTTATTAACTTAATTACTTCGCCATCCATATGCAGCCACACCAGAGGTTGGGGATTCAAAACTTAAATTTTGAGGGAACATTATCATTTCATCCATATTAATAAACTAGTGTTCCCATTGTCTATGTTAAGTCTGAAATAATTACAAACATTCATATTCTTAAATTGTACATGAAGGAGAACTGGATGAAGAAAATGGATTAATTCCATTATCAAAATTACTCAGGTAGAGTGCACCATGTGCAAGTCCCTATTATATAAATACATTCATTTCTTTAAGGATTTCATAATAAAATATGTTACATAGAAATTCAAATTATGTCTGCGTTTGGTGGCTGATTACGTAGACACTATTGTATATGCCAGAAAGATTTTGCTGACAGGACCCTGATATAGCTGTCTCTTGTGAGGCTATGCCAGTGCCTGGCAAATACAGAAGTGGATGCTCCCAGTCGTCTATTGGATGGAACACCGGGCCCCCAATGGAGGAGCTAGAGAAATTACCCAAGGAGCTGAAGGGGTCTGCAACCCTATAGGAGGAAAAACAATATGAAATAACAAATCCCCCCAGAGCTTGTGCGTCTAGCTTCATATGTAGCAGAAGATGGCCTAGTTGGCCATTATTGGGAAGAGAGGTCCCTTGGTCTTGAAAACTTTATTTGCCCCAGTACAGGGGAATGCCAGGGCCAAGAAGCAGGAGTGGGTGGGTTGGGGAGCAGAACGGAGGGAGGGTATAGGGGACTTTTGGGATAGCATTTGAAATGTAAATGAAGAAAATATCTAATAAAAATTGTAAAAAAAAAAAAAAAAAAAGAAATTCAAATAAAATGGGGACAAACAAGAGGTTCTAGTAATAGGGAGGGACCAGAGAACAGGTTCAAAATTGGCTTCTACCATGTACCATCTAAGTGAAGATAAGGCTCTGTGCTATAAATAACAGAAGAGTTAAGGAAGATAAGAGAGGATACGTACACTTTGGATATGGCAACACCACAACACAAAGATGGGTGAGGAAGAGCCCTTTCATGAAGCTCCTCTGACAAGCCCAAAATCCTTTATTTCTTCCCCATTAGAAAAGACAACTTTTCTTTGGAGCATTTCCTCCCTATAAGGGAAGTCCTAGTGCATTAAACAGTTATGCATACCTATTTATCATAACTCTTTCACACCAGTGTTTTATGCTGGGGCCCCACCAGGAAATGCTGAATTCTTGTTTTTTTCTTTTTTTTTTCTTTCTTTCTTTCATGAGAATCAGCATAGTTCAATCCTGAATCATAAAGAAGTTGTAGCAAACGCAGAGTGAGAAATTGTGTGCCAGTGAATAGCACATGGGTTGCTTGAAAGCTTCCTACACTCATGCTGGGACACTGAGCATCAAAACTGGGAAAGCTGGGATGGAAATGACCAAGTGTGATTTGAACATAAAGTCCACTATATAGTGAAAGTTCTTATAAAATACCCCCAAAATAGCTTATCATGTACTACAGCAAATTGACTTGTCTACCAACCAGGAAGCCCTCACTGTGTTGTGGGCACCAGGGGAAAACTGACCTCCACTGACTGCCAATTTCTGCTTCACCTTCCAACAAGGGATGATCCGGTCACACTCCCAGATCTCATAAAAGTGGGTTGTATTTGCAGAGTCCATGGCAACAAATGGAGACCAGGTGGAGCTACATAGAAAAAACAAGAAAAATGGCTCCTCACCAGAAACAAGAGAGGAACAGGAGAGGACAGATTCAGAAGCCCCAGGCTCCCGAATCCCCTGTTGTGAAGTTGTGTGTGTGTACACTATTTATTTTTGCAAAGATTCACTTCATGTTGAATTGGCAATGTTCTTAAATACTATACTTTAAAGAAAAGAAGAAAAAGGGGAGAAAAGATTACATGAACTATCACTCTAATTAATGCCTAAATTCTCATAATTTAATGGATCAAAAAGCAAGAAAACATCCCAGTTCAAGAAATAGTCACAGAATACATAAAAAGGATTTCAGAAGCTCTCTGAACTGACAAATGTAGCCATTATTACATTACTTATGTTTTGTTTAGTTGTTTTTTAAATATACAAAACTGGTAATACATTACAAATATACACCTAAGTTACTAGGAAAAGATCATGGAGAAGGCAGATAGAGGCAATCCTGGCTCCAGGAAACTCACTTGCATCCCAGCAACTAGGAGATGCTTTCAAGTCTCTTAAGTAATCTACCTCTCGGCTGTTTGCACAGGAGTTCACGCAAGCAGAGGTATTTTTTTTTCTTCTTAATCATGTACCTTTTAAGATTCATAATTTAGGATGAGCAAAAGTCTCCACAGGAGGTGGGGATGAATTAAAAACCATAAAATTGATGCTATCACTCTGATTGACATACCAGTGGTTCATCATACATTTCCTGTTTGTCAGGAATGAAAGGTGTTCATGTTCTGTAATAATACCTAATAATGTTTTGGAAAGACAAACTGCCATCTGACTACATTTTAGCAGGATGGATTTTTTTTCCTTATGTCAGCACAGAAATCAGAAGCTAGAGTATAAATTACAACCCTATATAAAGGATGACCTAGATATTTAATAGCTGCAGCTATTCCAGTCTACTACTTGGACCTCCCCAGGTCTCCGATGCTATATTCCAGCATGCTTGAAATCACCATTATAACTTCAGACTAATTCCAGAGAGTGTTCAGGGAGCACGATGTCCAGGAACACCATAATAAACTGCAGAGCATGAGGAGTGTTTGCTCACTATAGCTGCCTCATCACTTCAGCCAACCACCTACTTAGAGCTCTGTCTCATTCAACAGTTTACTTTTGTGCAGGGTAGAAAAGAGTGTCTTGTGCATAGTGACCAGGAGAGCAGAATCCCTGCTGTGGCTGTGGCACTGATTATATAACTATAGGCAAGCCATTTGACTTACTGTGTCTCCATGTCAGCACAGACTACCACCGATACACTTATCTTGACTATTTAGATGATTTTTAAAATAAACATAAAATGTTATTTTAAAAACAGTATATATTCTGATTTGAACTATGAATTTAAATTAGTTAAATAAAAGACTTGAAAAACATTTAAAGTCTTGTCTTCTAGAGGAAAACTTTGACAAAATAATGAAGAATCAGAAAGGTCTTGCTCTTAGATAACGTGGTAACATAAGGGAGAAAAATACAAGTCTATTCACAGCCATTCAATAATTATTTTTACAGAGAAATTTTAGCCCAAGGCTCACCCATTCACTCCTGGTCCTGCAATTACCATTATATTCCTACTGAGTATCACATTTTAGGTACCATTTAGTGTTAAAATCTGGAGTGAAAGTAGAGCAAGGGTAAAAACAGAAATCTATCTGAAATTTCCAGGAACAAAACAACAGGAATGTTAGGGTTAAACGTGTTAAAGATTATAATTTTGCATTTTAATGTCTAAAATTCTGTATTTTCTGTAGAATATTTTAAAAACTAAAAGTGAATGTCTGTACTATAATCATGTCTTAATAATCCAAAAGTTGGGCTCTAGGAGTAGATCCTTTTTTGTCTCTGCCCTTATAAGCATGATTCTGGCTGACCTGGGAAGCCTATGGAAATGTGATCCCAAATGGAAAAATAGGAATATGCTGTTAACTGGGCTCTTGTAATAGCACTGTTGCAAAGGAATCAAAAAAGGCTTTGGAGAACAATGTACTGCTATTGTTTAGTAAATCAGATAAAGGACTGAAGCAAAAAACAGGTTTCCAACCTACTGCTTAGGATTGCACTCTGTGTGCCTTGACAGTGTTAATTTCCTTGCAGTTTTTTAGGCCTATCGTTGGTAAAAGAATAAAAGAACAGGCTTTTTCTTCAAAGTTTCTACTAATAAAATTTGCTTGTTGACACACATGCTCATGGACATAACACAAATGATGCTGGAAAACAGCAGATCCTTCTTACTGCATCCAAATGCTCCTGTAAAGCAACCCCATGAGGACTTGGGTACATTTAAATCACGATCTGATTTCATTTTACAAACATCAAAACAAAAGCAGAATGTTCAGCACATGCTGGCATAACTTTCAAGTGACAGTCTATAGGTCACAGAGTTTCTCTAGTTAAATGGATAAGCATGGGAAAGATAGTACCAGGAAAAGGCCCTTGAATCTTATCAGATAAAATCTATTTAAGTCCTCCAGCAAAACACAATCTTTGACTAGACAGGTGGTTCAAGCCTTGGTAGTCCTCAATGAGAACATAAAGGTTAGGGTAAGTATTGTCTTACCAAAGTGTTTGCTGTGTTCCTGAAAGGAGGCTATCACAATAAGGTCAGGTATTCAGGTCAATGGTTATTATCAGAAGAATGTAGTTTGCATGACTATATACCTCATGACAAGCCTTGTGGCAAATATAGGTGCAAATATGCATAAACCATATTTCTATACTTGCTATATAATTAGACTGGCATTAATTAAATGGCAGGAGAAGCAATGAGAGCATTGTTTGGAGAGTAGCTTGTTCCAAGTTCTGATTATAACTTGTTTCCCAAAGAAGGAGCCGCCCACAGCTTAGAAGACAGAAGATCCTCATCACAGATTTGCTGTGAACAGCTCTGCTCAGCTCAGTCCCTGCCAGACTTAGGGCCACACACACCCATCCAGAATGGCTAAAGGAGACCCTCAAAGAGACAACTTTTTTCTTTTTTTGCTTTAGATTTCACAAGGGCTGTGTGATCCTGCCTCTGACTGACTTAAAACCTGCACCTAAAGCTGAGAACTGCTCTCTAATAAAACTTCTCCTTGAGCATCTGTCACCCCAACACTGAGCACAGACTATATGCTAGACATCAAAGGCTTTGTATGATCCCACCCAGCTTCCCAAAAACACGAGGAATAAAATGCTATAAATGTCCCAATTCATAGAAGGAGAAACATGATGCAAACATTATCCTGGTTACAGTTATGGAGACAGGCAAACGAGACCTGGATTTGTTATCCCCACCATGAGATGAATCTTAGCTCCAATTCTTCACTTTAGAGAATGGGTCTGGGACATTATAGGGAATGACCAAAATATAATACAAAGATTATTTCTAATAAGTCAGTAATTTTTATTTTCCCAGAATTTTTTGAGTGAGTCACTCCAAAGAAACATTTTCTCATGTAGTTATTGTATTGGATAGAACCTACTCTATAGGTTTCTATGGACCAAATATATGCCTGGGCTAGGAGCAAGGTTAAATAGTGAGTACTAAGCTTCCAATTCCAACTAAGCAAGTACAACTGACATCTTGGAGAACATGTCCCCAGTAACACATTCCTGCTCTCGTTGTCACTACTAATAAAGAGTGGAATGAAGTATTAAACAAGTTTTAAATTTTATATTCCTTAGCATTAGAAATATCTAGCCAAATCAATAGTAAATAAATTGTCTGGGAAGAAATAACTTAAATATAGGAGTAGAATTAGTGGGAGTTGAAGATGACAAAGAAAGATGTTTCCAACTTAGTCTCCTGCTGCCAGAGAACCTGTGACTATGAATTACCTTCAGAAACCATCATTTCTTCATTAGCAGATAAATCCATGGAACATCCAGAGCATATCTGAATTTGTTCAATATTATATATATATATATATATATATATATATATATATATATATATATATATATATATATATAATTTAGCACTTGGTCTGAGACTTAGCCAACATTTAAACATGCTTTCTGAATGAAGAGACGGCATTCAAAACTGTCAAGCCATCCCTACCATCAACTTAAAAACCATCAGAGCTTACTATTGTGTAACAATTCCTACACAAGAGTGCTGTGTTTTCCTCTTAGGCAGCATCTCTGATTGTATAGCTCATATGCCCCTTTTGGAATGGTTAAAATGAGATTATCTAAAGACAAAGTGAAAAATCTTCAAATTCCTTTAGAATAAGCTTAAATGTAGCTATAGCTGCCTTGATTGCAGCAAAAGGAAAAGATAGGTGGATGTCTGGTTCTTTGGGTAACAGAGCCTCTTGCTTACACTAGTGTCAGATACTGACACTGTACCAATAGAGGCTATGAATTGTGCAGAATTACCCTTTCAACAAGAGTAATTTCATTCTTAGATAGCAACTTCTGAAAAGGGTAAATTGAGTTTCCTACCATGTCTGGCCCCAGGTGCCTTTCTGCAAATCAGGGGACTGGTCTTGGATGTGAAGAGAAAATTCATTGCAGTTTCCTTTGGGCATACATTACAATAGACCTCGCAGAGGTCGAGGATGTCTATTGGCAAGAAGAAAGCAGCATGTGTGATCTTAGCTTTGTACTTGACTAATACTAATCTTTTCTCTGGAACTATTGCACTAAGACTTGTTGGTCTAATTTCAGAAAGGGAATACATAGTTCTCTTTCACATAAAAATGTATGAAGTCCCCAATACAAATTTAATTAGACAGATTTGAAAATTGGCTAAATAACATTGATTTGTGATCTGTTTGTGAGATTATCGTTTGTTTTATTCAATAGGAAATGTTTACAAGTTAGCGATTCATAGATGTTTTGGATGTTTTCCCCAACAGAGGCCTGCCCAAGATCATTGCAGGTAGTTGTCAACTTAGACAAATGGAAGCTGAATCTCTGCCTTCATTTTGTTTTTCAAACAGTATACTCTACCAAGAGCTTGCCATCAGCTGTAGAAACTGTTTATTTTCTTGTTCATATAAACTAAAACTTTCTTGGTACAGCTGTCTTCCTGCATGACACTTAAGGTTCACCTGGTCCACTTGTGACTTCTTTTTCCCTTCCCAAGTAACCACTGATCACCTGTTTCATGACAGTGCCAGAATACATGCGTAAAAAGCACATGTGATTTCTCCAAGGTCAACATTTCCCCTAGGGATGGTTCTATAGGCACACAGGAACAATGTAACACCTACACATACCCTGTGTAAGATCCCTTTTTATAGTACAAGGTACCTGTGTTAAGGACAAAACAAATAGAATGAGAATTTAATGAGAAGACTGGGTATAATTTTTATTATGATACATGAACCAAACAGTTCGAAACTGGAAATCTTTCCATATGGAACAGGCAGCACTTTTGCCATTGTGACATAGTTGGAAATGTGGTGCTTCAACTTTGGCTTACCAAAAAGCTGTAGATTGTCCCAACACAGTACTTAGTCAATAAACAGTGATTATTTCACTGTTACAAGCCTGCTCGTTTGTCAGTTTTTTAAAACATACTATTAATCATGATTAAATTATACCTTTTGAAAAACACCTACTATCTGCAAGGAAAAATAAAATCCACACAGTTGTAAAAATGTTTGGAAGATTTAAAAATAAAAACCTGAATGAATTCTAAAAATGTAGCAATGAATAATTATAATATTTATGAATTCCATTTTATTAGAATATTCATGTCTTTAAGGAAAAAAATCAATTGGAGTCTATTTTAAATATATGTCAGCTTAAATGCATAAAAATCAAACAAGAATTAACTACCTGTTCATTTTAATTATGATAGCTCTGAAGAATTACTTGATATAGCCAGTAATGCTACTCCTCCATGAAACTGGTTTGGGACTCAAGGTCCCACGGGAGGTGCTCAAGATTGAATAAGGTTATTAGATTAGACACCGATCTAATAAACCTGGGGACCTCATAAGATCTCAGAACCCTGTCTTCACTACAGGAGGATGCAAGGAGGTGACCCAGAAAATGAGTCCTCATCAACCCAACAACTTGACCTCAGGCCCGTATCCTCCAAAGTGTAAGAAAAGAAATTACTCGAACCTAACCTACCGAGTAGTTAGGATGTCAGCCCATCCAGACAACACAATACTTCAAGTAACATAAGGAAAATAGGAAATTTAAAGAAATAATATTTTATATGAATTTTTAGATTCTTTATGATTTTACACATATGACCAATGGAATATTTTCAACTATATTCTTTTATTAATTTGTAAAAGACAGTTTAAGATAATCGGCATGTATGTACTGCAAGCGTGGCTGCAAGTGAAATATTCTCATCATCTTATAAGTTTGTATATTCTTGCCACATTAGAAACTTAGTTTCACTACCCAATGGTTACTGCCAAGAGGTTCTGTTAAGAAATGTTACTTTATTTCTATTATTAATAGAACAGTTTGAATCTTTCTTAATGGTCTTTCTTTGACTTTTCTTCAACACTCTGGTCAAAAGAGAAGCAAACTTTTTTTGAGAGCACTTGACAAGCCATATATACAATACAAAGGAACATTCTTCTGTGTTCCTCCTCTCCCTGCTGCGAGAGTGTCAACTTGGGTTTCCCTCTATAAACCCAGGAACAATATTTCACCAACTTAAGTGCAGGATCTTCTAAACCAAAAGTTTGATGCCATTGAAATTCTGCTATCTCTGATGTCTACAGGGGTACAAGGAAGAGGAGTTAGTCTCCATCTTATCAGATTTTTTTTTCTGGTGCCATTCCAAAAGAATAAATTTGAAGAGAGAGTGTAACTTGAAATTCAGACAAATTTGTGTTAAATCCTAGTACTGTCATCTATTAGCTATGCATACTCAAAATTCAGTCTCAGTTTCCAAATGAAAGAGTGTTTGTGAATCTAGTTGCCTCCAAACACATGGAAAACTCAGGAAAGGAAGAACAGCTAAGGGTTAATCCACTTTAGAGGTGGAAAATCCCTTGATGAATGTGGCAGCTGACTAACTGCCTAACTGTAGTTCTACCAGCGAAGACTACATTTCCCAGCATGCTTTGTAGTTACAATTTTAGCCATTTGTAGGAATTCATATCAATTCTAGTCATGAACACAAAATTCATTTTTGCTCTGGTTAACATCCATATAAACAACAATCCATGAAAGGGCCTCCAAAGGAGGTCCTAAAAGATTCGACATCAAAAAGTTCGAAATGGGATTCCAGAATGGGAATCGGCCTATCACACTAATAGTGATACAACCAGAAGATAACAAAATAAAATAAAGTCACCAAGAGTTTAGAGCTTTTCTTTCATATAAACTGGCATCAATTACCTAGTAGTAAGGCGTTTCATGATTTAGGGAATGTGAGAACTGATGTGACCAGGCATGAAGTAGAAGTTAAAATGTGTGCTCATATGATGCTAATTGATAAGCTTTAATCAGAGGGTCCTCAGACCTCTGCCTTCCCTTTTCCATTGTCCCTTTCTCGTGTCCAGCTGGTGCTGATGCCATTAAATCTTGGGGCAGGGTAATTACAAAGACACTTGCCATTAAACTCTCCACAGGGTCCTGACAACACAAAACTGTTGCTTAGAGGGAGGGCTGCATCACTGAAGAGAACTGTGGAAAGTATTCTGCCTTAATAGGGAAGTGCTTGGGGAGCCCATGAGAGGAGCAGGAACCTGCCACCTACACAGGACTCCTGGTTACCTGGGCTGTCTTCAGCCCAGTGGGAAGTGAGACAGGACCAGAGAAGAGCAAAGGAGGAATCTGCCTGCCACAGCCAGCTATGCCCACAATTAGGAGGGCAGAAGGAAGTTAAAGGAGCCTGGGATTTAATGCCCATTTCTCCCCTTCCTCATCTCTTTTTCATGTTGAACTTCCCTCATTAAAAGCATCCCAACTTTCTAACTAATGCCTTTGAGTGGCACAATGATTTTACAGTTCTCTGTAAAGGAGAATATAGGAATCGCTCAGTGGCTAGGCGGCCTGCCGAGAGCCTCTGTCCATTCTCCAGTGAACTGCATGATAATCCTGTTAACCTTCCTATCAGGAGGTCATTAAACAATTTTGAAAGCTGTTTCCTCTCGCACCAGAGCTGCATGCAGAATCAGAACTTTTTAATGGACGCCAGTCAGCAGCACAGACTTAAATAACAGCCCGTCACACATTCCGTATGGTCTTCCTGTGCTTTTCTTGGTCTTTGTAGCGTTTCCCTCAGTTTTTGATATTCCCTGTGTTTTCAGTCTTTTCCTGGTTTTGTCTTCTAGCATGGTTTCTTTTAACAGCACACTTCCTCTTTTTTTAGTCTTTTTCAATACCTTGTCAATCACTTCTGCCAAGGCTGTTTCATTTATTCAGCAGAGTACCTTCCTGGGCATCGTCGGTCTACTCAGATTCTGTGCGGATTGCCTTTAGTCTCCACTGTTGCTTAGTTGCTTTCAAGAACCACCTGCTTCTGCTAAGTTGTCTCTGCATTTCATTTAAAATCTTTTTCATTTCCAAGAACATCTTACCACCTTGCTTTATTCCTTTGTTCTTCTTTTCTTTTCCACCTTTCTTCCTTTATTTCATTTCATTTCATTTCATTTTTTTAATTATGCTAAAAGCCATATGATGTCAGAATCCTGCCTGAATACATTTATAATAAACAAGTTTCCCATTTTTATCTCCTGATCATTCAGTCTTTTCATTCAGCTTGAAACCTCAATTCCCTTTGGCTTCCTAGAAGCATTAATTTTTACCTCCAGGACAGAGAGAGCTCAAATTTTTAACCACACTTGAAAAAAAAAATGGGCAAAAACTGAAATATGCTTCTGGTAGTTTGACTAACACAAAATGGATTCCTGGTCTCTAGGGAAGACTGGGTAATAAGACCCTAGCATTGAATTAGCAATTCAAGTATCGAAAAATTTGGTTTTCAGGAGTGTCAGGGTTGAAACTTGACATTTTTTAAGAAATGTCTTTGCAAAACAGGGGCCTAGTTATTATTGGATGAAGGACACTGATTTAATCTCCAGGGGTGGCTGAACCCAATGTCTGGGGTTCTTCCAAACATTTAAAGTCATTTTCCAAATGTTTTTGATGCAGCACAACCCAAAAAGATTTTGGCAAGTGTGTTTTCCCTCATTTTAAAGCCCATGCGTATTTCAAGGGAAATGCAATCCATATGTCTTTGATTCATTTACACTTAAATCATCTAAATGCCATTGTGTAAAAGCTATTTGATGTACAAGAAGCCTGCAAGTCTGTTTTATAAGCCTTTTTAAGCCTTTTCTTTGAATCAGAAAGTCATGTTTTGCCGGCCCTAAACAGAACTTGAACTGAGAAAGGCTCAAGTTCACGTCTAAACTGAAAACCCGCAAAGTTTTGCGCGGCTTCTGTACTTAGCAATATGTTTCCCCTTGCCTGAAGCTCACAGGCACCCAGCGTTTCTCCTCTCTGTCTCACATGTAGTGAGAACAGGGTAAATCAATTTTTGAATCACATTTTACTTGTAAAATTCACATTTTGAACCTCAGTTATCTCCCAGGCACTGCCAGAAGTTAAAATAGCAACACTTGAAAATTAGGCTTTTGCTCTAAAAGGGCAAAACAGTCTATAAAGTACATAAATTACTGCTTCTGTACATTTATTTGTTTGACAGGTTTAAGATATAAGTGTGGCTTACATATGGATTTTCAGGATGCCAGATTGGATGCTCCACGAGCTACAGTCACAAATGTAACCTCTTTTTTTAAGACTTATGTTTGGGAGAATAGAATTGGAACAATCTTGCTGTTCTGCACAAATCTAATTGCTGTGTCAAAACAGCAATGGGGGTGATGAATATTTGCATTTCCCCCCTTCACTGGCCATTTCTCCGGCTTCTCACATGCCTGTGTTAGTGGTCAAGAAGAAAGCTCGCTAGGTGACTTGCTCCCCTCCTTCTTGGAACTTTGAAAAGAGTTAATGAATTACAAACTATTACTTCTGTGAGAAAACTGTGAAATCTGATGGAGAATTTGAAGGTACCTAAGTGATTAACACTGATTGCTGTGGACATGGAAACATGTCTGGAGAATGGATACATCTTTCTCAACCAAAAGCATTAATTATCTTCAAATGTGTGATTTCTTTGTTTTTATTTAGACACATTTTCAAGGTTGTGATTTAGTAAGAAGGAAGAAATAATGACGGTGTGATTGTATGTGGAGAAGCAATATTTTAAATTTGCATTTGAAGCTTAGGGGGTGGAGATGAAGTTAAAAAGGAAGAAAGAAATCCAGGTGAATCTAATTATTCCTTATGTGCTCTCTGTAGTTCACATACATGATAGACTATCATATTTGTGCAATCAAAAGGACTATGAAATTTAAGTTTGAAAAAAAAGGATTTGGGCACTAAATCTAGCAAACAGTTAATTATGCTGAGATAATTAGATAGCTGAGAATGTTGGATTTACTTCTTTTCCATAGTTCATTTTCATTTACTACCAAGTCTTCATGATTCTCTGCAGGCAGAAATTATTAGTATTCTATTCTTAGGAAGAATAGTGAATGACTGACAATGGATTACAACTTTCAAAAAAAATGTGACAGAAACTTTCATGTTGACCTAGTCACATACTTTCTTGAAAAAAAAAAAAAGAAACATTTTTTTTTCTGTATTATAAATCCAACTTAACTTAAAAATCTATATTAAATGAAGAAAAGTATTTCTTTAGGAGTTTAAAAGACAATCCAAGCACATTTTCTAGTATCAATTGAAAGCAAAGCAAAGAACTTGATTTATGAACTCCTGCTGTTTTATCAGAAGAAATCTACAAACTGGTTAGATTTGTACAATTGTAATTAATATGGATTTGGTTTAAATAATCAGTATTTGGTTTATAATCACATATTAGGGTTTATGTGCTCTAATTTGAGGTCAAGTGAGCAAATAAACATGTAACACAAAAAAGCTCTAGATCACATCCTGACCTTGAACTGTGGCTTTTCGCCTTGGCCCAATTACATATGACTCTCCCGAGAAGCATAAGTTTTGCAAACTCTCACTTGTCAGTATGAATAACTTGATGACTATTGCCAGAATACAGGCTTCCTTTATCCATCCCTGATGTCTGATTGGACAGCTTTCTGTGGACCCAATATGTATTTCAGATTTAAAGAAAGCACCCATCTCAGGCAAGGAAGGGAGTCAGAACCCCTGCTAACCTCAAGACTTGTAGTTCTTCTTTTAAAGAGATCAAGAACTACTACTGTTAGGTTCTCTTTGAATACACATTTAAATGGTACAAGTACACACTAACAATACATCCAATCATAGAGGCAACACATACATGTGTGTATACAAGCTTCAACCCATACATCTATATAATGATGTCATTGGTTATACATCTCGATGAAATGTTTAGTTCCAAATATACTCAAACTGTACATGTTGGAAGTTAGAAAAGAGTGTGCTCTCTGATAAACTGACAAACATTCTTTTCCAAAACTCCAATTGTTTATTAACCTAAATTTATGTATTAGTGGAATTAAATTCAAGAAATCTCTTAAAACTTCCCTCTGAGTTTTGAATTTCAAAAATGAGCAAGCACACAAATTCCTTCTTTAAAAGAGTGTCATATATTCCCCAAAGTAATATAGTTTTCCCAAATGCTGACATAAATTGATTGTTCAAATGATGATTGCACATATAAATTTATAGGGAAGTAGTACATCAATTTAGTTATAATATATGATGAAAAAATGCTGATAACATTATTTTTCTCCTTAATTTTATTTAAGCTAGCTCTAGAATAAAGACATTGCCATTTCTCAGATGCCATTCTTGTTTCTTGACTAAATTATCTCTGTTGCTCATATTGTATAGCCATACTAGTATGAAGTTTCAACCGATTTCTAGTCATGTTTCCTACTGAAAGGTAGGCTATAGTCCCAAAATTACTGGACTCTAAAGTTTCTAAATTTTAGGTGAGCTAACAACATCCATTTCTCCCAGTCCTAGAATTACTACTGGTAATAAGGCAAAAATTTCTCAAACTCTGTTCTATCAACCATATGCTGTGAATCTTTTAGGACATATGGGGGGACCCCAAGATTCAGAAACACACACCAGGCTGCAGTAGTACGGAGAGAGTGGGAAGAACGCCTACCACCACGTCCCCTTCCTTCTAGTCATCCAGCAGTAGGAAGCATATGTGATTTTTCTGGAGGACATGGAGAGTTCAGGGTGAGAACTTGCCTGCAGAGATGATATCAACCCCACTGGCAGTCTTACTGTCAAAGAGCTCCAAGGTAAAAATATACTTTTGGGGTCTTTTATAAGTTTGAGGTTTTTTCTTACCTTTTATTATCAGACTTCAATGTAATGATATGGCATGTATAAAGCATTCAGATTCAAACTGGACTTGTTTTGACCTCAAAAGTTTTTTTTATAGATTTACAGTATACATTGAATATATTCTCACCCCACCTCATACTGACATCATTGATTTTCTTGTCCTCCTCCATCTAAAAATCTAGAAACCACACTATTGGGATGATTTTAAAGTAATTTAAAAGTGTATGAAATTGAGTATAGTGCCACAGTTTGTCTGATGTAAAGAGGTATTAGTCACCATGATGAAATACCTGAGACAAAGGACTTAAAGGTGAACAGTTTCCTATGGCTCACCCTTTGGAGACAAGGGCGATTTGATGTCTCATGGCAGTTAGGAGAGAAAGTGGGGACAAGACATATCTTACAAAGACATGACCCCAAGGACCAGCTTCTGCTAAATGCCCAATTCTCAGCCAAGATTCTATGAGTTAGTGCTTTAATCCATCTAACCAATGAATAATACAATAATTTGAGGACAAAAATATTAAAAGCATCACAAAAAGAGGCAATGGAATATCTTGATGACTTATATGTCTTTTTTTCTTTTGTCTCCTTCCTTTTAAATTAATCTCAGGGCACAAATACTAATACCTCAATCATCATTAGAAGACACAAAAGGGCCCTTTCAGAACTTGATGTAATTTAAATGACATTTCCCCCCCAATATTTCTACTTGTGTTACAGGGTCTTCAGCTCTCCCTATCCCATTTCTCTGCGCCCCAACCCTGTAAGGTAAGGAGCTTTGTTTTTCCACATACTTCACGTCATATTATTCTGTCAGTTACAGATTCCAGCTCACAGATATGAGTTACTATGGACTCAAATTATGAGGGCTAATAAATTTGTCTTCATTGTAAGTTGATCTACTCAAATATTTTCTATAGCAATCTATGGAACTGTGATGTATGCTGGTAAGACCATAACTTAAGAGACTGAAGCATAAGGATCACAAGTTTAAAACCAATTATATAAATGATACTCGCCCAGAATCAATAGTAACAACACATCTCACAACACATCTCCCCCAGCCCCTTTCATTTGGCATAGCTGGCCTCTAGGTGATAGCTCATAAGCAATGAGCAGATCTTAGATCACACACACTTCCTCTTGCTTGAGTGCTTGTCATCATCCTGAATGCTATCATCCTATGAATGAACTCCCTGGTATGCCTCCATAGCCACCAACAAACACTTCAGTACCAGTGAGCTTCCCAACATTCTTTACTCAGTGTCACTTTTCAAAGTCCTTCCTGGCATTCCCAGAAAACAAAGCTCACCCTGGACATGAGAAATTTGGGCCCTCTGTTTGATCATATTCTTCTGCCTCCTGGAAACTTTCTCTATACCTCCTTTTCCACATGATATAGTCCTTGGAACATCCCGGGAATCCATCCTTCTCTTTAACTGCCTCAGTTGATTCGCTATATAGACTCAAATAGTATCAGCTCCTTTGCACATATAACTTTTTATCATATTTCTTTAAAAGTTGGATTTTATTATTTATCATTTTCCATGCATTTGGCTCTGCATTTGATCAATATAGATCTGCAGGCAGAGTCTTCTAAATATTTACATTCTTAAATTTTCACCTCAGAACTGTTCTCAAATGTTGTATGTCTCTTCTATTATTCCCCACTCCCATTCCCGCAAATCATTAGATCTGAACCATCTTTCCAATGTCTACTCTTTTTTTCCATACTAAATATTAGGATCCCTTAGGGGAAATAATTAGATCTCAGTTTTACTAACCAAGCCTATCCCAAGAAGCTTCCCTACTATTTAAGCAGTCATCATGATATATTTCCTCTTAAATTTTTTTTTCTCTCAAATCTCCTTTTACCTTATCACTATCGGATGTTTCTTAAATGTTGGTGATACCTTTCAAGTTCTCCTGCCTTCATAATCAAATTGTTTGTCCATAATTCATCAAGAGTTTAACGTCTGTAGAATAAATCAGATCTGTTTACTTCAGTCTTTCACATGCTTTAAAAGTTCCCTGTTGGCATATAGCCATTCAAAACTGGGTTCCTGCACAACTGTTAATTTCTTTTCATGTAGCATTTTTCAAGTATTTTAAGCTCCAGAAATAATGATTTACTCATTGATACCCATGTCTCCTATATCATTTTTCATATGAGTTAATATGAACAATTTTCTTTATTTTTGCTTTTCTTGGAGAATTAAAACCTTCACACATTTTTGAAAAATCCTTGTACAAACTTTACTGAGTTCTTTGCTTTCTTCCAAGCACTGTTGAAATATCTGGGAAATAAAGTAGGCTTTTGAAAGAATATAACATTTAAGCCGTGAATGAGAACCTAATCAACCCAGCCCAGGTGTACTCTTGGAGAAATATTGATTTCAACTTCAGTTATTGAAGGAACTATTATACACGTGAACTGCTTTGGCATAAAGAACATGTTAGTAGAATGAATGGATTGTTTCAGGTATTACATTTCTCCCAAGACTCCCAATACAACATGATATCTTACTACAGTAACATAACCAAGCAACATGTCCAATAACACTTTGACAAAGGAATAAGAAACGTATGACAATTGGACATCATTGTTTTATCTTTTCTGCTCAGAGTTTTATAGGTAGTCTATAAAATGTTCTGCTTATAAAACAACCCCAGACTATATATCTTATTACTATACAAGAGCCACGGTAAAATAAACCATTTGTCAAAAGAAAAAGAAGAGTTAAAAGAGTTATAATAGCAATGCCAGCAATTTCAGAGTGAGAATAAGGCAGATTCATAATTAATTTACTCTATATTTGTACCATACAAGCTAAGATCTGCTAACTATATGTATATACATAAGATATATAAATATACATATACCATACATGTAGAAACCATTTTATATGTGTGTGTAGAATCCATCTTACGTTTAGTGAGAATAATAAAATATTCTCCTCATAAATAAGTAATAGAAACCAGTCCTCCCTCCTCCCTGCCAATAACAGAGCTATAAGTGATCACAATACACTAACTGGATTTATGAATTCATGTGTTCACTGCTAATGATCATTTATTCAATGGTGAATAAAGCTTACGGTTTGGTCTGTAAGATTGGAATGCCAAGCCATAAATAATTATTTCAACAGTTAAGGACTATAGTAAAATTGAGCAGAAAAAGAATAAATGTCTGAAAAACCCCACAAAGAACTCGTTGAAGAAATGTGAGCTATACTGGGAATTGGAATAGATAACACATGCAAGGCAAACAGATAGTGCAAAGCATTTTAAGCATGATGAGCAGAAGTCTTCAGTAGAAAATGCTAGAATCAAACAGGATAAGAGTGGCCATTAGTGCTGTCCAACAGGACCAGGAGTCTTTTTTTATTTCACATGGCTTGTTTGAATTTTCGAGTGTGCCTTAGGATCAATTAGAAACGTGATTAATTCAGGTCAGTGAGCTGTCAGTTAAAGTGATCTATGTCATTCTCTTGCTATAGCATCTGTTAATGTAGAATCCCCTAACATGCTTTCCAAACAGCAGCAGTGAAGAACATGGATGGTCCCATACCACCCTTGACGTGGCTTTGGTAAACAAAGAAATTTCTGCCAAGATGAAAGTACTACATATAGTTTGTGATAAATAAATCTTCGTCATTTTTAGAAAGTGGCTTATTGTCACAATTTGACCTAGAGTACACAAACAGGTAAAGAAGCAGTGAGTTATTCCATTTGATAGGCATATGTGACATATTAAATAAAGCAGTAATAAGTTTGAAGGGATAAACAAGTCAGTTTTCAGAGAAGCAAGAATTCCAGCTTAAAGCGGATAGAGTTTATTTGACAATAACAGAAAGCTGTTAAAAGCTTTCAAACAGGGAAATATTATGAACAGAATTGTGCGTTAGGAAAATTAATCAAGCAGGATACAGGATGCCTAGGAAGCAGAAAGACACTTAGAAGCAGGAAAACAAGCTATGCTATTGTGAAAAGTCTAGAAGTCATGGTGCTTAAACTGGGGTAGTAGCAGTAGGAACCAATTTGGCAGAATAAATGGAACAGTAATTTGCAGGTCTTGGCAACTGATGAGGCCCAAGGGACTTATAAATCATTCCAAGCTTTTGAGGCTGAATGATTGTTAAGATGGTGCCGCAGCCAGTTAAATAGGAAGCAGAGAAAGACGAACAAATTTGAGAGGAAGAAGTGCAAATTTAGGTCAAGTATGACATCCAGCTAGTGGTGTCCAGTGACCATTGGAAACAAACTGAATATAAATTTGCATCATTAAGGATGTGAGAGATGAGAGAGTGCAAAAACAGGGCTTTGGTTACCTACCTTTAAGTGGCAAACACTAATTAATGATATCTAGCAAAGTGCACTTTCACTGAGTCAAGACAAATGGGAGGATCAAACAAGATAAATAACTCTCGCACTTGATGTAGGGATGAATTAAAATTCCATATATATATATATATATATATATATATATATATATATATATATATAATTTTCAAGTGGTCACTGCATTAGAAAATCAGAATTGAAAAGACAAATGTAAGCCATGTCAAATAGAATTAAGTTTTTGTTCAACGGAAAGATAGACTGCAGTAAAACAAACCAAGTGAAGTAGTGTACAAAAACATGGTGCTTCTCAAAAATTTTTAAAAAGCAAACTCCAAAAGTATACAAATAATGTGACTATACTGTATAGATTTCTTGAGGCTATCTCCTACATGATTCTTATCCTTGTTAAAATTACTGTTTTGTCTTTGTCATCAATTAGTTTTCTTCATCCTAAAACTTCATCAAAATGCATTTCATGTAGTCCAGGTAGCCTGTGGCGCTGGGCCTTCCCACCTCAGTCTTCAGTTTGCCAGGATACCAAGTATGTGCTATCACACCCGAGTCTCTGGGTGTTTCTTAATCTAGCAAAATTGATACTTAAATGTACAGAGCAGAATACAGAGCTAGAAAACTTAAAACAATCACTAAAACATCTAAACATAGCACCCACAGAAAGAATGTGATCAAACACTGTACTTTATAAATGTCACTGAGATCCAAACCACAAATTTTGGAACAAAAGGATATATTGGGAGACAGAATGTTCAGGAAATTTCCAAATTAGCTAAAGAGTCAGTTCAAGCATCAGATAAGTATCAAGCATGACTTTCTAGGAAATACACAAAGAATGGGTTAGTCTAATAGGATGGACAACCACTGACACTGAATGAGAGTTTTCATAATGAAAGAATGAATCTGCACACAAGTTGGTGTATTTGGAATGTATTAACTGCTGGTGCTCATCTCTGAGACACAGTGGTTGCTTCAGGGGCTTTCTAAAGAAATTAAGTTATAATGTAGGAAACTGATAGAAATGAAATACACTACTATAAAATCCTGCTTTCTGAGAAGGGTAACACGTATCTCAAGCAAAGGTGATGATTAAGTGAATCAGAATATGGTAAAAGTGATATAAACAGTGTCTTGGAGGAAGAATAGAATATAAAAATGCTTGGTTTGCTTATTGATTCATTTTGTAGAGAGAAGAATAGAAAATCTACTGAATTTCCATTCAGTGTGAAAAACTGATCATTATACAAACTAAGACATAAACTATATAAATGCAAGAGGATGCTTTTTATATGCTTCGATGGACTTGGAGGCAGTCTGTCTTCACCATAGACCGAAATGAGCATTATTCTGTGACTGTGAGCAATCATGCCTTCCTCCTAAGCTGGCTGAACTAATTTTGTTTATGGCACACTTTCCTTGAAATGTTTGGATAACTGACCTTCAAATCTATTCACCTCTTTGCCTAATTCGACTAAGTTTAGCCTTACAGGAATGTAACATATTTTATTCACTAGGATGTTTAACATATCCATGAATAATTAAAATTAATACAATAAGGCCAATGTTCTACTGTATTTTATAATGTGCTTTTAAAAACCATTACTGCTGTAGGGTAATAACTGTAAATATTTATTCTGTATTGTTACATTCTAGCTACAGAGATACTGAGCTTCTGAACTAAGTAAGTATTTAGCCTTAAACTGTTTGACCTAGGAAATAAAAAAGGTGGGAGATTGAGAAATGAGTAGTAGAGCCCCCTTCATGCCAAGAATGAATGATGTCCTCAACTCCCAACTAAGAAAGGCACCAAATTGGAGTTATTTTCTTCAACTACCCATAAAAGAAGGACTTCAGTCACATATTTTAAAGAGTTTATTTTTCCTCCTCTTTTAGGAATATGGAATGAGTGATAAAATTTCAGAAAATAAAGAATTATGTAATGGATAAAATAAAATCAGCAATAATCTCACCTTTAAAGACTAAGATTTATCATCATGAGCATTTTCTACTACAGCATTACTAGCACCCATGCAAGGCCATTTCCACCCTTGGTCAGTGTTTTCTCCTTTACATAAATTATTATTCAGAGAAATTCCAAGGTTATAATCTCATGATTACATCATACTATATAGACATGCATAATTTATCTCCCATATTTCTTAGTTTCTTTATATTCTTTATTTGCATTTGGATTTCAGTAAAAATGGCCCATTTTGATTCTTAAGCTTAATCATTTGATTTTCTTGTTTACTTCTCTTGAGGATAAATTTGTGTGTGTGTGCGTGTGTGTGTGTGTGTGTGTGTGTGTGTGTGTGTAATGTGTATTTGTGTGTTGTGTGTATATTGTGTGTGTATATGTGTATATACATATATACATATGAAAGTAAATGGGCATTTAAAAATCTTTATCATTTTTATTGCTTATCACAAATACTAGCATTTAGATACATATTCCCTGGTGTCTTTGACCTCACAATGCACGGTTTTTATATTTTCATTTTAAAACTTTAGCATGTGTGTATATTACAATTTTTTTCTACTAATGCAGCATATGACATTTATAGAAGCACTATAACTTATCTAAGTCTATGCCTTATTGATAAATCTTGTTTTTCTTTTTCTCTGTTTTTAAAGACACAATTAATATTCAGAAAAGTCTTATAAACCCTTGTATACTGTACACAAAATAGTCAATATGACAGCTTTTCAAGCTAATCTTTCAGTAAGCTTATGACCACACATATAAAGCCCATACCCATATCAAATTCATGTTACAATCCACTCAAATACATCTACATATAGACACATCTGAGAATATATAGAACAAAATCTGGTACAAGTGTTTAGACTGTGCTAAGAAAAGCAACGGATGAAGGTGGAAACTAGATGAGATTGACATTTTAAAATTTGAAATAATTTATAATTTTGAAATTTGTGGTTTTATTTCGATCTTTGCATGTCACTTATTCCAAAAGGTAAAATGTAAATGTTTGGTTTTTTTACTAGTAAGAGTGCGATGTATAAATTTTATTCAAGATAAACAACTTGGTGTCAAATAATTAAAATACACCTGGTAATTCACTCCATTTGTAGTAGTCAGACTGTCAAAAGGCTTCCAAAATTCCTGAAAATGTGAACACTCTTAACAGAGCCAGGTAAATATCTGAAACACCAATTTCATGGCATAGTCCATAAACAATTCCATAGTATTAAAAATCCCCAAACTGTGAAGATGTTCTAAGGAGCACTGAGCAAACTTTCTACAGTTGCCATCCCTGGCAGAGTATTTAACAACACAGTCCTCTCCCTCAAGGACAGGCTACAACATTTTAAAGCAGATATTTATTGCATAGTTGAGAACACTCTGGCCAGATCACCAACTGTTTCCTACAATGTAGACAGTATTCTTTCTAGGAAGAATGTCCCCTATACAATGATTCTTCTCTAATATTTTTGGAATAATAGTTTTCATTTCTGGGGGTTTTAGGGGTATGTACCTTCAAATGAAGTTTCTTCTTCATCATCTTCTGAGCATCCTCTCTTCAGCTCAGATGTGAAGAAATGTATGAGAAAGCTTCCTTGAACACTGCAATGTCATTACTAAATATCTAATAAATCTGCTGCTTTCCACCCGTGTTCCTGTGCTGAACCATGTGGCTATGTATTAAACACAGCAAGTGTGAATGACAGTTGAATATTGACTAAAGAAGAGTAACTAGAAGAGAAAAAAATCGTTCCATAAAAAGAGACTCAAAATATATAAAAGCAGCTTATTATAATTTAAAATTGAAAAATTTCTCAAGTATAGAATATGTATCTTCAAATAGATAAAAGACATGCATCAAAGACAAGGGTCCTGAATTGTAGCGCAGCAGATGAAGAAAATTCTGACAAGTTTCAGCACCCTTCCCCAAACAGCTATGGAGGAGGTCTGGAAGGTGGAGTCGATATCCCATGGCTACAACAACTTTTAAAATCCCGGGTGAGAAGAGAATTTGACATTACTTTAGGAACAGTAGAGAATAATTTGGCAACTCGGTAAATGTATTGGTTTGTTGGTTTCACAGTAGTTAGCGCTCAGTCATGAAAATTCGTCCCCCTGCTCAATATCAGTGGAGCTGATAAACACTGTTGAAGCACCAATCAAATGCCCAATGTACAGCTCGCATGTACTGCTAGAAGTCTTCCAGTGTAAACAATGCTTATTGGAGAAAAAGACAGCGTCTAACCATGTATACAAGCATATTTTACATTTTACAATAATCTTAGGTAATTTCTAATTTCCCATGAGTGAATACATGAGTGTGGTAACTGAAAGGTCATATATACAACTTTAAACTCATTTGTCCATGATATATTTGAGCAACTTCATTGAATTAAAGGCTAGTTTTTAAATATTGGAAAATATTTTTAAATTTGTGCTATTCAAAATATATCATATATAAAGAAAGTTAAATTTAATCTGTAGGTTTAACATTTCCCTTATCATTTATTCAAAATTATGAAGTTGATCAAGCAGCAATTGGACCTCAGTTGTAACATGAGTTGATTTTCAAGCTTAAATGACTCTACCATGGAAAATTAATGATCATCTAGTTAAGAAACAATAACAGGACATTGCACCAATTTCTTCTGCATGGCACATGAGAGGTGAGAAACTTTAATGCATCTGTAATATTATGCTTTACTATTCAGTAAATTAATCAGGAAATAATACCTTAAAATATATTATGTGTGTTTTAGATAGTTTGCTTCATTTTAATCCTGCATTCTTAAAAAGTCTCAATAAAAGCCTTTAATAACTGGATTGTAAAACTACTAAAATCCTTATAATTAAAGATGTTCACTGCAGAACAGCTTTGAACATTTCTTACATGCTGATCCTAAAAGGATTTGTTTTCCAAATGTTTGTTTTCATTAGGCTGTTCTTTGTCACCTTTGCTTATCAAAATGAGAGTATTGATCATGATTAGATGTAAGCAGACCCTTCATATAGCTTAGTACTTTAAATGAAACTTAAAACTGAAATTTGTTTAATTAGAAACACATTTTTAAAATGAAAAAATCAATTAGGACAGAGACTTAAATTTCAAAAGCATTGTAATATATTCATGACTAATCTTTGGATTCACCCCAAACTGTTCATCTGAATAAGCCAGACATTTAAACTTGAAGTCTATGACTAGTGCAGCATAGCAATCCAGCAAATGTTTGTGATGATTCCAAGGGCAATTTCTGAGCATATTCTACAGCTTTTGAAGTTGAGGTGACTGTTCCCAATTAAATCTGATTACACTGAAGAAGCAGGTATAAGATAGAAAAGGGAGACATGTGTGTGCAAGGCTATGAAGAACACCTTTGCATGTGGACAGCTCCATCCTCTCTCCATTCACTCATCAGTCCTGATACAGAACTGTATATCTACTGAGTGTGTGTGTGTGTGTGTGTGTGTGTGTGTGTGTGTGTGTGTCTGTCTGTCTGTCTGTCTGTCTGTCTGTCAAGGGTCCTTGTTAATTTTCCTTCTCCCTTCCATAAACAGACACACACACACACACACACACATATATATATATATATATATATATATATATATATATATATACTATATAGTTTTTTGGAGTAAACAGGAACAGGAATTTTTCCAAGTCCTAAATGAATAGATTTTAAAAATAGGAATTCCTCATCAAATGAGAAAACACATAATGCAAAATAGCCTTTAATGTCTATTTATCTTGAGTCCTTAATCATAGAGCATTAACTCAGCATAAGCTTTTACTACACAATAAAGGTGGAATGTTTTAGAATTTGCAACACACACATACACACATATACACACGTGCACGCACACACACACACACACACACACACACAAATGAAGGGGGGCAGGTAGAGGGAGACAGGCAGGAATTATATATATCTTCTTCCTGATTTTATGATCAATACTGCCTTCATACTGTGTCATACTGTGACATACTGTGTCAAATGCATAATGATTATGTAATGTGGTAAAAAATCCAGGGCAACAGTACAGAACACATCAAAATCACTCCCAATAAGACATGATATACTCATTTGATCTAACAATATTCATCTGGTAAGGTGTGATGTACTAAGAAGCACCCATGATGGGAACATTAACTGGGCACCAAAATGTGACTTCTCAGTGAAAGTGGCATTACTGTGTTCTGTGTTGGACCTTTCTTGACTGTGTGGACCAAGATCCTCGAACTTTGGAGATTAAATATATATATATATATATATATATATATATATATATATATACACAAATCATAGGAAAAAATGAGTCACCCAGTGTTACACTATTTCTTATAAAACTCTACCATGTCAAAAGAGAAATTAAAGCAGAATTCTTTATACATGTGAAGATAAATTGCATCAAGTACCTAAATGAGAAGTATGAATCAATTTAGTTTATGGAGATAAAATAATTTTTCTTCTGGTTTGATGTTGCCACATGTACTTTCAGTAATAGATCCAATGGTTACATAGTTATGACAGAAATATCCTGTCCTTATATTCTATTCTTAGTTAATTTTTCTAAGGTTCAACTTCATTGTGTATTTCAGGATTCCAATATGCATGAGTGATTACCAGTTTCAATTAAGACATGAGAACAAATCTTGGAAATTTTGCTTCTAGACCGATTTAAAACAAACCCAGAAAATGTGAAGATATAGATAAAATGCCCCTTCCCAGAAACCAAGATAAGAAATTTAGAGATTCTGGTCATACAGTAAAGAATTGTCATTAGGCTTTACTCTGGATACCAGCATCAGGTCCAGCCCAGAGAAGTTAAGATCTTGACTGATTCCCATAGCTACCGGCTTCAGACATTCAACAGCAATGGGTGATCCCTCAAACACTAAGCTATAGGCTAGCTCTAAAAGTCAAAAGCTCCTGAGGACTTACATTTCAAGCCTTCTCCCATTGGCTCAGACTCCAGACTACCTGGAACAAACTCAGCTATAGGCATTTCCTAGCACTAGACTAGTAAAGTAAAAATCCAGACTCCAAGCCCTTATCAACATGAGAATAAACATGTAAACACAGTATTTAGTCTGTACTAGACTAAATATTATTAGTAGTAATGTATTAGTCTAGTACAGACATAAATGCTGTGACCTCAAGATTCTGCCCAGTTCTAGAAGTAGGCTGACCCATGAGGCCTCAGGCGTTTGATCAGTACTTGAAGCTCCAGGCAGACATCTGGTTTTATATCATGGGCTGAGGATCCAAGGTCATCTGAATTTTAGGCCAGCCCCATAGATCTCAGCCTATGACTGACTTCATGGATTAAATATTCCAATTTACATCAGTGTAAATTACAGAGCTCTGTAGTGCTAGATTCCATGCCATACCCACACCGTGTGCTTAGGTTCAAGTAACTTCATATGAAGATGGGTACTATAACAGCACCCAAAGTTCGAGGATCTTGGTCTACACAGTCAAGAAAGGTCCACAAAGTCTCATATTATAAGCTATTCCTCATATACCTAAGACCCAGGTCATCTTCCACAAATCCAGCTCCATTTCATGCCAACCCCCCCACCCCATACTCCAAAAGTGTTTTCTGGTCTTATGTTAAAATCCCACAAAATAAGGCCATTCTAGTCCAAGGTTGGTTCCATTAATCACAGACTCTAGACTAGCACCAATAAGATGGGACTTCAAGAACATGACAATATATCAGCAGCTTCCAGGCCCCAAGATTCTAAGCCTTTCCTTGAAGCATGGCAGTTTTGGCTCTAGCTTTAAATCACCTCTAATGAGCTCAAGCCACATATGTGGATACAGCCTTAAGAACATTCATATACACCTAGATACTAGCATGAGTATGTAAGCCTATGAAAACTTATTCATCAGGTATTTCATAGAGGACTATGGAATCTTGTCTGCACCTAAAGACCAAGACTCCCATTTGGCCCATGTTAAGCTAAACTCTGAGTCCATCTACATATACCCAGGCTTCAAACCTGTCTTCTAAGACACAGAAGCTAAGCTGGGTATTGTTGGCATAGAAGCAAAACCCTCTGTCTCACGGAACAAGGGGAGAAGGACTTCAGAAGCATTCTTTCCTTACCAGTATAATCAATCTTTATAGCACTTTACCGTATCTTTAAAGCACTGTAAATGAGAGCTAGTCTAAAAAGAACATTAAAAATATTTCTACCTCTTCCAATACACAAGTGTAGGTTAGGCCACAAGATCATGAATATTCATGGAAACATAATAGCTCAAAAGAAAATAAAAATAAAAATACCACCGTGTATCTCAAAGATACAGAGAATATTCTACAACACTAGGAGAATTTAAAATAAGGAAACTATAATTAGTGCAATGATTGCCACCTACAAACTCTCACTCTTAAAATCTCTCTGTCCTCTCTTTTTGAATGAACCTTGGATCTTGAGAAGGGGAAGTATAATATACATGTCCCATTTGGGGCTGAAAATTTCACAGCTTCTTCTTTGCTGCACCTTGATCCATTTAGATGAGTCTCCGTGTTACTCGCCATCTGTGACAAAAAGACCCTTCTCTGAATAAGGGTGAGATGTGCTAATTTATAGACACAATAATTTTTAGTAATTTACTTATACTATGTCCATTTAGAAGAACAACTGTTTTAGGTGATTTCCTAGGGACTATGACCTTCAGGTTCTTGTACCATATAACAATGAAAATCATAAGTTTCCTCCTGTGGAATGAGCCTTAAATCTAGTCATAAAGTAGTGGTTACTCCTAGGATATTTATGTCACTATTGTAACTGTGAGAATATATTGCCAGGTTGGTAGATATTATAGTTCACAAGACTCACAGTTAGAAAAGATTTAGGATTACTTTTCTCCTCTGGTAGAAAGCCATTCAGTAGGAATGAAAATTCCAGATCAGTACCAGCTTGATTTCTATGATTCATGTGTATGGTATCTTCAGGTGTATGGTTTTACCATCACATTTTTGTTTGTTTGTGAGGAGTGGTCAATAAGAGCATTATTCATAGTTTATAATGTTGGGATATTATAGGACATACTGATTAACAAATTCCAAAGATAGACTCCCAACCCTAGGATTTTATTCCCTTATAGTGTCTAGTAAGAGCTTTGTTGTCCTGCTTTAATGTAACTTTAGTTTAACTCTTTGGTTGTGTGTGTGTGTGTGTGTGTGTGTGTGTGTGTGTCTGTCTGTCTGTCTGTCTGTCTGTCTCTGTCTCTCTCTCTCTCTCTCTCTCTCTC